>NC_139990.1:23108324-23476175 GCF_964263955.1 Coregonus lavaretus
ATATGCATACTACCGTGCTCCACACTCTCATGCTCCATTTGCATTCTCAGACGACGTTCTCTTGAGTACGTTCTTGTGAGGACGAGAGTATGGAGAATGCGTAAAACATTACATTTCAGAAGCACTCCTACTCCCCCTACTGTATTACCTCACGCTTCACCTCCCCTTAAGTGATAATGCCAGAGAAGTCGGTGTTTGGAGGATGTATTGGCATGGGTGTTGTTAAGCCCGGGGGCGGCAGGTAGCTTAATGGTTAAGAGCATTGTGCCAGTAACCGAAAGGTCGCTGGTTCTAATCCCCGATCCGACTAGGTGAGAAATCTGTCAATGTGCCCTTGAGCAAGGCACTTAACCCTAATTGCTCCTGTAAGTCACTCTGGATAAATGACAACAACAAAAAAGTTGAGGGCCGCCAAACCGTGCCAATATATCCTTCAAACACCGGCTTCGAGGGCTTTATCACTTTTATATAACGGGTTACCAACATATTCAAAAAAATATTATTAACGTTATTTTAATGAATTTATTCATACTATTTCATCCTTCCACAAGATATAGTCCCGACACAATTCTAGGGTTGCTACCCAAGCCGGCTGGTTTTTCGTTCTATCGGTTCGGTTGCCAGAGATGCGACCCAGTCGTTCGTTCTAAATGTTCCATTGCCATACTGGCTGGCAATGTTCTTATCCCTTGCTAGCCAACTACGGCTAACTTACAGTCATGGCAAACTGTGCAGCCAGAATAACAACAGTAGCTGCATTTGTTTAAGCTGTTTTCTAGTGACATTTATTTGGACACATCCATAACAATGAGCTAATGAGTTGCGATATCGCCTGGCATAGAAAATGTGCTCTCGTCAGGAGCAAGCCAACAACACAGTTAACCCAATCACTTCAAACTGATTCATGATTTCGACTGGCTGAGAAACGCTGCCTGCCTGTCTGTCTCGTCCCGCTGCCTGCCTGTCTGACTCATTACAATGGGACAGCAGGAGATCGAATTTGATTATTGAAACAATGTTGCAAATGTCGGAGAGACTGACAGCAAGGTTTATAAAAATCTCAGCTGTTAAAAAACAAAATGTTAGTCTAAAAGAAATGTGAGATAATGTCTAAAGTTTATAAATTGCCTGGCTGGTCTGATGAGACAGTGGATTGCACAGTCAGCATAACAGAGTAAATAGGCATTTTAACATCATAGATTTAGCAGGCTGGAATGCGGTTTTAACCAATCAGCATTCAGGATTAGACACACCTGTTGTATAAATTCACTGAACCTTCTTCCAGCCAGGACAATGTCAAAAATAGACTAAACAAGATATACACAAAGCAAACATTTTACTTCATAATTATCAGCTAGATATGTGAATCGTAATAATCTAGCTAGCCAGCTAGTTAAACAGGCAAAAATGACCTAAAACTAATGTTCTGCAATGTAGATGTAAAAGATGTTGTGGCTAGCTAGCTAGCCAGTTAGCCCTATTGACCTATGGACTTACCCATTCACTGAACCATCTTCCAGCCAGGACAATGGCAATAGAGACTAAAAAAGATATACACAAAGCAACCGTTTTACTTCATAACTATCAGCTGATAGCTATGTGAATCGTAATAATGTAGCTAACTAAATAGTTTAACAGGCAAAATTACCTGAAACAAATAGTATGCAAGATAGATGTAAATTCTTTGTGGGTAGCTAGCTAACAATTATTGGTTAGATAACAGTAGTAGCTAGCCAGTTAGCCCTATTGACTTATTATGGGCTTGCAAACTACGGTACGTATGCAGGTATACCAAAATTAACACAGCATGTATTTATTAACGTATCAAGATAAAATATTGTAGTCAAGCAACATATGAGATGTTTAAACATCCCAGATGTTTAGTTCATTTCATTCCGATCTCCTTTGCATTTTTGTAGCCCTTTTCTGTAGCCTGTCAACTATGTGTCAGTCTATCCCTGTTCTCTCCTCTCTGCACAGGTCATACAAACGCTGTTGCCACTCTAATCTGGTGGTCCCTGCGCGCACGACCCACGTGGAGTTCCAGGTCTCTGGCAGCCTCTGTAACTGCCGTTCTGCGGCCAACAAGGCAGAGTTCATCTCAGCCTATGCTACCCTCCAGTCCCTCGACTTCTTGGCGCTGACGGAAACATGGATTACCACAGAAAACACTGCTACTCCTACTGCTCTTTCCTCGTCTAACCATGTGTTCTCGCATACCCCGAGAGCATCTGGTCAGCGTGGCGGTGGCACAGGAATCCTCATCTCTCCCAAGTGGACATTCTCTCTTTTTCCCCTGACCCATCTGTCTATCTCCTCATTTGAATTCCATGCTGTCACAGTCACTAGTCCATTCAAGCTTAACATCCTTGTCATTTATCGCCCTCCAGGTTCCCTTGGAGAGTTCATCAATGAGCTTGACGCCTTGATAAGTTCCTTTCCCGAGGATGGCTCACCCCTCACAGTTCTGGGTGACTTTAACCTCCCTACGTCTGCCTTTGACTCATTTCTCTCTGCCTCCTCCTTTCCACTCCTTTCCTCTTTTGACCTCACCCTCTCACCATCCCCCCCTACTCACAAGGCAGGCAATACGCTTGACCTCCTCCCGGCTGGCTCGGTCCTCCCCTCCTGCTCCGTGGCTTGACGACTCATTGAGAGCTCACAGAACAGGGCTCTGGGCAGCCGAGCGGAAATAGAGGAAAACTAGACTCCCTGCGGACCTGTCATCTTTTCACTCCCTCCTCTCTACATTCTCTTCCTCTGTTTCCGCTGCTAAAGCCACTTTCTACCACTCTAAATAACCCTAGGAAGCTCTTTGCCACCTTCTCCTCCCTGCTGAATCCTCCTCCTCCTCCCCCCCCCCCTCCTCCCTCTCTGTGGATGACTTCGTCAACCATTTTGAAAAGAAGGTTGACGACATCCGATCCTCATTTATTAAGTCAAATGACACCGCTGGTCTTGCTCACACTGCCCTACCCTATGCTTTGACTTCTTTCTCCCCTCTCTCTCCAGATGAAATCTTGCGACTTGTGACGCCCACCTGCCCGCTTGACCCTATTCCCTCCTCTCTTCTCCAGACCATTTCCGGAGACCTTCTCCCTTACCTCACCTCGCTCATCAACTCGTCCTTGACCGCTGGCCATGTCCCTTCCGTCTTCAAGAGAGCGAGAGTTGCACCCCTCCTCAAAAAACCTACACTCGATCCCTCCGATGTCAACAACTACAGACCAGTATCCCTTCTTTATTTTCTCTCCAAAACTCTTGAGCGTGCCGTCTCTAGCCAACTCTCCTGCTATCTCTCTCAGAATGACCTTCTTGATCCAAACCAGTCAGGTTTCAAGACTGGTCATTCAACTGAGACTGCTCTTCTCTGTGTCACGGAGGCTCTCTGCACTGCTAAAGCTAACTCGCTCTCCTCTGCTCTTATCCTTCTAGACCTATCCGCTGCCTTTGATACTGTGAACCATCAGATCCTCCTCTCCACCCTCTCCGAGTTGGGCATCTCCGGCGCTGCTCACTCTTGGATTGCGTCCTACCTGACAGGTCGCTCCTACCAGGTGGCGTGGCGAGAATCTGTCTCCACACCACGTGCTCTCACCACTGGTGTCCCCCAGGGCTCAGTTCTAGGCCCTCTCCTATTCTCTCTATACACCAAGTCACTTGGCTCTGTCATATCCTCACATGGTCTCTCCTATCATTGCTACGCAGACGACACACAATTAATTTTCTCCTTTCCCCCTTCTGATAACCAGGTGGCGAATCGCATCTCTGTATGTCTGGCAGACATATCAGTGTGGATGTCGGATCACCACCTCAAGCTGAACCTCGGCAAGACGGAGCTGCTCTTCCTCCTGGGGAAGGACTGCCCGCTCCATGATCTCGCCATCACGGTTGACAACTCCATTGTGTCCTCCTCCCAGAGTGCAAAGAACCTTGGCGTGACCCTGGACAACACCCTGTCGTTCTCCGCTAACATCAAAGCAGTGACCCGATCCTGCAGGTTCATGCTCTACAACATTTGCAGAGTACGACCCTACCTTACACAGAAAGCGGCACAGGTCCTAATCCAGGCACTGGATTACTGCAACTCGCTGTTGGCTGGGCTCCCTGCCTGTGCCATTAAACCCCTACAACTTATCCAGAACGCCGCAGCCCGTCTGGTGTTCGACCTTCCCAAGTTCTCTCATGTCACCCCACTCCTCCGCACACTCCACTGGCTTCCAGTTGAGGCTCGCATCTACTACAAGACCATGGTGCTTGCCTACGGAGCTGTGAGGGGAACGGCACCTCTTTACCTTCAGGCTATGATCAGACCCTACACCCAAACGAGGGCACTACATTCATCCACCTCTGGCCTGCTAGCCCCCCTACCTCTACGGAAGCACAGTTCCCGCTCAGCCCAGTCAAAGCTGTAAGTTGCTCTGGATAAGAGCGTCTGCTAAATGATGTAAATGTGAAAATGTAAATGTGAATAGGCAACATTTCATTCTGAAGTCTGAGGGTATTTTCTCTCGCTTCAGCTCAAATAATGGCCGCCATTGAGTTCAATCAATTTTGCATCGTTTTTTACATGGTTGCGTCATATTTCTTTGCATACTTTCCATTGAAGCTTGCATCGATACATGCTTCTAAATATGTACAAATGGAGTACGCATTCGAGAAGTGTCCTCCTTGCTCCGTTTGGCATACTGGATTTGGACTCCAACTCCGACCCTCCCGTGCTCCAATTTGCATGCTCGGAGCATGGTAGTATGCATTTTGAGAAACACCCCCGGTGTGCAGGTTCTCTTCAATGTGAACAACAGCAACAACAATGAGGAAGAGTATGAACATGCACATACATACACATACACACACACACACACACACACACACACACACACACACACACACACACAAGCAAGTCGTAACAACTAAAAGCACAAGTCTTTGTACACAACTTCCCTCCTTTGTGTGTGTGTGTCTGTATGCACCAATGGTGTGCACTCATGTCTGTGCTCATGAATGCAGTATGTATGGGTTATGAATGGGTTATGTTAGGTTCAGAACAAATATTAATAACTGAAATGGTGACTAGAAAAAGCTCAAGCCAAGTTTATTCATCCCATTGGGTCATACAGCTGCAAAGACAAGGTATGATTACACAAGCACATATATTTTTAACCTCCTACTAGGCGAGGTCAACTCCTTACACATCTAGACAGCCAATACATCTCTGTTGCTAGGCAGGAACTTAATTGGTTCCTCTCACTGGTGTAGTCATGGCCTTGCCTGATGCAAGAACTTTCGTGGGTGTGGAAGTGTGAGATAGGACTGTAGTAGGACGGTTGTTGGGGTGGGCCCCTCTGGCCCCCCTCCCAGAGGTTTCTTCTCACTTCATCTGTTGACTTGACCTCGGGCCGAATTCCTCGCTCTGCCCTAGTTCCGCAGCTGGCCTGCCTTATCAGAGATTGTTGCCCTTTGCCTCCCTCAGTAACTTTCCATACATTCCTTATTCACCCTTCATTGACAGAGAACATAAACAGTTATCATACATGTAACGTAATCAATAAGTTCTTCTATAGTGACAGAAATAAGTATATTTCAAGTTAGAACCCAACAGTTATGAAGTCCTAATGTAGGACATTATTTTGAATTGTATGCCATAACAATATCACAATTGAGTTACACAATATAAAACATTCTACTCCGGGATAATGTGGACATGAAGTGCGAAAATGCTAATATGGGTACCATTGACTAATATAGGATAGCCTAGGTTATGTATAATTGTTCGGAACAGAATATAGAAAAGGCTATACTAAAAAGTCAATAGGATGAATAGAATGTAAAATCTATTCCCAATGCATAAGCACTGTTTATGATAGGTTGCCAATGTAACTAATAGATTCTGCAACATATGGTGTGTTTTTCCCAGTCTGTCATCAGTTCCTGCTACTACTAAAAGGGAAAGGGGAAAGGGTATGGCTGGATAGAGAGAGAATGCCCTCCAGTGTTCAACCTGAACAGTAGCAAGACTACGGCCACTAGAATAATAGTCTCTCCTCAAAGCCAGAGATACAGTGGCTGTGAGAAGAAACTATTAATTCCATTCCTCAGGACTTGAAGGACCTGAATAGTATAACTAAATGAACATGAAAAGTCATTTAAACAGTGGCAACACATGACAAAACAAAGTTTGTATCAAAATTACAATGCTGTATTTTTATTTCACTTTGGTGTACAGTCAACATTACAAGAGCAGCATGTCTTTTTACAATAAAATAATTACAATTACAACAATAATAGACATAACAATACCCATAAAATAGCCAAATTGAGTAATTTCACACTTGATAACATATTGTCTATTATATTTTCTGTTGTAAAATGAAATATTTAATTTATGTACGGAATGATGTACGATTCCTGTTGAGTGGCCGTCATCTCACTCACGTTCTCTTTTGTGACAGGTATCAGTTTGAATGTGGTCAAATGCAGAGGAACATGACATGGGTCTCAATTAGGGTTGCAAAGGGAGGGTATATTACTGGATACTTTCAGTTTACCAGTAAACTACCAGAATTGTTTTTATCTTTCAAGGATTTAATGTTATCTATCATAAGACATCAAGTGGCCCTTTTGGGTAGTCATATTATCATAGGTGTCTGTATTTATCTCTGGCCCTCTGTGTAGCATTATCACATGTAAAATATAAGCTGTAAAACATTATCCTAAATATAAATGATCAACTTAGTGAATACCATTAATGTTTAATATGAGGGTTTCAGCATGAAATATATATATATATATTTATTTTTTTACTATGTCAACAGTGCCTTCGGAAAGTATTCAGACCACTGTTTTGATTAGCCTACCAAAAGTTATATTTTTAGAATGAGCAGCGCGCAGCCAGGTCACAAGTGCATCGGTGACACAAACACAGGGAAAACGCAACCAAGCACAGATGCGACAAGTGAACACAAATGATCTACAGTGCCTTCGGAAAGTATTCAGACCCCTTCACTTTTTCCACATTTTGGTACGTTACAGCCTTATTCTAAAATGGATTAAATAAAACAATTTCCTCAGCAATCTAAACACAATACCCCATAATGACAAAGCAAAAACAGGTTTTTAGAATTTTTAGCAATTTTATAAAAATACAATAAAAATAAAACAGAAACATTTTATTTACATAAGTATTCATCCCCTTTGCTATGAGACTCGAAATTGAGCTCAGGTGCATAATGTTTCCATTGATCATCCTTGAGATGTTTCTACAACTTGATTGAAGTCCACCTGTAGTACATTCAATTCATTGGACATGATTTGGAAAGGCACACACCTGTCTATATAAGGTCCCACAGTTGACAGCGCATATCAGAGCAAAAACCAAACCATGAGGTCGAAGGAATTGTCCGTAGAGCTCCGAGACAGGCTTGTGTCGAGGCACAGATCTGGGGAAGGGTACGAAAACATTTCTGCAGCATTAAAGGTCCCCAAGAACACAGTGGCCTCCATCATTCTTAAATGGAAAAAGTTTGGAACCACCAAGACTCTTCCAAGAGCTGGCTGCCCGGCCACACTGAGGAATCAGGGGAGAAGGGCCTTGGTCAGGGAGGTGACCAAGAACCTGATGGTCACTCTGACAGAGCTCTAGAGTTCCTCTGTGGAGATGGGAGAACCTTCCAGAAGGACAACCATCTCTGCAGCACTCCACCAATCAGGCATTTATGGTAGAGTGGCCAGATGGAAGCCACTTCTCAGTAAAAGGCACATGACAGCCCGCTTGAAGTTTGCCAAAAGGCACCTAAAGGACTCTCAGACCATTAGAAACAAGATTCTCTGGTCTGATGAAACCAAGATTGAACTCTTTGGCCTGAATGACAAGCGTCACGTCTGGAGGAAACCTGGCACCATCCCTACGGTGAAGCATTGTGGTGGCAGCATCATGCTGTGGGGATGTTTTTCAGCGGCAGGGACTGAGAGACTAGTCAGGATCGAGGCAAAGATGAACGGAGCAATGTACAGAGAGATCCTTGATGAAAACCTGCTCCAACAGGACAATGACCCTAAGCACACAGCCAAGACAACGCAGGAGTGGCTTCGGGACAAGTCTCTGAATGTCCTTGAGTGGCCCAGGAGAGACCGGACTTAAACCCGATCGAACATCTCTGGAGAGACCTGAAAATAGCTGTGCAGCAACGCTCCCCGTCAACCTGACAGAGCTTGAGAGGATCTGCAGAGAAGAATGGGAGAAACTCCCCAAATACAGGTGTCTCATGCTTGTAGCGTTATACCTGAGAAGACTCAAAGCTGTAATCGCTGCTAAAGGTGCTTCAACAAGGTACTGAGTAAAGGGTCCTCTGTAGCTCAGCTGGTAGAGCACGGCGCTTGTAACGCCAAGGTAGTGGGTTCGATCCCCGGGACCACCCATACACACAAAAAATAATAATTATGCACGCATGACTGTAAGTCGCTTTGCATAAAAGCGTCTGCTAAATGGCATATTATTATTATATTATACTTACGTAAATGTGATATTTCAGTTGTTTATTTGTAATAAATGTGCAAACATTTCTAAAAACCTGTTATTGCTTTGTCATTATGGGGTATTGTGTGTAGATTGATGAGGGGGAAAAACTATTTAATCCATTTTAGAATAAGGCTGTAACGTAGCAAAATGTTGAAAAAGTCAAGGGGTCTGAATACTTTCCGAATGCACTGTATGTATTTGTTGTCATTGTTCTGGCTTCAAACTGATGGCAGTTGTAAAAAAAAAAAAAAAAAAAAAAGAGTCAATAGTTGGAAGAGTTGCAGAGTTAAATCAATTGTAAGTCGCTCTGGATAAGAGTGTCTGCTAAATGACTAAAATGTAAAATAATGCCATTGTTGATTACATGCTTTTTTCATTAATAAGACTATTTTTCCTTTAACCATATGGTCTATTTACTAGAAACTAATGGACAATATGGACACCGATATATAAAAAAATGAATATTATATATGAATGCATTTTTTTAAAGTTATTGAAGTATAAATTACCAAAGTTACGATAGATTGCCATAGATTGTCTGTTAATTACCTAAATTACTAAGGATTCTGGTAACTTTGGTAAACTACTGTTATCTTTGCAAACCTATTCTCAATGGTTAAAGCATTGGTAGAGGGGAGATGTAGTGGGGTAGATATAGCATTATGATAAGCAGAGCCATAGATGGAGCAACAATAGTTTTAAACCTGTCTTCATCCCTGAATACGAAACAGTCCCAGAGCCTAAGTGATAAATAATGAAATACATTGTGACATGGGGGTGTGGAGTGCATGCGCAGTTTCAAGGGGCAGCAAGTTTTCCAATTCCTATTAGACACCTTAGTAACATAATAATTCGGTAAGGCTAAATAAAACCACAAGGGCTATATGGATATTTGGGGTATAACTGTCAAACAGTATTAATCCAATACCAGCCTGATGCAATAATAAAATGTTATGTAATAACACCTACAATGGGGCTGTGACCCAGTACCTGAGGGAACCACTAGATGTTGGTCTCAATCTAACTCAGGGGCTGTTGAGCTCAACACATTTCACTTCTTATTGCTGCATTGCCCGAATTGATCAGCAAAACTCAGTGACATGTACAAACACTTGAGCTGTGTTCTTTTTTATTTCCCCCCAACCAACACACTCAACTGAAGGGATAAACCTATTGAGATAAATAACCCGTATATCATGGTACTGTATATCTACAGACAAAGGAAGACAAAGTATTGTTTGTGTGTTACAATCCACTGTGAGGGGTGTCATCTACTTTGACTAAAACTAAAGGCACAAATCACAAACAGTGAGTATAAATGGACACCTCTGATTTGCTAACTATGGGGGAAAGAATTTACCTTTTTGACCTTGAGCATAGGGTATGTGGTCCTCTATAGGTCATTTGGTAGGGCATGGTGCTTGTAACACCAGGGTAGTGGGTTCGATCCCCGGGACCACCCATACGTAAAAATGTATGCACACATGACTGTAAGTCGCTTTGGATAAAAGCGTCTGCTAAATGGCATATTATATTATTATTATTATGTTGCCAACATGTAGGCTTAGTAGAAATCACACTCCAACTGGAGCAAATAGTCATGCTTTGGAGATGTCCAACTTATGAACGACATAAACCCTAGCGTCTGTGAAGTACATCCCTAAACAGCCTGACTTGGAGAATGGAAAGGCACAGGTATCAAATGCACCAGAGCACAGGAAGGATCCAATAAAAACACTCATGTTCCTGCCCCTGGATAGCGTGAAGGTTTGCATTCAGTTCAGGTTCTTCAACGCAAAATCATGAAGGCTGGCCTACTTCCTGCTGTTGTAGAAAGTGTGTTACCACGTCTTAAATGATTAGCTTGCATATCATATCATGCATCAATGTTAGAACATCTGTCATAACTTCACTTCAGTAGGCTTGAGGTTGATTGTTACCAAAACTAGGGTACCTGATTTAAATGAATGCAAAAAAAAATATTAGGAAGGTGTTCTTAATGTTTTGTACACTCAGTGTCAGTCACAGTATAAGTGATATTATTCTGGCCTAATTTAAACTGACTGAGATTGAATCATTGTATCCAAAGTTGGGGCATCCTATTACAATGATATTTTTATGAGTTGTGTTGGGTCTCTTCTCAAAAGATTATTCCCACGAGTCACTGGATTTCAACTTTTAAAGCTTAATAACTACTGTATTACAGCCTGGATCATGTCTTGGTGTTCCCCAAGGCTCCATTGTGGGTCCACTCCATATTATATCTTATACTGATTTGGTGATAAAGGCATAGTGTGATATGAGGCTGTAAAGGCATCAGCATGCTTCAGTTCGTCTGGCGGCTAGTGAACCAAAAGAGTGTTCTCGCATACTCCCTTGAAAAACGAGAAAAAAGCGGCAATAGTACTGTTTGTCAATTTTGACATGCCGTAGCCAGTATACACTTCCTCAAAATAGTCAGAATTAATCTAAGATAACTCAATAAATCTGTCCTTCATTTTACATCTAACTAAGATGTTTGGTGCAGTATTTCTCAATGAAAAAATGTGCATGAAAACGAGTCGTCTCTCATTGAGTGACAACCATGGGTGTGTTCGTAAATTTACTCTGGCTATTTACTCCGATTTAAGAGTACTCTTGTCTGAGTGTGCCAGAGCACAGAATAACTGATGAATTTACGATCACGCAACACCCGATGAATATGACCGGTGTCAGTAAACGTCTGCAAAAAAACGGAATTAAATTGTTGCCAGCGGCACAGTTACAGTCACTAACGTTTTAGATAACATGAAAACAGCCTAACCAGCTCTGCTAGGGCGAGTAAAATGGTCTCTCATTTGTGTCTGCAAGTACGTAGCAAACTAGCCAACTTTAGCCAGTTAGCTTGGGTGCTTGACTGCCGTTGAGGTCAGAATACTCGGATCAACCCTCGGCCAGTGCGTCCAGTGTGCACTCTGAATGCTCCGAGAGCGAAACGCTCTGAATTTAGAACAGACAATCTGACAACGCTCTGAATTTACGAATGACCCAGAGCACACTCTGACACAATGGAGGCAATTTACAAACACACCCAAATACTTTATTGAAGAATCCCTACAATTGACCAATCACGGACGAAGGGGCGTAGACTCCGGCTCCCGACCTTCGGCTGTCCTCGAGAAAAAAAATTGTGTGCCGGGAACAGCCGAAAAAAACCTTACCGATGTCCAAAACAAACAAAAACGTCACAAAATGTTGTCATAATATATGCACAAACTCTTCCAAATTGTTTCGGCTGGGAAGCATGCAGACGCCTTAAGGGGGAACTTACAAGAGAAAATGCTGCGCGTCTGAGGTTTTGGCTGAATGACAAACTGTGGGTTTACACTGTTATAATGAGGTATTCTGGTTTTGGTGAGTTCCGCCGTATGGCAAACTGTTTGGTTACATACACTGTACTGCTTCATCACAAATACCCACACAACTATTTTAAAGCTGACATTTTTTGGCTTTTTTCGTCGTTTGGTAAGAAAATAAATTAGCTTGAGAAAGGTGCCCTGTGTTATTATAGAGCTAACAAGATAAGAATGCCTAACTATTTGAGTTGAGATCCACACACAAGAGAACACAACACAAACACAGAGATGACAAAAGGTTGGCTGGCTAGGTTAATTATGACGCTGGTTCCATCACTCTGTGGTTCTTCCACAGTTCCGAGCCATTTTGGTTCTGTGACCCAGGTTCTAATCACTGATATCAAGTGTCTGTTCTATTGGTCTGGATTTGCCAAAAACTCTGTACATCTTCTAGGTTAACCTCGGAATCCACATCAGATTTTTTTGTGTGAGATTTGTGTGTGACCAGGTCATATTGTTCATAAGTTATTTGGGTCAAGTTCTTTAGTCCTCCTGGGTTTGGGTGATCTCTGGATTTCTGACATGTGTGTATGTGTGTGTGTGTGTGTGTGTGTGTAAGCAGGAAATAAGCAAGTGTGGATTGTGTGTGCATTTGAGGAGTACCAAAGTGCTTGTATCATGTCAGGACACTGGATCTCTGAAACACATCCCTAGATTTCTACAGTGCATATCTATTTCTGTAGAGAACAGAAGAAGAATAAACATAAATTACTCAGTATACATATTCACTAAAGTTACCTGATTATACTATAATAAAGAACCTCTATGAAAGGTAATTCAGGGGTCAAGGCTGCTTTGTAGTGTTTGTGTTTAGCATGTGGGAGTTGTGAAAAAAGAATGAATGTTCACAAAACTTGGAAAGTATGCTAAAGACATCAGTAGTTTTATGTCTGCATGCCCACAGGTTTGGTTAGTGGTTGCATGGGCGTGTGGGAGACAGTACAAGTGGTTAAGGAGAGTGCAGTGATTTTTGGCTGCTTGAGTGTGTGTCTGTGTGTGACGGAGAGATTGAGGTTAGCCTTTGTGGGGCTTTGAGTGGCTCTACATTGCGTTAAATAGAAAGAAAACATGTATGTGGTTGTATGTGCATGTGTCAATCTGTATCGGTCTATATGTATCGTCAAGAGGGGGAATCAGTGTGTGTGTATGTGTGA
The DNA here is from genome assembly GCF_964263955.1 of Coregonus lavaretus. Taxonomy (NCBI): domain Eukaryota; kingdom Metazoa; phylum Chordata; class Actinopteri; order Salmoniformes; family Salmonidae; genus Coregonus; species Coregonus lavaretus. The sequence goes on from NC_139990.1 coordinate 23,121,392, forward strand.
TTGTAAGTTTTTAACCCAGTATGGATTTTTAACTGTTCCTCTTTCCTTTCACTCAGTTAGCGGGTCCTGGGTCGGCCAAGGGCATGGTGTGTAGTACCTCGTCCAGCAGCTGCAGAGCCCGGTGCAGGTGTACCTCCACCCAACAGGGGGTATGTTTGATGCTCTGCCGGGGGTAGTCGGGCCCCCAGCCCTTCACAAAGCTCAGCCGCAGGATACACAGCCTCCGGAGGTCATCCACACCTATCCCCGCTGCTGCAGAAAGACCTGGAAGAAAGAGGAAGTGAGGTATTAGGGATGGGCATTTTAAATGATTTCACAATCCGAATAATATCATGATATTTTTTCGGATATCCAGATAGTCAAAATACATGTTTAACTTGTTGGGGAATTGCTCGTGCGACTCGGGAGAGAGCCGGTGCGCTGCGCACTGCTTGTTTGGGGAAGGATGGGGAAGCGGCGGAAGAGGAGCAGGGGCCGGTGTGTGTGACAGTCTATGTGTGTGGCATGGAGGGAGAGAAAAAAGTAGCCAAACCGACTCGCGCTAGTTAAGACAAACTTGTCGCTTTATAGGTGAGCTATCATACCATCTGGTAGTGCCTATCTTGACTGCATCAAATCAATGTAAAAATGCTAACTAGCTACAGTAGCAAGGCTAATTTAGTTTTTTTTTGCTGCTCTCCCTGTCATTGTCTACAACAACTCCATTCATATTAAACAACAGCCTACCTGTTGGTTGATCATTGTAGCCTTCTACTTCTCATTTAGACAACTTAATTCCGTAATTGTAATTCCATTTTGCATTGATTACAAATCTCCCACTTCACTTGCTACACATGAAGTCCCTGACAACAAGAACAAGCTACACGTGTATAACCTGTGTAGGCTATGAGGTATTACTTCTTATGGGGTGCACGTCATAAAAACTACATTCAAAAGTTTGTTGTTTTATTAAATTTAGAATATAAAATGTAATGGTATATCTTTGTGTTTAGCTGTCATGCCCTGGCCTATAGAACTCTAGCTAGTTTGGTCAGGGTGTGAATATATTCTAGGTTTGTATTTCTATGTTTGGCCGGGTGTGGTTCCCAATCAGAGGCAGCTGTCGCTCGTTGTCTCTGATTGGGGATCATACTTAGGCAGCCAGTGTTCCTGCCTGCGTTGTGGGATTTTGTTATGTTCATGTTTAGGCTTGTGTGTTAGCCTTTGGACCGTCACGGTTAAGTTTGTTGTTTTGGTTTTCACACACTGTTGCTGGTATTTTGGCCCATTCCTCCATGCAGATCTCCTCTAGAGCAGTGATGTTTTGGGGCTGTCGCTGGGCAACACAGACTTTCAACTCCCTCCAAAGATTTTCTTTGGGGTTGAGATCTGGAGACTGGCTAGGCCACTCCAGGACCTTGAAATGCTTCTTACGAAGCCACTCCTTCGTTGCCCGGGCGGTGTGTTTGGGATCATTGTCATGCTGAAAGACCCAGCCACGTTTCATCTTCAATGCCCTTGCTGATGGAAGGAGGTTTTCACTCAAAATCTCACGATACATGGCCCCATTCATTCTTTCCTTTACACGGATCAGTCGTCCTGGTCCCCTTTGCAGAAAAACAGCCCCAAAGCATGATGTTTCCACCCCCATGCTTCACAGTAGGTATGGTGTTCTTTGGATGCAACTCAGCATTCTTTGTCCTCCAAACACGACGAGTTGAGTTTTTACCAAAAAGTTATATTTTGGTTTCATCTGACCATATGACATTCTCCCAATCCTCTTCTGGATCATCCAAATGCACTCTAGCAAACTTCAGACGGGCCTGGACATGTACTGGCTTAAGCAGGGGGACACGTCTGGCACTGCAGGATTTGAGTCCCTGGCGGCGTAGTTTGTTACTGATGGTAGGCTTTGTTACTTTGGTCCCAGCTCTCTGCAAGTCATTCACTAGGTCCCCCCGTGTGGTTCTGGGATTTTTGCTCACCGTTCTTGTGATCATTTTGACCCCATGGGGGGAGATCTTGCGTGGAGCCCCAGATCGAGGGAGATTATCAGTGGTCTTGTATGTCTTCCATTTCCTAATAATTGCTCCCACAGTTGATTTCTTCAAACCAAGCTGCTTACCTATTGCAGATTCAGTCTTCTCAGCCTGGTGCAGGTCTACAATTTTGTTTCTGGTGTCCTTTGACAGCTCTTTGGTCTTGGCCATAGTGGAGTTTGGAGTGTGACTGTTTGAGGTTGTGGACAGGTGTCTTTTATACTGATAACAAGTTCAAACAGGTGCCATTAATACAGGAAACGAGTGGAGGACAGAGGAGCCTCTTAAAGAAGAAGTTACATGTCTGTGAGAGCCAGAAATCTTGCTTGTTTGTAGGTGACCAAATACTTATTTTCCACCATAATTTCCAAATAAATTCATTAAAAATCCTACAATGTGATTTTCTGGATGTGCCTCTCTCATCTTTTTAAGTTGGAGAACTTGCACAATTGGTGGCTGACTAAATACTTTTTTTCCCCACTGTATGGACAGCTTTTCCATATAATTTTATTTGACATTCTGGGACAAAGTAGTGCCCCTATTTAGTCAAATGACAACACATGTCACTCAATTCTGTGCCTCCGAGTTCCATGTATCAAACAGTTATTTCAGTTATCTTAAAACCAGGAAAATCTGGAGAGCCTTCTGCAGATTACAGACCCATACATTTAATAAATTGTGACAATAAAATAATAACAAAACTCGTAAGCAACAGAATGGCAAAAGTCTTATCAGACTTGATACACATCTTTTTAAGTGGGAGAACTTGCACAATTGGTGGCTGACTAAATACTTTTTTCCCCCACTTTATATCCCTTTATTACTTTCCAACCCCACCATCCCCTCCGTAATTGGATTAAACTAGTGAACAACAATGCTTAGGCATCTACTTCATGCTTATACATACTATATACATTTTATGGACACAGTCACTAATTATATTTTGTTTGTTTTTACTCCTGAACTTCCTCCGATCATTTTCATGATGTCCATCTGGTATGCTTCTATATGCCATTTCTTTCTAACTGTGCTCTTTCACAAAAGCTCACAATATATAACCTATATACTTCTATGGACACAGCATGTCTTACACTAGTTATCTTGTTGTTATTAGTTGTTGTTATTAGATCATTTTATTTAATTGAGAAAAAGCCTTCATTGTTAAAATAGGGCTATATATTTTTATTTTATTTTAAATGAATCCTCTTTCAAGTAATCGAATACTAAGGTCCATTCAGATATTCAAATATTTGAATAACCGTGCCCATTCCTATGAGGTATAGATTAAAAGAGAAATATGGTGTCCCACAGGGGTCAATACTTGGACCCATTCTCATTCAAAAGAATACCACTTCAACAGAGGCTATAAATTCACAAATTCACAATAGCCAAATTGAACAAAATATGAAAATAAAACACACTAAGGCTGTGCATATCTCATATACTGTACATTGTACTTACTGACTGCAGGGGCAATGCCTCCAACGCTGCCTGGCCCAGGGATGTTGCCTGCCACGGCGGCAGCCTGAGCTGCTGCTGCTGCCTGCGCTGTAGCTGCCTGCTGCTGCATTTGCCTGTGACACTGTCTCAGGTCAAACACCTACAGGGGAGAGAACAGTCTGATGTCAGAACACCTACAGAGAGACATCAGTGTCCAGTCAAACTCCTATAAGGAGAGGTCATCAAGAGGACAAACAACTGCAAAGAGAACAGACAGCGGTAATTGTGTTTCTCACCTTGATGTAGGCGCCGGGGTAGATCTTGTGTACTGCGTCGCCTGGCGCTCTGCCTGCCTCTCTGTCCAGGTAGTAGCTCTGCACGAACACGGCGTGGTCGCTCATACAGCGCATCCACACGTCTCCCTCGCCACGACACTCCAGCTGCACTCCTTTACCTATGTGCAACCTGTGAGAGAGAGGGAGAGATGAAGATGCTGAGTACAAGTGAACATAAGTTGTATTAAAGTGTTATATTTCAGTCAACAAAATAAGTTGCATTTTGCTACAGTGCGTCTTCTGCCACAGGTACAAACAGATAGAGACCAGGCATGGCATGATTATGAATGAGAGATATACACATAAACATAGTTTGCACAAAGGCATAGATATACCAATCAACATTTCTGAGCCAAAACAACAGACACATATAAAGGCATACAAAATAGACATTTGCGGCAAGGTAAGAACTAGCATGCTTATTGATATAGAGATAGCACTAGAGGAGCACAGACCTGGCTCTCTCGCTGGTGTCAGTGCGGTGGACGTTGCTGAGCTGGCCCAAACAGAAGCGGTCACCCCCTGAGGGGTCCACGTAGCCGTCCACCGTCACCACCGGGCAGCTAGCTGGCACCTTGAACATCTCCCCCACCTGGACATCCATCTCAAAGTAGGAGATGGAGCACCAGAACTCTGGCCCTGCACACAGACAATAATGTGGTCAGCAGAGTGTGTGTGTGTGTGCATGCATGCGTTTGCATCTATACATCTATATACAGTGGGGGAAAAAAGTATTTAGTCAGCCACCAATTGTGCAAGTTCTCCAACTTAAAAAGATGAGAGAGGCCTGTAATTTTCATCATAGGTACACGTCAACTATGACAGACAAATTGAGAAAAATAAATCCAGAAAATCACATTGTAGGATTTGTAATGAATTTATTTGCAAATTATGGTGGAAAATAAGTATTTGGTCACCTACAAACAAGCAAGATTTCTGGCTCTCACAGACCTGTAACTTCTTCTTTAAGAGGCTCCTCTGTCCTCCACTCGTTACCTGTATTAATGGCACCTGTTTGAACTTGTTATCAGTATAAAAGACACCTGTCCACAACCTCAAACAGTCACACTCCAAACTCCACTATGGCCAAGACCAAAGAGCTGTCAAAGGACACCAGAAACAAAATTGTAGACCTGCACCAGGCTGGGAAGACTGAATCTGCAATAGGTAAGCAGCTTGGTTTGAAGAAATCAACTGTGGGAGCAATTATTAGGAAATGGAAGACATACAAGACCACTGATAATCTCCCTCGATCTGGGGTTCCACGCAAGATCTCACCCCGTGGGGTCAAAATGATCACAAGAACGGTGAGCAAAAATCCCAGAACCACACGGGGGACCTAGTGAATGACCTGCAGAGAGCTGGGACCAAAGTAACAAAGCCTACCATCAGTAACACACCACACCGCCAGGGACTCAAATCCTGCAGTGCCAGACGTGTCCCCCTGCTTAAGCCAGTACATGTCCAGGCCCGTCTGAAGTTTGCTAGAGTGCATTTGGATGATCCAGAAGAGGATTGGGAGAATGTCATATGGTCAGATGAAACCAAAATAGAACTTTTTGGTAAAAACTCAACTCGTCGTGTTTGGAGGACAAAGAATGCTGAGTTGCATCCAAAGAACACCATACCTACTGTGAAGCATGGGGGTGGAAACATCATGCTTTGGGGCTGTTTTTCTGCAAAGGGAACAGGACGACTGATCCGTGTAAAGGAAAGAATGAATGGGGCCATGTATCGTGAGATTTTGAGTGAAAACCTCATTCCGTCAGCAAGGGCATTGAAGATTAAACGTGGCTGGGTCTTTCAGCATGACAATGATCCCAAACACACCGCCCGGGCAACGAAGGAGTGGCTTCGTAAGAAGGCCTAGCCAGTCTCCAGATCTCAACCCCATAGAAAATCTTTGGAGGGAGTTGAAAGTCCGTGTTGCCCAGCGACAGCCCCAAAACATCACTGCTCTAGAGGAGATCTGCATAGAGGGATGGGTCAAAATACCAGCAACAGTGTGTGAAAACCTTGTGAAGACTTACAGAAAACGTTTGACCTGTATGATTGCCAACAAAGGGTATATAACAAAGAATTGAGAAACTTTTGTTATTGACCAAATCCTTATTTTCCACCATAATTTGCAAATAAATTCATTAAAAATCCTACAATGTGATTTTCTGGAGAAAAAAAATCTCATTTTGTCTGTCATAGTTGACGTGTACCTATGATGAAAATTACAGGCCTCTCTCATCTTTTTAAGTGAGAGAACTTGCACAATTGGTGGCTGACTAAATAATTTTTTTCCCCACTGTATACTGTGTATATGTGTTGTCTTACCTGGATGATTGGACACAGGGGGAGGAAAGGAGGCCGAGCCATGATGCTGAGACCCTAAAAGGTGAACAAGGAAACGACACAGGTTACCAAACATACACTATTCCTAACAATATCGGGGAAAAAAGCACCTCAGAAGACATACAGACACACTTTGGGCATACTGTGACTTACTGTAACTGCCTAACTTACAGAAGTGTGTTGGATGGTGGAGAGGAGGCTGTTGGTGGCCACACCCATTCTGTTGTTGGGGTCCTACAGGAGTGTAGGATGCTGTGCTACTGCCTGTCCAAGTTGCTGAATTCCAAAACAATAAATACAAATTAACAACAGGCACAAGCTTAAGCCATCAATCTGGCAAACTACCATTTTGCATTTGTACAAATATTTAGATTTTCTTTTCCACTTTTCAAATACAGTATGAGGATTCATCATGCCGTTGAAATGAATTGTGTATGGCTCCCTGAGTGTGTGTGTGTGTGTGTGTGTGTGTGTGTGTGTGTGTGTGTGTGTATGTGTGTGTGTGTGTGTGTGTGTGTGTGTGTGTGTGTGCGTGTATGCGTGTGTGCGTGTGTGAACCGTATGGCAGTACTAACTGTGGAACGCAGCCTGTGTCTGTGTGTGTTTGGAGCTGTTGTATCCATTCTGACCAGGCGGGGGCTGGGGCGGCTGGGGGTTCTGTGGTGGCCCGTGTGGCAGCCCGTGTGTTGGGGTGGAGGGGGGCGGCGTGGGGGTCATAGGGGTCATGACCTGACCCTGAGGAGAGGCGATCTGTAGGAGCCCCTCACTGTGACCTCCCTGGAGAGGCAGCATAGAGCCGGACACTAGAGAGGAGAGAGAGAGACACACACACACACACACACACACACACACACTACACACACACACACACACACATGAAGAGCTACCAGGTTGTTGTCAATATCAATAGGTAGGCAGCAATCGATAAACAAACGTCACATAACAGGATGACGCAGTGACCCCATAGAAACTGAAATAGAACACTTGTGGACATCTTTGGTAACACCTATCTGCCAAACAATCACCTAAGCTTTATTAAAAGATCACCTTAGGGAGCAGCAAAACAGGAGCGGACATTCCATTTTTCTCTATGTATTGGAACTTATTTTTGTCCAGCTCCCATTACTAAGTTGGATGTGCGTAAAACTCCCTCGGTCTTACCTGTGGGCGAGAGGGGCATGTTGGGGTAGAGGGTGATGGGCGGAGGGGCGCGCTGCGGTTCCGGCGGGAGCTGCAGAGGCGGGAGGGGCTGGCCGTAGTGGTCTGGAGGCTGTAGCTTGAGCGCCCCTGGGTGGGGGTGAGGGTGGGGGTGGTCCGACGGGGACATGCATGGTGGCATATCCATCTGGATACAGTCATGAATGTACTCCTCCTTGATCAGCCTCCCAGGGGGGCCTAGAGGAGAGAGGGCTACCAACAACATGGTATAACATTGTCATTAGTTTCAAGTTTTATTAGTCGTACGGGATACACATGGTATACACCGTCCAACGAAACGCTTACTTGCAGGTTCCTTCTCGACAATGCAACAACAATAAGAAATAATACAATATTAGAATACAAACATAAAATAAATGGCTCAGTAGAAAATAATAAAGATTTTAGCATAAGTATAATATTAACCACCTGTGTGTAATGCATTGTAAATGCATTTATGCAATTATAAACATTAAATGCTTTGTAATGAATACAAGTACATTTTTGCAAGGCAACTATAAAGAATTGATTAATGCAGAAACAGTCTGGCATCCAGGCCAGTGAGACATGGGCATACCACAATAGTACTTTTTTCACACTATTGTGCCAAGCCGAACCGTAAGTTGCTGGCTTGGATATTTTCTTTTCACATTGTCCTTTCCAGCACAGTTCCAGCAACTATGGTGGATGCTTAACCAGACCAGCACAGTGCAGCTTGGCTTGATGTGGCTAGGCTCTGTAGTATGATAAGGGTATAGGACTGAAGGGAAAGAGGAATGTTTGGAAATCTGACACCATCAACAAAGTAGATGAAGACAAAATAATACTGTTATAATTAACAAGCCTGCAGTAAGTTGGTTAGTACTGTGATAGTGCACTCACCTGTATTTTGGAGACTGAGACCAACTTTGAAAGAGAACAAAAGAAAGGAGGGGCAAAGAAAGAAAGAAAGAAAGAAAGAAAGAAAGAAAGAAAGAAAGAAAGAAAGAAAGAAAGAAAGAAAGAAAGAAAGAAAGAAAGAAAGAAAGAAAGAAAGAAAGAAAGAAAGAAAAAGAGAATACGAGAGAGAGAAAATGGGGGGGGGGGGGGGTAAATGTCTGCAATTTCACTGCAATGATTGTAATTAATTCAAATTGTGGTGAAGTCAAAATATCATTCACATAAACCAACCTTTTTATGCGAGTAAAGTACAAAAATTCACGACAGGCCTGATGAAAACAGCAAATGTCGGTAAACTTTCCATATGTCGACATAAAAAAAATACGCTATACAAGGTGGGATCTTTTTGTGTCGGTAAAATGAATTATGTGAGAAATGGAGGTGGAAACGCTTTTATGCAAAATATTGATACACTATATGGCCAAAAGTATGTGGACACTCCTTCAAATTAGTGGATTCGGCAATTTCAGCCACACCTGTTGCTCTTAACCATAATAACCTCATCATGTATCTGCAAGTTGTTGGCTTGACCAGAGTGGGCACATCTGTTATTTTTTTACTAAACCATCAGTAGAATTGAAAATGCGATGGAAACCCATTTAACTTCATCATGCACAGCTTTTTATCCGCAAAAAGTCAATTTGATGGAAACACATCTCTGGTGGGGAACATGCGCATATTGTTTAAGCAGATTTTCGAATATTTGCATGAAAATCTGTTACTGTAATATTTGTAATGTTATGGCAGAAAACACAGCATTTCCAGTACATATCAGAAACACCTGCACCATTAGGCATTAAGCAATATAGGGTGAACTATCCCTTTAAGCTGTTGAACAGACCTACCAATGCCGGGCGAAACCACTCTCTCGTAGTGGTAGGGGTTGACACACACATTGTCATATTTGAGGTCGAAGGCGTATTGGCAGAACTTGACGTGCTTTAGCTCATTCTTGTGTAGGTCTGGCCAGCGCCATAGTCGAGCGTAGATCACATGGGGGAAGCCTTTCCTCCCTGCAACCTGGAGTGAGGGGGAGGGCGGAGAGAGAGAGAGAGAGTTAGAGATACATGGCCCTATTCAATCAAAACTAGTATATGGGTATAAGTTATGCAATTATAAACATTAAATGCTTTGTAATGAATACAAGTACATTTTTGCAAGGCAACTATAAAGAATTGATTAATGCAGAAACAGTCTGATGTGAGTAAGACTTTTAAGCAGGTCAACATTCACAAGGCCGCAGGGCCAGACGGATTACCAGGACGTGTACTCCGAGCATGTGCTGACCAACTGGCAAGTGTCTTCACTGACATTTTCAACATGTCCCTGACTGAGTCTGTAATACCAACATGTTTCAAGCAGACCACCATAGTCCCCGTGCCCAAGAACTCTAAGATAACCTGCCTAAATGACTACCGACCCGTAGCACTGACGTCTGTAGCCATGAAGTGCTTTGAAAGACTGGTCATGGCTCACATCAACAGCATAATCCCAGAAACCCTAGACCCACTCCAATTTGCATACCGCCCCAACAGATCCACAGATGATGCAATCTCTATCGCACTCCACACTGCCCTTTCCCACCTGGACAAGAGGAACACCTACGTGAGAATGCTATTCATTGACTACAGCTCAGCATTCAACACCATAGTGCCCTCTAAGCTCATCACTAAGCTAAGGATCCTGGGACTAAACACCTCCCTCTGCAACTGGATCCTGGACTTCCTGACGGGCCGCCCCCAGGTGGTAAGGGTAGGTAACAACACATCTGCCACACTGATCCTCAACACGGGGGCCCCTCAGGGGTGCGTGCTCAGTCCCCTCCTGTACTCTCTGTTCACCCATGACTGCATGGCCAGGCACAACTCCAACACCATCATTAAGTTTGCCGACGACACAACAGTGGTAGGCCTGATCACCGACAACGATGAGACAGCCTATAGGGAGGAGGTCAGAGATCTGGCCGTGTGGTGCCAGGACAACAACCTCTCCCTCAACGTGACCAAGACAAAGGAGATGATTGTGGACTACAGGAAAAAAAAGAGGACTGAGCACGCCCCCATTCTCATCGACGGGGCTGTAGTGGAACAGGTTGAGAGCTTCAAGTTCCTTGGTGTCCACATCACCAACGAACTATCATGGTCCAAACACACCAAGACAGTCGTGAAGAGGGCACGACAAAGCCTATTCCCCCTCAGGAGACTAAAAAGATTTGGCATGGGTCCTCAGATCCTCAAAAAATTCTACAGCTGCACCATCGAGAGCATCCTGACTGGTTGCATCACCGCCTGGTATGGCAACTGCTTGGCCTCTGACCGCAAGGCACTACAGAGGGTAGTGCGTACGGCCCAGTACATCACTGGGGCAAAGCTCCCTGCCATCCAGGACCTCTATACCAGGCGGTGTCAGAGGAAGGCCCTCAAAATTGTCAAAGACTCCAGCCACCCTAGTCATAGACTGTTCTCTCTGCTACCGCACGGCAAGCGGTACCGGAGTGCCAAGTCTAGGTCCAAAAGACTTCTCAACAGCTTCTACCCCCAAGCCATAAGACTCCTGAACAGCTAATCATGGCTACCCGGACTATTTGCACTGCCCCCCCACCCCATCCTTTTTACGCTGCTGCTACTCTGTTAAGTATTTATGCATAGTCACTTTAACTCTACCCACATGTACATATTACCTCAACTACCTCAACTAGCCGGTGCCCCCGCACATTGACTATGCAACGGTACCCCCCTGTATATATAGCCTCCCTACTGTCACTTTATTTTACTGTATATATAGCCTCCCTACTGTCACTTTATTTTACTTCTGCTCTTTTTTTCTCAACACTTTTTTGTTGTTGTTTTATTCTTACTTTTTTGTTTAAAATAAATGCACTGTTGGTTAAGGGCTGTAAGTAAGCATTTCACTGTAATGTCTGCACCTGTTGTATTCGGCGCATGTGACCAATAAAATTTGATTTGATTTGATTTGATTTGATTTGAAGTTAAATCTCTTAACTGGGCTAGAAATGTTTTAAAGAGGCTGTGCAGTCAAAAACGTGATTTTCCTCTTTTTTTTAATGATATTTCCACACCATGAGTTTGAAATAACACTCCAAATGTTATTTAGGCCTGGAATTTCAGCCTGTTCAGGTGGAATGGAGTTTTTGGCCCACATCATGAAACAGCAATCTGATCTGATTATTCTGACCAATGACCAATCATCTTTTATTTGCATATGTATCCTCCTACTTTGAAGGGGTAAATGGGGTAGACTTTAGAGTCTAGAGAATCCTATCCGCCAATCATGGTTGTGTACATAAATATATAAAAATGTGCATCAACATGCCCACACGATCAGACTGAGCATTTCAATTGCAAAAGGAGGCTCAGGGAAATAAATGTTTAATATATTTTGAGTTATTTTCATAAACACACACAGTGATTTATTAGACATACAGTGATGATTTAAAAATGAAAATAAATAGACTGTATGGGGGCTTTAAAAAATTCAATTTCTTTGTGAAGCTTGCGTTCAATTGCCCCTCCCTGTTAAACATAACAAGCTGATCTGACTGACTTAAGATGAAAACTTCAACCCTGTTACGGTCAACCCTGTTACTTTATTTGGCACTTAATAAGCACTTACTATAGTCATTTATTTATTTAACCTTTTGAAAAGTGTAGGAATCCTGATAAATAAGAACACACCCTTTTCCATTATACCTCAGCACACGGATCAAGAAGGCCGCTTTCTAATTTTGAATTGTATATCCCCTCCGGGGCAAATCTGGTGTTGTAGATAGAATTCAAGCTATATTAGATCAAATCCAGACAGGAACTATAATTTTAGCAGGTGATCTAAATCACACATTCGGCAAGTTAGACAGACATAGCAATAAAAAAGAAAATACACTTAGTGACAGAATATAGAGACTGAACAGAGCACATCTTCAAGACCCGAAATGTATTAAATACGTAAACGAAAAAATAAAGACCTTTATCAACATAAATGGAGACATAGAGGCCAGAGAAAAGCTGACCCGACATAATTTTGAATGCTTTTAAGGCGTACATTAGGGGAATGATAATCTCATACTCGGCAACAGTTAAATCTTTGTTAGTAATGTATTTTTATTAAATGTTGATTTCTATCTTAAAAAAATACCATAAAAAATCTTTACACGGTAAAGAAAAAAATACAATTTCTGAACTTAAGCAGGAATATGATCTTTTACTTTTGAAGAGAGCCAACAACTACAGGTTAAACTCAAATAAAAGATACTATTTAATGGCAAATAAACCTGGTAAACACCTCGCAGCCCCCACAAAACGAATACACGCCAAATCAGTTATCATTTTAAAAGATAAGGATAAAAATGCTTTCATTAGAAACAATAACGGTATTAATATATATATATTTTAAAGCTTCTATTAAACTCTATATGAATCAGAATTAAACAACAGTTGGACTAAATCTACAGCCATCTTTGACTCAATAACCCTGAAGCAACTATCAGCAGACAAAAAATAATCACCCAAAAATAAATATTAGACACTGTTAAAACATTTGCGCAGAGAAAAGCAGCAGGTACAGTGGGGGAAAAAAGTATTTAGTCAGCCACCAATTGAGCAAGTTCTCCCACTTAAAAAGATGAGAGAGGCCTGTAATTTTCATCATATGTACACGTCAACTATGACAGACAAAATGAGGAAAAAAAATCCAGAAAATCACATTGTAGGATTTTTAATGAATTTATTTGCAAATTATGGTGGAGAATAAGTATTTGGTCAATAACAAAAGTTTCTCAATACTTTGTTATATACCCTTTGTTGGCAATGACACAGGTCAAACGTTTTCTGTAAGTCTTCACAAGGTTTTCACACACTGTTGCTGGTATTTTGGCCCATTCCTCCATGCAGATCTCCTCTAGAGCAGTGATGTTTTGGGGCTGTCGCTGGGCAACACGGACTTGAGATCTGGAGACTGGCTAGACCACTCCAGGACCTTGAAATGCTTCTTACGAAGCCACTCCTTCGTTGCCCGGGCGGTGTGTTTGGGATCATTGTCATGCTGAAAGACCCAGCCACGTTTCATCTTCAATGCCCTTGCTGATGGAAGGAGGTTTTCACTCAAAATCTCACGATACATGGCCCCATTCATTCTTTCCTTTACACAGATCAGTCGTCCTGGTCCCTTTGCAGAAAAACAGCCCCAAAGCATGATGTTTCCACCCCCATGCTTCACAGTAGGTATGGTGTTCTTTGGATGCAACTCAGCATTCTTTGTCCTCCAAACACGACGAGTTGAGTTTTTACCAAAAAGTTCTATTTTGGTTTCATCTGACCATATGACAATCTCCCAATCCTCTTCTGGATTATCCAAATGCACTCTAGCAAACTTCAGATGGGCCTGGACATGTACTGGCTTAAGCAGGGGGACACGTCTGGCACTGCAGGATTTGAGTCCCTGGCGGCGTAGTGTGTTACTGATGTTAGACTTTGTTACTTTGGTCCCAGCTCTCTGCAGGTCATTCACTACGTCCCCCCGTGTGGTTCTGGGATTTTTGCTCACCGTTCTTGTGATCATTTTGACCCCACGGGGTGAGATCTTGCGTGGAGCCCCAGATCGAGGGAGATTATCAGTGGTCTTGTATGTCTTCCATTTCCTAATAATTGCTCCCACAGTTGATTTCTTCAAACCAAGCTGCTTACCTATTGCAGATTCAGTCTTCCCAGCCTGGTGCAGGTCTACAATTTTGTTTCTGGTGTCCTTTGACAGCTCTTTGGTCTTGGCCATAGTGGAGTTTGGAGTGTGACTGTTTGAGGTTGTGGACAGGTGTCTTTTATACTGATAACAAGTTCAAACAGGTGCCATTAATACAGGTAACGAGTGGAGGACAGAGGAGCCTCTTAAAGAAGAAGTTACAGGTCTGTGAGAGCCAGAAATCTTGCTTGTTTGTAGGTGACCAAATACTTATTTTCCACCATAATTTGCAAATAAATTCATAAAAAATCCTACAATGTGATTTTCTGGATTTTCTTTTTTCAATTTGTCTGTCATAGTTGACGTGTACATATGATGAAAATTACAGGCCTCTCTCATCTTTTTAAGTGGGAGAACTTACACAATTGGTGGCTGACTAAATACTTTTTTTTCCCCCACTGTATATATATATATATATATATATATATATATATTTTTTTTTTTTTCAAAAGTACACTACCTAAAAGGCACTCTATTGGTGGAATGACCCAACTGTTAAAAATAAATATATTCCTGTACAATATGACAGCATGTTTTAATCAATAGGCAATGTGGTTATATTTCATATTGTTTAACACTGAAAATAAATATGATTAAATATTAAACGGATGTGAAAATATACTGTCTGTCATGCAGATTGAAGCAAAGATGGAACCTCATGATAATCTTTCATGAGGTTTCTATGGAAGAGGAACAGAGACATTAGAGACACAAGAGACTTTAGCCTCAGTTTATACAGGCTTGGGCTAAAGTCAGGGATCAAATGATAGGGGTTACCGGGGATGCTGGTGTAGCGGACATGAGGCCGACTTATGGTCTTGTGATGAGGTAACCCTGCCTGGGACTTCAAAATAAGTGTCACCCTCACCCTTGGTCTAACGGTCAAGTCATTGGTTTCTCCTGTAGGATACCTTTTTTCCTTTAGTTTATTTAGCAAATATTTTATTTTGGGTTCAATGGCACCCAATTGTGGGATAGTCTCTTGTGGAGGAGGTGGTCTAAGGGAGGTGAATGTAGTGGACATGAGTCGGACACATGGTCTCATAATGAGGCAGCCCTGCCGTGACTTCAAAATCAGTGTCACACTTGGTCTAACGGTCAAGACATTGGTTTCTCCCTTGGGATACCTGGGTTCAGATCCCGCCCGTGACACTGGCTTCTCCCATTACAAATCAGGGCACCCTCATAAACCTTGAAAATATGAACATATAAATTGTTTATGTAGAGAACTTTTCAGGGCACCTCCAAGAGTCAATGTATAATTTGCACCCTGTACCAAGTCTCATGTAGTGTGTGATGATGTCACTTTTGCTCTGCTACTACAGCTGCTGGGGTCAATACTGTTCTGACTGTACCTGGAGCATTCTGGAAACAGCAGGGGAAAGGGTGTGTGTGTGGCAGGGAGGTTAATTATGTGTAAATGGAGGGGGTTGAGTTTGTACAGTATTTAATGTGTGTGTGTGTGTGTGTTTGTGTGTGCCTGCGTGCGTGTGTTCATGCATGTGTGTGTGTGTGTGTGTGTGACAGAGAAAGAGAGAGACAAAGAGAGAGACAGAGAACGGGAGAGAGGGTGACAGAAAGACAGGATATGGATCTACATGTGACTTTGAGAAAAGTCCTTAGACATTTGAAGCCTGATCTAGTCTACAGCTATGTCTCTACAGCTCCCCCTCTCTCTCCCTATTTCGCTCTCTCTCGCTCTCTCCCTCCCCCTCTTGTTGGGGAGAAGGTCACAGAAGGTGAGACATGATGTCTTCACTCAGCAGTTAGGATTTATTCTGCCAGGGCGTATTGAATTAACTACCTCTCTCTAGTTCTACCGTGGGCGCGCACACACACACACACATACACACAGTATCAACAAACACACACTCTCAAAACAGACGGCCTCAGATTAGCCCCGGCCCCTTTCCTCTGTCTCAGACAAAACAACTTGCACAGCCCCTCCAGCCCTCCTCTCCCTCCCTATCTTTCTCCCTCTCTTCAGGGTGAGGGTGGGGGTTCTATGGGGAACTCCCTACAGCGTTCTCTCTCTTGACATGCAAATCTTGACTGTGTGCTTCTCTGTTGACAGTACATGTGGTACTGGCCACCATAACTCAGGCTTCAATGTACCCACAAGTTTCAGATTTTTTTTTTAGCTAAGGCTGTTAGCAACTTTGTAGCATTAGCATCACCAATAACCAAACAGCCTCAACCACCATTGGTGATAGGATTCTCTTTAGCAATACTGAGGTGTTAGCTGCTATTAGCAAGTATCCCTTTGTCTCACTACTATAGCACCAGCCACATTAGCTAAACCTGGCTGTTAGCTAGCACTTTTAGTGTTTACTGTAAGTAGTGAGACTTCCAGCTGTCAGTAACTCTATAGCGTTAGCCTCATTGAGTACAGTCAGCTGCCTAGTAACTTTGCAGCATTAGCCACCATTAGCAAGGCTTAAGTAACTGAAATCTCATAGCATCCGCATAAATTAGCAACTCCTCATTTGACTATTGCTATGTAACATTAGCCAACACTGTTTACAGGCATAGTCTATGAAAGAGTTTAGCATTTATCTGTATCTAGGAAAATATATATAAGTTTCCATGTAGCCTATCGTCATAAAAATCATTCAGAAATGTCAATGTCTTTCAACACAATATCTCCGACATGTTTGACAGCAAGTGCTTGACAGAAACCTGGGCCTAACTCGGCAGTAGGTAGAAGAAACCTTGAGAGATTTCACAGTAGGCTACATATGACCATGTGGCATGACATACATAAATTGTCTATTTATGTATTGCTCAGTTTACTAAACTCAAGTTAAATAATCGCCTCGTCATATCGCACATTGTTGACGACAAGTTTCAAATAAAATCAGAATGCAAGATTATAATGAGGTTTATGGTATTTTTTGCATTTTGCACAATGCTTTTGCACTATGAAAAATTGCACTTTCTCTGTGATATTACATTTACATTTTAGTCATTTAGCAGATGTTCTTATCCAGAGCGACTTACAGCATCAATAGGCCTGTACTGTGTACTACTTACATGTCTCTATGTGTTCTATAGGTGACCCATCTGCAGGTGTCAATATAGTGCCTTTAGAAAGTATTCATACCCCTTGACTTATTCCATGATTTGTTGTGTTACAGCCTGATTTCAAAACAGATTATATTGATTTTGTTTCTCACCCATCTACATACAATACCCCATAATGACAAAGTGAAAACATGTTTTTAGAAATGTTTGCACATTAATAATTAAATTAGGTCTGGGCGATATGGACAAAATATCATATCACAATATTTTTCACATTTTTGACGGTAAAAGTTCTAAATATGCTTTCTGAGTAGTTCATGACCCCTAGGGTAGCAACACATAAATTATAAGTGATTTCCTGCCACAAACTCCTGTCACGAACCTTTGGGGAAAACGCAAATTGGAACTTTCTCGTTCTCAACACCTGTGGCTGGATGCCACTCGGACTTGATGGATGTATCCCCGCCTTGTCATCTGTCCCTATCCGAATGGCCTGTGCTACCTGGAATCTGCCTGCCAAGGAAGTCGTCTCCATCTGCTTTTCCTCCTCCATCTTGTAGTAGAGTAGACGGAGAACAGCAAGAGGATTGTTCCAATCAGCGCTGGTCCCATGTCACAAGTCGTGGAGACCGAAGGCAGCGGCATTCTGCTAAGTGGACTGGAGTGTCTGCGAGAGGTCCGGAGCAGATTGTTATGAGGAATAGCTTTGCAGCCCTGGTGCCTGATCTACATGCACCTTCATCGCTGGGACTGCCTGTGTCTGCGACGGCTGAGCTGACTCCAACTACGCGGACTCCAGCAGCGGCTTCGTCATCGAGTTCTGCTCCTTTCCGTCTCTCTGGATCTGACAGGGCATTGCCTGCCATGGGAGGTCTGGACCTATCGCCGGGAGCTGCGGGCGTATGCTATCCTGCTTCTCGTGGGCCCGTGAAAGGTTCCATGAATTGTGTGAGGTGTAGGAATGGGCGGATTTCTCCATCCCCTTCTCCAGCCGTTGTATTGGGCAGTTCAATGGTGAGAAATGTCTCAGTACCTGGAGCAAAAACTGAGTGCAGGACATCAATAAGCTGCTCCCAAACATTTTAAACCTGCAGCAAGAAATTGAGTCTATCATAGTTCATGTGGGATTCAATGACATTATGAATGGGTCTCTGCTTGACACCAACAAACTCCCCATAATATCTGGCCCTGTGCCCTCCTAAATCGTGGCATTGAACGTTTCAGAATACTTTTAGCCCTCCATAACTGGCTACATGACTACTGCAACTCTGTGGGTGTAACATTTATTCACAATTTCGATACCTTCTGGAAACAAAGCTAGTTTTATAAGGAGGAAGGGATCCACCCAAATAATTTGAGTTCCTGGATCATTTCACAGCATTATAAGGCTGAGTTGAGACAATGACTTATCAATGACCCAAGCCCAGCTCAGTTAATCCCTACCATTGTGTTGCTGAGTTGTCATAATGCTTCAGCAAATGTACATTATACCAGGGGCGTTGGAAGACATAATGTAAGTAACCTAATTTATGTCCCTCTAACTGCCCTGAATGCCTCTGCTGATCCTACAGCTATTGTATGCATTAATCATGTGCCTATGAACCAGAGTTATACTGTTAGCACTGAGGCGGTGTGCCCTAGTAGGAAGTCCACTGGGTGCAGCGCACCCTGCACTAACATAAATAACATGAGCATGTCTACTTCTGCTAAGCTTCCCAGTAAACAATGAAAACAACCAAGCATCCCAGAAACAGGCTCAGAACAGGGAAGCACGGCTGGCCCTTAAATGTACACGGAGAGCTAACATTAATAATATGCATGTAAATCTCTCATGGCTCAAAGTCGAGGAGAGATTGACTTCATCACTACTTGTTTTTGTAAGTGTTTTTGTAAGTGTTGACATGCTGAATGCACTGAGGTGTCTGTTTAAACTACTAGCACACAGCTCGGACACCCATGCATACCCCACAAGACATGCCACCAAAGGTCTCTTCACAATCCCCTAGTCAAGAACAGACTATGGGAGGCGCACAGTACTACATAGAGCCATGGCTACATGGAACTCTATTCCACATCAGGTAACTGATGCAAGCAGTAGAATCAGATTTTTTTATAAACAGATAAAAACCTTATGGAGCAGCGGGGAACGTGAAGAGACACAGGCACAGACACACATACACATGATAAGACACGCACTCTACAGACACGTACACATGGATTTTGTATTATAGATATGTGATAGTAGAGTAGTGGCCTGAGGGAACACACTTAATGCGTTGTGAAAAGTGTTATGAAATGTAATGCCATGTAATATTTTTAATTGTATATAACTGCCTTAATATTACTGGACCCCAGGAAGAGTAGCTGCTGCCTTAATAAATACAAATACAAAATGGGGCTTTCTCCATTTATACTGTTGAATTTTCAGCATTTTCATCAATTTCTGCATTTCCTGCAATTTTATTATATTTTCCATACTGTGCCACACAGCATGATGTGGGCAAGAAAATCTAGGCCTAGTTAATTGGTGAACTGTTGGAATCATAGAAATATAATGATTAATCTAATTCTATAGTTGGAATATAGTGGGCAGAACCTTGAATACATTGTTGTTAGACATGTTAATGAATTAATAAGTCAGTGAGGAATTATTGACAGGGTAGGGACCAAAGTGTTGGTCAGTGTTTCCAGTTGACCCTAATTAGATGTTTTCCTACTTCATGTAGCTAGCTAGCAAGCCAACATATTCATGCTTCGCCTATTCCTCTCTGATAAGATACCGTTGTACAAACATGCTTATCTAGGCCTACACCAGCACTCGTACCAGGCAGTGTTAGCTAACTAGCTACGTTTGCTCTGACTCTTAGTACATTTAGCAAGCTAGCTGGCGATTAGCATTAGTGGCTAACACAAATTATTTTAGCAACACCTTGCTAAGAAAAGACAAACTAGCAAACAGTAGTTTGCAGACGGTAAGATACACAAACTAATAGTGTACAGTAATTATAGAACACTTGTGGAAAGCAGCATGTCACCAACATTGTTGCATCCATCTGACCATGAAGAGTAAACGGCAAGAAAGTGCTCGTGACTAGGTGGTCAAGCAACTGATCTCTCCTTGAGTGACAGGGAGCAGGGCTTGGTGTGGTTAGCGGCACGCAGCAGCGGGAGGTGAAGGAGAGCGATGACTCAGGTAGAAAATTGAGTAAACTATCAAATTGGACATTACACATGTCGGAGTTGCGCATCACATTTAACAAACCAAACACTGAAATACCGTTATAAAACAAAGTGAAAACTCAAACCGGTCCGTGCATCAATACCGGTATATAGTAAAATACGGTATACCACCCAGCCCTAAATGAAATACAGAAATATCTCATTTACATACAGTGGGGGAAAAAAGTATTTAGTCAGCCACCAATTGTGCAAGTTCTCCCATTTAAAAAGATGAGAGAGGCCTGTAATTTTCATCATAGGTACACGTCAACTATGACAGACAAATTGAGAAAGCAAAATCCAGAAAATCACATTGTAGGATTTTTTATGAATTTATTTGCAAATTATGGTGGAAAATAAGTATTTGGTCACCTACAAACAAGCAAGATTTCTGGCTCTCACAGACCTGTAACTTCTTCTTTAAGAGGCTCCTCTGTCCTCCACTCGTTACCTGTATTAATGGCACCTGTTTGAACTTGTTATCAGTATAAAAGACACCTGTCCACAACCTCAAACAGTCACACTCAAAACTCCACTATGGCCAAGACCAAAGAGCTGTCAAAGGACACCAGAAACAAAATTGTAGACCTGCACCAGGCTGGGAAGACTGAATCTGCAATAGGTAAGCAGCTTGGTTTGAAGAAATCAACTGTGGGAGCAATTATTAGGAAATGGAAGACATACAAGACCACTGATAATCTCCCTCGATCTGGGGCTCCACGCAAGATCTCACCCTGTGGGGTCAAAATGATCACAAGAACGGTGAGCAAAAATCCCAGAACAACACGGGGGGACCTAGTGAATGACCTGCAGAGAGCTGGGACCAAAGTAACAAAGCCTACCATCAGTAACACACTACGCCGCCAGGGACTCAAATCCTGCAGTGCCAGACGTGTCCCCCTGCTTAAGCCAGTACATGTCCAGGCCCATCTGAAGTTTGCTAGAGTGCATTTGGATGATCCAGAAGAGGATTGGGAGAATGTCATATGGTCAGATGAAACCAAAATAGAACTTTTTGGTAAAAACTCAACTCGTCGTGTTTGGAGAACAAAGAATGCTGAGTTGCATCCAAAGAACACCATACCTACTGTGAAGCATGGGGGTGGAAACATCATGCTTTGGGGCTGTTTTTCTGCAAAGGGACCAGGACGACTGATCCGTGTAAAGGAAAGAATGAATGGGGCCATGTATCGTGAGATTTTGAGTGAAAACCTCCTTCCATCAGCAAGGGCATTGAAGATGAAACGTGGCTGGGTCTTTCAGCATGACAATGATCCCAAACACACCGCCCGGGCAACGAAGGAGTGGCTTCGTAAGAAGCATTTCAAGGTGCTGGAGTGGCCTAGCCAGTCTCCAGATCTCAACCCCATAGAAAATCTTTGGAGGGAGTTGAAAGTCTGTGTTGCCCAGCGACAGCCCCAAAACATCACTGCTCTAGAGGAGATCTGCATGGAGGAATGGGCCAAAATACCAGCAACAGTGTGTGAAAACCTTGTGAAGACTTATAGAAAACGTTTGACCTGTGTCATTGCCAACAAAGGGTATATAACAAAGTATTGAGAAACTTTTGTTATTGACCAAATACATATTTTCCACCATAATTTGCAAATAAATTCATTAAAAATCCTATAATGTGATTTTCTGGATTTTTTTTTCTCATTTTGTCTGTCATAGTTGACGTGTACCTACGATGAAAATTACAGGCCTCTCTCATCTTTTTAAGTGGGAGAACTTGCACAATTGGTGGCTGACTAAATACTTATTTTCCTCACTGTATATATATATTTTTGAGTATTCTGAAAATATTTTTAGCAAAGGGGGCATTGAGTTTTCAATATTGGTCATGTATATTAGGAGATCATCCATAAATAATTTAGTTTATATTCATATTGTCCTATCGGTCCTAGACTATGGCTACATCACCTGTTACATTTGGGTCCTGTCGAATTTTTTCTACCATCTTGAATGGCCTTTTCTATGCAACATTTTAGAAGCTTTTAACTTTCCAGCTGAAAAAATGAATGTAATCAAAAGATTGTATAAATGTCCTAAAGCAAAATTATACAAAAATAATACATTCTCTGATTAAATGGATTTAGAAAGGGTCACAAAAGAGGGATGTTCCCTTTCCCCCCTCCTGTTTGCGAGGATGCCTTCTTTCAATCCATGTCCTTCAACCAGACAATGCTGAGTAGTTGAGCACGACAAACAACTCTCACAAACAACAAGCAGTATAGGCCCCGTGTAGCTCAGTTGGTAGAGCATGGTGTTTGCAACGCCAGGGTTGTGGGTTCGATTCCCACGGGGGGGCAGTATGAAAATGTAAAAAAAAAAAAAAAAGTATGCACTAACTGTAAGTCGCTCTGGATAAGAGCGTCTGCTAAATGACTAAAATGTCAAATGTAATTGAAGTGTCAGTACAAGCCTTTTATCTTATAAGATAAGAAGAGGATCCTCACCATTTGCTTTTTTTGTATAGTTCATATTTTGTTAAGATAACATCCCTGTCCCGGTTTGGTTCCTGTGGTACATCCTGAATCCTTATTTACCTTCAAACCTGTTAAACTTGAATCAGATGACAGTCAGGGGTCAGTTCTCTGATAAAGCTGTGTGTGTGTGTGTGTGTGTTTGTGTGTGTCCGTGTGTCCTCAGATGTCCTTTACTGTTCCACTTGTCACCTGTTATACCTGCATCATCACAAGGTGCCTTCAGAAAGTATTAACACCCCTTGACTTTTTTCACATTTTGTTGTGTTACAGCCTGTATTTAAAATGTGTTAAATGTAGATTCCCCCCCCCCCACTGGCCTACACACAATACCCCATAATGTCAAAGTGGAATGACGTATTATTTTTAATTTTTTTGTAACAACTTAATAAATATTGAAGAGCTGAAATGTCGTGAGTCAACAACTTTGTTACGGCAAATCTAAATAAGGTCAATAGTAAAATATTGCTTAACAAGTCACATAATAAGTTGCATGGACTCACTCTGTATGCAATAATTAAAGTATTTAACATTATTTTTGAATGACTACCTCATCTCTGTACCCCACACATACAATTATCTGTACGACCCTGCCTTACACAGGAAGCGGCACAGGTCCTAATCCAGGCACTTGTCATCTCCCGTCTGGATTACTGCAACTCGCTGTTGGCTGGGCTCCCTGCCTGTGCCATTAAACCCCTACAACTCATCCAGAATGCCGCAGCCCGTCTGGTGTTCAACCTTCCCAAGTTCTCTCACGTCACCCCGCTCCTCCGCACACTCCACTGGCTTCCAGTTGAAGCTCGCATCTGTTACAAGACCATGGTGCTTGCCTATAGAGCTGTGAGGGGAACGGCACCTCCGTACCTTCAGGCTCTGATCAGTCCCTACACCCAAACGAGGGCATTGCGTTCATCCACCTCTGGCCTGCTGGCTCCCCTTCCTCTGCGGAAGCATAGTTCCCGCTCAGCCCAGTCAAAACTGTTCGCTGCTCTGGCACCCCAATGGTGGAACAAGCTCCTTCACGACGCCAGGACAGCGGAGTCACTCACCACCTTCCGGAGACATTTGAAACCCCACCTCTTTAAGGAATACCTGGGATAGGATAAAGTAATCCTTCTACCCCCCCCCCCCCCCCCCGTCTGCTAAATGACGTAAATGTAAATGTAATCTGTAAGGTCCCTCAGTCGAGCAGTGAATTTCAAGCACAGATTCAACCACAAAGATCAGGGAGGTTTTCCAATGCCTCTCAAAGAAGGACACATCCAGAAAAAAAAGCAGACATTGAATATCCCTTTGGGCATGGTGAAGTTATTAATTACACTTTGGATGGTGTATCAATACACCCAGTCACTACAAAGATACAGGAATCCTTCCTAACTAAGCTGCCGGAGAGGAAGGAATCTGCTCAGGGATTTCACCATGAGGCCAATGGTGACTTTAAAACAGTTACAGGGTTTAATGGCTGTCATAGGAGAAAACTGAGGATGGATCAACAGCATTGTAGTTACTCCACAATACTAACCTAATTGACAGAGTGAAAAGAAGGAAGCCTGTACAGAAAAAAATATTCCAAAACATGCATCCAGTTTGCAACAAGGCACTAAAGTAATACTGTAAAAAATTTGGCAAAACAATTAACTTTTTGTCCTGAATACAAAGTGTTATATTTTGGGCATATCCAATCCAACACATTACTGAGTACCACTCTTCATATTTTCAAGAATTGTGGTGGCTGCATCATGTTTTGGGTATGCTTGTAATTTTAAAAAACAGTATGGAGCTAAGCACAGGAAAAATCCTAGAGGAAAACCTGGTTCAGTCTGTTTTCCAGTTTTGACTTAAATCTCCATGAAAAGATTTAGCAAGACTTGCAAATTGTTGTCTAGCAATGATCAACAACCAATTTGATAGAGCTTGGAAGAATTTTGAAAAGAATAATGGGCAAATATTGTACAATCCGGGTGTGCAAAGCTCTTGGAGACTTACACAGAAAGACTCACAGCTGTAATCGGTGCCAAAGGTGATTCTAACATATATTGACTCGGGGTGCGAATACTTATGTAAATTAGATATTTCTGTATTTTATTTTCAATACATTAGCAAACATTTCTAAAAACATATTTTCAGTTTGTCATTATGGGGTATTGCAGTGCATTCGGAAAGTATTCAGTCCCCTTCCCTTTTTCCACACTTTGATTTACGTTACAGTCCTTATTCTAAAATGTATTGAAGAAATACAAATCCTCAACAATCTACACACAACAGTGCCGATTTTAGCATGTAAATCTTGATGGGACAAACTCCCCCAAATTTTTGTTGATGCATGCCAGCAAAGCCACTACACAACACAACACTAAACAATACATGAATTGCACTATAACAGTGACAAATGGTGCCCACAAACTGTTAGGGCCTACATAAAGATGTCCCAACAGCAGAGCGTTCTTTTCAGCACCATGGAGTGAATCCTTACCACTGCTAGACATTGCTATCAGCGGAACCTTGTCTGGCTGCGAAACAGTTCATTCAGCCTCATTTACTGCCCTTAAAAAAAACATAGCTGATATGGCTGACTTGCTTAAACAAATGAGGTTTCTACTGACAATTGAGATGTACAAACTATGGCATAAGGGGACAACGAGCGGATAAGAGGCAATCCGCAATTTCGATTAAGACATTAATGAGCGAGTGAGCTAGGACGGACGTAGTCAACATAACTATTTGTTCAGCACTTCAATGATATTCTTACTATTATAAAATCATATAATATAAAATAACGGCATTTATTTTCTGCTAAATTAACAAGTCTACAGCCTATGGCATGGCGCATAGCCAGATAACATACAGTAGGCCAACTCATATTCTGTTCTTCTGAAATACATTTTCTTCACATCATAATGTTTCTTTAGACCTGCCTAAAATAAATAATGGATTTATTGTGATGGTGTATATTCAGTTGATTTATTAGACTTTTTTTAATGTAGATGTTCCAAAGTGTGGAGCCTGGAGATCTAAATGTGTTTATGGTAATTAGCGGTCAATTACCCGTGAGACCAGAGGCTTTTGCATGACAATAAGCTGCTGACAAAATAGGGCTGACCGCCACAGCCCTATGTCCGTGCTTACAAATAACTGGGCATCTAGATAGATGAAAAGCTGTCTTTAAAAAGCATATTGATGAGTTAGTTAAGAAGCTGAGAATAAAATGGGCTTCTTCTATAGAAATAGGTCCTGCCTCTAGCTAAATAGTAGAAAGCAGATTATTCAGTCGATGTTCCTATCGGTCCTAGACTATGGCTACATCATCTGTATGAAAGTAGCTGCCCCTTCATTAAAGCCGTTAGATGCAGTTTATCATAGCGTACTGCGCTTTATTACTAGTGACAATTTTAGTACTCATCACATTCTCTACCAGAAAGTTGGTTGGCCCTCTTTGATGTCATGTAGGTTGGTACAATACTATGTTTTCATTTATAAAGCCCTTTTACAAAAAGTCCCAATGTACCTAACATCATTACTAAACTTTAGACATATGTTACCACTCCATGTTTCAGGGATGGCTAACTCTGGAAATTCCTTTACCCGAGTTAGGTAAATCAGCTTTTAGTATTCTTGCACCTTATTTGGGGAACAATCTTCAAAATGTCCTTACATTTGATGTTCTGGTGCCTCTAGGGCAATTCAGAAAGCTGATTGAGGACCTTATTACTGATGGATGTGTTTGTTTTTTATGACCGTGTTTTTCTTTCTACTTGCATTTTGTATTTATATTTTGATGTATTTTCTGTAATTTGTGTAATTCAGGGCTCATCTGTAAAAGAGACCCTGGTCTCAGTATGACTCCCAGTAAAATAAAGGTTAGAAATAAAAAAGAAATATGCAGACCTAAGCTTGTCGCCTGCCTTCCTGCCTTTGGGACAATGACTCCCATTGCTGGGCGGAGACGTGAGAAACTTCTCATTATATACTGTACATACTCTGGTTTCAGGCAGCCACTTGCAAATTGGAAAGGAAAGTTGCCGTGTACACAGTGTACTGTTCAGATGCTGGCTTCCCCTATAGTAAATTTATGTTTTGCCAAAATTATATAATTACTCCTGTCTAAGTAAAATCATTCAAAATACTTCACCAGAGACCATGACTTAGCCACAGAGTATCATTAGCTTATTTGGGTTTGTCAGTGAAAAGCATCTAAAATATGTGTGAAGATAATGTGCCTTGAGTATAATTTAAAATGTTGAGACAAGAAGAATGGTACGGTTGTGTGGCTAAGATATGGTGCATCTCTCTCCAGAATGCATGCACTCAGCTCTCCAGAATACACTCAGCTCTCTCCCGACAATTCTTGCGCATTCCTTGTACTATTGTGTGAATGTTTTTCCCTGTGATTGTTCATTTTCATCAATTCCCACTACATATGTCTAAATACACTGTTAATCCCCGTCATTTGGTTACATTCATTTTTGTTAATGCAAGCAATTACAGTCATTTAACATTCTCAGAGTGAAAGGGTTTACAGACGTCACAACCAGCAACACTTGTGAGAAACAAGTTTTGGTTTATTTCATAAGCATCATATACGAATTTTGTTAATTTGTTCATTGTCTTTTATATATGCCATATAGCAGACGCTTTTATCCAAAGCGACTTACAGTCATGCGTGCATACATTTTACATACGGGTGGTCCCGGGAATCAAACCCACAATCCTGTTGTTGCAAGCGCCATGCTCTACCAATTGAGCTAATTGTTTTTGAGTGCTCCATGTGAGCATGTGTCTAGTTTCTCTGTCTTGATAATGTTGATGGAGGGCGCGCCTGAGCATGCATTGAAGTACCTGGCCTGCTGCATGCAAATGTAGAAAAGTACCAATTTGGAGATGCCTGAGTACTGATTGTTTTAACTCACCAGGTCCACCACTAATAAGCTGACACAATAAGTCAACAACATCCATTGCGAATGATAATAGTTCCTCAAAGTATTTGAAAAATCTTTCCAACATTCCCAGCCTCGATAATCACCAAGCCTCGGTGTGAAAGAGCAAAATATAATGATCTGATGATCCACACCCGTCGCTATGGGCGGGCCATAGGGGGCCGGGCCCGCCCCCAAATATGCTTGTGCCCCCCCACTTGAGGGAATTTATTATTAAATATATGTACTGTAGGCTAATAACAATTGTGCCCTGCCCTCCCATGCATTTCATATGCCCCCCTTAAGACTGAGGTCTGGCGACGGGTCTGTGATGATCCCATATATCCAGTGGAACATCATAAAATACCTTAACTTTTTCCCTTCCGCAAAAACAGCTGTCTTTCCCGAGCTCACTGGCACCGAGGGCATGGCAATATTGCAAGTTCACTAGTGACAGCTTCGGTCTGGGACCCAGTTGATTGATTTGATACAATGTTGCACTTCACTAGCTATAGCTCAAGTAATGACAGATAGAAAGGGAGGCAGATAGGTGGAGTAGAATGCGATTGAAAATGATATTTTCTACTGTTTTTATTTGTCGGCTTTAGACCTAGCTATGTATTTTACTTAGTTGACGATGGAAGTTATAGGCCTACTGTTGCATTGGGCTATAGACTTTCTCTGAGTTCCATGAGCTCATTTCTTTAGCCGACAATGGATCACGGTCCATCAATGTGTCCATATGGTAGATTTTGATTAACCAAGTGACAATGATTTTGAGAAATGAAAAAACGTTATTATTGAAATGAAAATGGGCATATGAAAATCATAACTGGCACCAGATCGGTATAAATGGTAGGATAAATTGTAAGCGTTCCCAAACTTGAAACTCATGCTGGGTTTTTTTGAAACTCATGCTGGGTTTTACTATAACACCCACTTAAAAAATGTAACATAGGAAGTCCCGTGGAAAAAATATGCTCCCATATGGAAATCAAATGCCCTTCCAACTGATTCATTCTAGCGCAGGCCCTGGTGTGTGTGTGTGTGTCTGTGTGTTAGTCAGATGTTTTTATTCAGCCATCAAGGATCAATATAAAGATTCAGTCTAGTTTGTCCTGTTTGTCAAAACCCGATCAAAAATAACAAGATACTGCGAGATTTTGCAGACTCACGGATACAGAGCCTCAGAAATAAAAGTTCTGACCACGGATCAGGAGCCACTGCCAATATTTTATGTGATATCATGTTATCTACTGTATATTACAGTAGAGGCTGCTGGGAGGACGACTCACAATAATGGCTGGAACGGAGAGAATGGAATTGCATGAAACACATACCATTCAGCTCCAGCCATTACCACGAGCCCATCCTCCCCAATTAAGGTGCCACCAACTTCCTGTGGTATATTATAATACCAAAAGCTTCTCAGCTGCGGGAGGATCTCTTCCTACAATTTTGCGCTGACTTTGATAATGAATAATGTTCTGGAGGCAGCTCTGCAGAGTGGTCACTAGCTGGCACAGCTACAAAGTTATAAAATCTTATTTAAACCTAAACCAAACCTTAATGTCTAACCCTAACCTTAAATTAAGACCAAGAAGCAACATAGCCAATTTTGACTTTGCAGCTGGTTTAAGGGGAAATTGCTCAGTTCTGCCTCCAGGACAAGACTCATGACAATAAACGCCAACCTGCTTTTGAATGACATTTTAGTCATTTAGCAGACGCTCTTATCCAGAGCGTCTTACAGTTAGTGAGTGAATACATTATTTTATTTTTTTGGAAATCGAACCCACAACCCTGGCGTTGCAAACGCCTTGCTCTACCAACTGAGCTACATCCCTGCCGGCCACACGAGGTGCCACCAATGGATTCAAATGGAGTAGCCTAACAATCAGCCTATTTACATGGCCCTAGTTGCATTTGCAACTAAATAACTTTTCTGTGCGACATCAATAATAGTTGCACACATTAGGATGACAGTGAGCAACTGACAGTGATCAGTGAGCAAAATAACCATAGACAGGAAGTTGACAATAGCTTATAAATAGTATAAATAAAATGTATTTATATGGTGGCAGTCCTCAAAAATGGAATCGCATCGAATGGAATTAATCAGATGCAATGATTTACCGCCGTATGGCGGGGTGCTGCAAGTTTGTGTATATTAGAACATTCATCAAATATGAACCTGAGTGGTGTGCTACGAATCTAGCTAGATGTACTCAGGCTTTTCTGAAGTTATCTAAGTTAGCTTCACATTCCAGCTCAGGCTTCATCCATGTTACGAAGTTGGATATTGATTATATACCCATCGGTTTTTTTTTTTAGCTTGCTCGAGCCAGGCTTGTAGCTGCACATTCATGTCGCATGTGGCTAGGGTTTTCAACCTAGCTTCATTTTCTTCTGAAAACCGGACGTGGGAACTCCGCTCAGGCGTTTCTCTTATGCCTGGTATGTTAGGTTAGTCGAAGGCAACCTCTTCATGTACAGTAGACAACGCTGAAACATTAATCCATAGGCGAGTCAGTGGCACATTTTTATTTTTGCCGAAATCAAAATGAAAGAAAAGTTATCTTGCAAATTCAGCAGGCTATGGTGTGAAATAGGCTATTAGAAGTGCCATCATTCTTATATTATGTATCATTAATGCTGTCTTTGGTGTGCATTGGTGTGGTGTATCAATGCAAGAGCACATTTTTTCTACACCTCTATAGATACTATTATTTTATTAAAGGGATACTTCGGGATTTTGGCAAAGAGCATGCTAGCATACTAACAGATACCCATAGACTTCCATTCATTGTGCTAAAGCTTCATACTGGACACAGAGACATAAAAATGGTATCCACGAGTTCATCTGCCTCTGGGGAAGTAGATAAAGGGCCTCATTGCCAAAATCCCGAAGTATCCCTTTAACATACAAAAGTTTTACTGTGCATCAAGTTGCAAATGCATCCTGTTATTACTAAATGTGTAAAGTAATAGGCATTTTAATGTTACTATTTTTAACACAAAAAAACATGGAGGGGATGATGATGCACTCTTTGCAAGAGGGAGGGAATCTAATATGATTGTTCCTCAACTCACATCTCAAACACTTCATTCAGGATAAGTGTAGTTAGCCCTGAGATAGCCTGCCCCAGAGCGGGTTAGTTCTGAAGGATTCATTGCCATAGAAATGTACCTGGCTAAAAGGTGAGCTACTTTTGTGTCACCAGTTATCCCGAGTTGAACTCAGGGTTGACCAAAGTTACCTCACTAACTCCTCAAACCATATTCGTAGTATAGGGCTCTGTTCACCTTAATCTTCATATATGAAACATCTGATCCTGTATTACACACACACACATACACACAAACACACGCATGAAGAAATTGGATCAATCATTTATAGAAAAATAAATTAAAACCATACAGTAAGGAAATCCAAATAGAAGTATAACATTTTAATGTTTCCAATAAAATATAAAACCACAGCATACAAATAATGTATAAATAACTTTTTAGGATGTAGGTTAGACAGAGTCCAACATGTAGCTGTATCGCCCCCTGGCTGTGGAGTTGTATTAACACGGGTTAGGGTGTAGGAGTTATGGTGAAGGGTTAGGGTGTAGGGGTTAGTGTGTACAGGCATTTTATTGGAAACATTAAAATGTTATACTTCTATTTGGATTTCTTCATGCGTGTGTTTGTGTGTATGTGTGTGTGTGTCTCTAGCATTTTGGGGGCCCTACGCAAGATTTGGTTGGGGGGCCCCCCAGTAAG
The DNA here is from genome assembly GCF_964263955.1 of Coregonus lavaretus. NCBI lineage: Eukaryota > Metazoa > Chordata > Actinopteri > Salmoniformes > Salmonidae > Coregonus > Coregonus lavaretus. The sequence goes on from NC_139990.1 coordinate 23,152,831, forward strand.
TCTTCTGCAGTTCTACACATTTTGCAATGGAGCGGAGAGAACATTTAGCAATTTTATAACACATTTCATGCAATTCTACTCATTTTGCCATGGGGCAGAGATACATTATTGCCGTTTTAAAGCTAATTTCCTGCAATGCTACAGATTTTGCAATGATTTACGCCCTTAACCCTAATTGCTGATGTAAGTCGCTCTGGACAAGAGCGTCTGCTAAATGACTAAAATGTAAATGTTAATGATATCTGAGTGAGAGTGACAAACAAAGTCAATGGGGGCCCATACTGTGTCTCAGTGTAATCAAGGTATGAAATTACTGTTATTTTCAAATACAACCTCTTTTTGGGCTTAGTTGTGGTCAATTTGCAGTGTACAAATTGTTATAATTATGTTCCTGCCCCCCCGACCATCCGCTTGTTAGGGTGTACAGGGTCCAACATGTAGCTGTAGTGCCCCCTGGCTGTGGAGTTGTAGTAATAGCAGGAACTCTTTAGGCATGGTGTGCATGAAGTGACTTGGACCAACGTTGTCATAGTAATGATGGGGCAAAGTATTTTGGGATAGATCCAGACGGAAGGGCCAGAAGCCGTACAGATGAACCTGACAGAGAGAGATAAAGACTTAGAAACATACCTGCACGCGCGCACACACACACACTTAATCTCTTAAGGTAGTCGATCGCATCCAATAATGACTTCTAATGACCTCTAATGCTTGTGGATTCGCTGATGACTGTATAATCCGATGCGGGATGCACACTGTCGTTGAGGCCAGTGCAGCCATGGACATATGTCTTCTTCTCTGTCACTTTGCCAGGCATCGTTCAGTACTTTTCTCCTCAGCCAACTGCACTCCTTCATGACAGAGGCCGGTCTGCAGCAACAGTTCATGGAGGCAGGGTTTATCCCACACTTCTTTAGTGAAGTCTTCAATTGGTCCTTTAGACGCTTTTTCTGACCACCTGCTGAACGACGGCCCAGTTGTAGCTGTCTGTACAGCTGCTGTGAGGGTGGCTTGTAGAGCTTCTTGGGTATGTGCCACAAGAGCACAATCATCCACGTACTGAAGCTCAAGTACTCGTTCAGATTCAAGCTTTGTGGCAGATGCTACCAGAGTCCCAGTGCGGCTTCAGAAAGAACAGAAGCACGTGGACATGATCTTCAGTGCACGCCAACTGCAGGACAAGTGCAGTGAAACAATACCTATTCATGGGCTTTGTGGACCTCTCCAAAGCCTTCAACACAGTACAACGTGAACTCCTTTGGAAGGTCCTCCTGCAGCATGGCTGCCCCGGGAAATGTGTGAACATCCTGTGTTAGTTCCATGAGGGGATGATGGCCAGGATAACAGTTGGCGGTCAGGAGTCTGAACCCTTTGGAGTAGACACTAGTGTGAGGCAAGGGTGTGTGCTTGCGCCGGTCCTGTTCAATGGTTTCCTCCTTTGTGTCCCAACACTCCTGCACAAGGACATGGAAACTTCAGATTGGACGGGAACCTCTTCTGAGGCAACACACACACACACACCTGTTCACAAATCTCCAGAGCAGTGCTGGCCAGCATCATACCAGTAGAGAGCCGTGGGGCTCGTTGCCCGCGGCGACGCCAGAACCTGTCCAGCTCAAGCAGGTAGACTGGGTGAAAGAACACCACTTCCTGTTGGGGGCGGGCCTTACGGAGGGCGTGGTACACCTTGGACAGAACAAAGACTGATTAATGACATTATTACTATCTACCCTCCTCGCCCAACCCTCCTCTCCTCCCCAGGATCAAAATGTTAGTTATCAATTTTGTCGTTCTTAAAAATGCTACCAAGCCCGGCCCATGCCCTAGTTATTGATGAAAAAATAGGCCCGGCCCTTACCAGGTGCATAGCAATGGGTCCTGTTGGGCCGGTGCCGGGTAGCAGGGCTCTAACTAGTCTCATCTCAAAATAGCAGCTCACCTTGAAGCAGGAGGTGGTCCCAAAGCCAAAAGAGAAGGCGTGGAGAAGCAGATGGGCGTGGCCATAGACTGACACGCGTTCCACCAGGGGTCCAGGGTTCCGCTGGAGGTCAGGGTATCTGAGGACAAGCGAGGGGAGGTGTTAGGAGACAGATGAGAGGCAGAGTTAGGAGACAGATGGGGAGGAGTTAGGAGGCAGGTGAGAGGCGGAGTTAGGAGACAGATGGGGAGGAGTTAGGAGGCAGGTGAGTGGACGAGATAGTAGAGAGATGATTATTAACGATATACAGTGCATTCGGAAAGTATTCAGACCCCTTTACGTTACAGCTTTATTATAAAATTGATTAAATAGTTTTTTTCCCCACATCAATCTACACACAATACTCCATAACTACAAAGCAAAAACAGTTTTTTTGAAAATGTATTAAAAATTAAAAATGGAAATATCACATTTACATACAGTACCAGTCATCAGTTTGGAAACACCTACTCATTCAAGTTTTTTTTTTTTTTTTTACTATTTTCTACATTGTAGAATAACAGTGAAGAAATCAAAACTATGAAATAACACATATGGAATCATGTAGTGACCAAAAAAGTTTTAAACAAATCAAAATATATTTTAGATTCTTCAAAGTAGCCACCCTTTGCCTTCATGACAGCTTTGCACACGCTTGGCATTCTCTCAACCAGCTTCACCTGGAATGCTTTTCCAACAGTCTTGAAGGAGTTCCCACATATGCTTAGCACTTGTTGGCTGCTTATCCTTCACTCTGCGGTCCAACTCATCCCAAACCATCTCAATTGGGTTGAGGTTGGGTGATTGTGGAGGCCAGGTCATCTGATGCAGCACTCCATCACTCTCCTTCTTGGTCAAATAGCCCTTACACAGCCTGGAGGTGTGTTGGGTCATTGTCCTGTTGAAAAACAAATGATAGTCCCACTAAGCCCAAACCAGATGGGATGGTGTATCGCTGCAGAATGCTGTGGTAGCCAGGCTGGTTAAGTGTGCCTTGAACTCTAAATAAATCACAGACAGTGTCACCAGCAAAGCACCCCCACACTATAACACCACCTCCTCCACGCTTTACGGTGGGAAATAAACATGTGGAGATCATCCGTTCACACACATCGCGTCTCACAAAGACACAGCGGTTTGAACCAAAAATCTCCAATTTGGATTCCATACCAATGGACACATTTCCACCAGTCTAATGTCCATTGCTCGTGTTTCTTGGCCCAAGCAAGTCTCTTCTTCTTATTGGTGTCCTTTAGTAGTGGTTTCTTTGCAGCAATTCGACAATGAAGGCCTGATTCACACAGTCCCCTCTGAACAGTTGATGTTGAGATGTGTCTGTTACTTGTACTCTGTGAAGCATTTATTTGGGTTGCAATTTCTGAGGCTGGTAACTCTAATGAACTTATCCTCTGCAGCAGAGTTAACTCTGGGTCTTCCATTCCTGTGGCGGTCCTCATGAGAGCCAGTTTCATCATACTGCTGGATTGTTTTTGCAACTGCACTTGAAGAAACTTTCAAAGTTTTTGAAACTTTCCGTATTGATTGACCGTCATGTCTTAAAGTAATGATGGACTGTCGTTTCTCTGTGCTTATTTGAGCTGTTCTTGCTATGATAACAGGGCTATCTTCTGTATACCCCCCCCCCCCCCCCCCCACCTTGTCACAACACAACTGATTGGCTCAAATGCATTAAGAAGGAAATCAATTCCACAAATTCACTTTTAAGAAGGCACACCTGTTAATTTAAATGCATTCCAGGTGACTACCTCATGAAGCTGGTTGAGAGAATGCCAAGAGTGTGCAAAGCTGTCATGAAGGCAAAGGGTGGCTATTTGAAGAATCTCAAATGTAAAATATATTTTGATTTGTTTAACACTTTTTTGGTTACTGCATGATTCCATAGGTGTTATTTCATAGTTTTGATGTCTTCACTACTATTCTACAATGTAGAAAATAGTCAAAATAAAGAAAAACCCTTGAATGAGTAGGTGTTTTAAAACTTTTGACCAGTAGTTTATATTGTATGCAACAACAAAAAACTACCGGGAACTTACAGTATATTATTTTTATAGTAATACAATTGCTCATAGAAAAATATTTTGTTTAAGTAATAAAGAAATCTCAAGGGGTCCAATTATTGTCACCCCTGTGAGGATCATCCCTTGTGAGGATTATCCCTTGTGAGGATAACAACACTGAGCCTTGGGGAGGGTGCTAATTAATTGACCACAAATGTTGATTTTGTGGTGAATTACAGCTGCACTGCGTAACTATGTGTGTACAGATGTTTTGTAGTGACCCCTCTGACAAGAATGCAGATTTTTTTCTAGATTTGATTTCTACAATTTCCCAGAACACCCCCCCTTCATGGGTAGTCGGCTGGGAGTGACGTAGTAACAACATCCTCTCTGAACAGTCTAGGCTGCTGCAAATTTTTAACTGATAGTGGATGCGATAACAGTTTACAGACAAGATTGAAAATAAGATTAATCTATTCCATTTTCCAATGTCTTCAGAACAGGTAAAAAAAGATATACACTGTATATAAATCTTTGTTTTTACACTGAAATAAAACGTATTCATGGTGTTTGCCAGAAAGGTAGCAATGTTAGGTACATTGTCTTGTAATAACGTAGTAGCTACTGCTAATTTCTCTGCCTGGTAAAATATTTGATCGATATCCAAGCTAGCTAACGTGGTAGCTACATTAACTATCACACTGGAAAAAAGCAGTGTAAAACAAGTTTGGCAGTATTGAGCCCTGGGACAAGAAAATGGTGGTGATCCCTAGGCTGTAGAGCTCAGATGTCTTCACTCCAGAAGGCAGCACAGTAAATAAACTTTCAGCACCATCAAAAGAAAGCCTATAACAACATGGTAAACTGTTCTATCATTTACAGTCCAGCAGTACTACCAGAGACATCTCCAAGTTCACAGACTGCTAAATACCTCCATCCAAAGACTCATGCACCTTACACCATACCACTGCTGCCATTTCACAACTGCACAATTATATTTATTTATTACCAAGTCTGTTTACATACTGGCTTTATTGGAGGGGGAGTGGTTTCTCCTCTCTTAGGGAATCAGCAATTAGTACCGGCAGGTGTGCTCTTCACCTCTGCTAGGCAATTAGCAATTAGTGATGGTATTTCAACCTCCCCTGTTTTCTCAGCGGCAGTCATGTCAGCAGCGGTCTCAAAGCCAAATCTAAGATCGTCGCCGAAACAAAGACGGTTCTGCTGAGTTCATCTAAGGAGTTATGCAAGAAAGGCTCCACACCACTCTCACGTTTTTTTTTGTAGGGGGTAGATCAGCTTTAATATTGCAGATAGATTGTAGCTTCCATCAATGTAATTGTCTGCATAATTTCCAATCCCCCATAAAATATTTTTGTTCATATATTTATATACACTACCGGTCAAAAGTTTTAGAACACCGACTCATTCAAGGGTTTTTCTTTATTTTTACTAACCCGTCGTCCAGGTTAGGGTAGGGTTTGGTTAGGGTAGGGTAGGGTTTGGTTAGGGTAGGGTAGGGTTTGGCCGGGGGGCTTTACTTGGCTCATCGCTCTCTAGTGACTCCTTGTAGCGGGCCGGGCGCCTGCAGGCTGACCTCGATCGTCAGGTGAATGGTGTTTCCTCCGATACATTGATGCAGCTGGCTTCCGGATTAAGCAGGCGGGTGTTAAGAAGTGCGGTTTGGCGGGTCATGTTTTGGAGGACGCATGACTCTAACTTCACCTCCCGAGCCCGTTGGGGAGTTGCAGCGATGAGACAAGATCGAAATTGGGGAGAAAAAGGGGGTAAAATATTTTTTTTATATAGATATATGAGGACGAGCAATGTCGGAGACCGGAGTATAAATACACTACATGACCAAAAGTATGTGGACAACTTCTCGTCGAACATCTCATTACAAAATCATGGGCATTAATATGGAGTTGGTCCCCCCTTTGCTGCTATAACAGCCTCCACTCTTCTGGGAAGGCTTTCCACTAGATGTTGGAACATTGCTGCGGTTGACTTGCTTCCATTCAGCCACAAGAGCATTGGTGAGGTCGGGCACTGATGTTGGGCGATTAGGCCTGGCTCGAAGTCGGAGTTCCAATTCATCCCAAAGGTGTTCGATGGAGTTGAGGTCAGGGCTCTGTGTCCAGTCAAGTTCTTCCACATTGATCTCGACAAACCATTTCTGTATGGACCTCACTTTGTGCATGGAGGCATTGTCATGCTGAAACAGGAAAGGGCCTTCCCCAAACTGTTGCCACAAAGTTGGAAGCACAGAATCATCTAGAATGTCATTATATGCTGTAGCGTTAAGATTTCCCTTCACTGGAACTAAGGGGCCTAGCACAAAGCATAAAAAACTGCCCCAGACCATTATTCCTCCTCCACCAAACTTTACAGTTGGCACTATGCATTGGGGCAGGTAGCATTCTCCTGGCATCCGCCACACCCAGATTCGTCTGTCGTACTGCCAGATGGTGAAGCGTGTTTCATCACTCCAGAGAACACGTTTCCACTGCTCCAGAGTCCAGTGGCGGCAAGCTTTACATCACTCCAGCCGACGCTTGGCATTGCACATGGTGATCTTAGGCTTGTGTGCGGCTGCATGACGGTGCCATGTTGAAAGACACTGAGCTCTTCAGTAAGGCCATTCTACTGCCACTGTTTGTCTATGGAGATTGCATGGCGGTGTGCTCAATTTTATACACCTGTCAGCAACGGGTGTGGCTGAAATAGCAGAGTCCACTAATTTGAAGGGGTGTCCACATACTTTTGTATATATAGTGTGGTTGAGATTCTTCATTATCTTCTTAGCTTTCCTGTGACACCGGGTGCTGTAGATGTCCTGGAGGGCAGGCAGTGTGCCCCCGGTGATGCGTTGGGCAGACCTCACCACCCTCTGGAGAGCCCTACAGTTGTGGACGGTGCAGTTGCCGTACTAGGTGGTGATACAGCCTGACTGGATGCTCTCAATGGTGCATCTGTAAAAGTTTGTGAGGGTCTTAGGGGCCAAGCCGAATTTCTTCAGCCTCCTGAGGTTGAAGAGGCGCTGGTGCGCCTTCTTCACCACACTGTCTGTGTGGTGGACCATTTCAGAATGTCAGTGATGTGTACGCTGAGGAACTTAAAGCTTTTCAACTTCTACTATTATTGCAAACAGGATGCATGTTTTGGAATATTTTTTTTATTCTGTACAGGATTCTTTCTTTTCACTCTGTAATATAGGTTAGTATTGTGAAGTACCTACAATGTTGTTGCTCCATCCTCACTCTTCTCCTATCACAGCCATTAAACTCTGTAACTGTTTTAAAGTCACCATTGAACTCATGAGCGGTTTCCTTCCTCTCTGGCAAGTTAGGAAGGGGGCCTCCCGAGTGGCCCATCGGCACCTAGTGTGTAGGTGCCACTACAGCCTCGGGATCGATCCCAGGTTGTGTCACAGCTGGCCGTGACCGGCGCACAATTGGCCCAGCGTTGTCCGGGTTAGGGGAGGGTTTGGCTGGGGGGGATTTCCTTGTCCTATCGTGCTCTAGTAAGTCCTTGTGGTGGTATGGGCACCTGCAAGCTGACTTCCGGCTCGCTTCCGTGTTAAGTGAGCAGTGTGTTTCGGAGAACGCATGACTCTCGACCTTCGCCTCTCCCGAGTCCGTTGGGGAGTTGCAGCAATGAGACAAGATTATAACTACCAATTGGGGAACAAAAGGGGGTAAAACAAACACAGAGTTAGGAAGGACGCCTGTATCTTTGTAGTGACTGGGTATATTGATACACCATCCAAAGTGTAATTAATGACTTCACCATGCTCAAAGGGAGCAATAGGTGCCAGTCTTTGCGAGGCATTGGAAAACATCCCTGGTCTTTGTGGTTGAATCTGTGTTTGAAATTCACTGCTCGACTGAGGGACCTTACAGATAATTTTATGTGTGGGGTTTAGAGATGAGGTTGTCATAAAAAAAAATCACGTTAAACACTGTTATTGCACACAGAGTCCATGGAACTTATGTAACTTATTAAGCACATTTTTACTCCTGAACTTATTTAGGCTTGCCATAACAAAGGGGTTGAATACTTATTGACTCAAGACATTTTAGCTTTCTTTTTTTAAATTAATTTGTAAACATTTCGAAAAACATAATTCCACTTTCACATTATGGGGTATAGTGTGTAGGCCAGTGACATAAAATCTCAATTTAATTTAAATTCATGCTGTAACAACAAAATGTGGAAAAAGACTCCTTTAGCTGGAAGATAGAATAATACTTGGTGAGTATTTCCATGATCCACACTTCTTTGACAATATATATAATAAATTATCAACTATGCAAGCAATTCAAGACTCTATTATTATGGTGGGAGATTATAATACCATTTTAAATAGCTCAATGGACCGTAAAGGAAATCACACTACAAACAATCACCCTCATGCTCTTAAGGAAATTGTGAATGTCATGGATACATTAGAACTAGTAGATATATGGAGGCTTAAATATCCTGATCTAGTGAGATATACATGGCGGAGACTCAATCAAGCTAGTCGTCTTGACTTCTTTCCTATGTCATTCTCGTTGGCACCAAAAGTTTAAAAAGTGTTGATAGGGTACAGAATGCGGTCGGACCATCATATAATCGGCATATACATTACTCTTACTGAATATCCACGTGGGCGAGGATATTGGAAAATTAATCAAAGCCTATTGGATGATAACTTGTTTTTAACTAGGACAGAGGAATTTATAACTGATTTCTTCCGACATAACATAGGTACAGCAAATCCCCTTATTGCATGGGACACCTTTAAATGTGCCTTTAGAGGCCATGCAATTCAGTACTCATCTAGAAGACAAAAGCAATTTAGGTCAAAAGAGTCCACACTAACAAAGGAAATAGAAGGTCTAACAGAACAGATAGATAGCAATAAAAACTAACATAGAGGCTCCGAATACATTAGAGGAAAAACTAAAAGAAATGGATAAACTTATTCAAGAAAGATCAAGTGTAATATATTATAAAAATAAAGCAAACTGGATGGAATATGGGGAAAAATGCACCAAATAATTTTTTCATCTTCAACATAGGAATGCTGCCAAAAAGAATTTACTGAAACTGGTTACAAATGACGGAGTCACCCATGATTCACCAAATGATATTTTGAAGGAGGAAACAAAGTACTTTAAGCATATGTTTTCGTTTCAGTCGCCTCCATCTCCTCTAACTGAAGCAAATTGAAGAGATTATTTTTCTATTGATAATGTAAAACTAACAGCCATACAGAAAGACTCATGTGAAAGTGAAATTACAGAGAAGGAACTTATGGATGCAATTAAAGACTTTAAGTCCGGGAAAACTCCAGGGTTGGATGGCATACCAGTCGAGGTATACCAAACCTTTTTTGATATACTCAGAGGACCGTTATTAGCATGTGTTAACCACTCATATGTAAATAGTAGATTATCAGACACTCAAGAAGAGCAAAATAAATAACAATATAGGGATGAGGTAGTTGGGTGGGCTAATTTCAGATGGGCTGTGTACAGGTGCAGTGATCGGTAAGGTGCTCTGACAACTGATGCTTAAAGTTAGTGAGGGAGATAAGAGTCTCCAGCTTCAGAGATTTTTGCAATTCGTTCCAGTCATTGGCAGCAGAGAACTGGAAGGAATGGCGGCCAAAGGAGGTGTTGGCTTTGGGAATGACCAGTGAGATATACCTGCTGGAGCGCAGACTACGGGTGGGTGCTGCTATGGTGACCAATGAGCTAAGATAAGGCGGGGATTTGCCTAGCAGTGATTTATAGATGGCCTGGAGCCAGTGGGTTTGACGACGAACATGTAGTGAGGACCAGCCAACAAGAGCGTACAGGTCACAGTGGTGGGTAGTGTATGGGGCTTTGGAGACAAAACGGATGGCACTGTGGTAGACTACATCCAATTTGCTGAGTAGAGTGTTGGAGGCTATTTTGTAAATGACATCGCCGAAGTCAAGGATCGGTAGGATAGTCAGTTTTACGAGGGCATGTTTGGCAGCATGAGTGAAGGAGGCTTTGTTGCGAAATAGGAAGCCGATTCTAGATTTAACTTTGGATTGGAGATTCTTTATGTGAGTCTGGAAGGAGAGTTTACAGTCTAACCAGACACCTAGGTATTTGTAGTTGTCCACATACTCTAGGTCAGACCCGTCGAGAGTGGTGATTCTAGTCGGGTGCGCGGGTGCCAGCAGCGTTCGATTGAAAAGCATGCATTTCGTTTTACTAGTGTTTAAGAGCAGTTGGAGGCTACTGAAGGAGTGTTGTATGGCATTGAAGCTCATTTGGAGGTTTGTTAACACAGTGTCCAATGAAGGGCCAGATGTATACAAAATGGTGTCGTCTGCGTAGAGGTGGATCTGAGAGTCACCAGCAGCAAGAGCGACATCATTGATATAAACTCTTTAGTATTATCCCAGTTTGTCTATTTGCTTATGGTCTTGCCTACAGTTTTTTTTTTATTATATGAGAAAAAAATATTCAATTTTATTTGGAACAGCAAGCCAGACAAAATTAAACAGGCCTATTTATATAATGAATATGAATTCGGAGGACAGAAATTATTAAATATTAAAGCATTAGACCTATCACTAAAAGCTTCAGTCATACAAAAGTTATACTTAAATCCGAACTGGTTCTCTAGCAAATTAGTAAGATTGTCTCACCCAATGTTCAAGAATGGCCTTTTTCCCTTTATTCAGATTACAACCTCTCACTTTCCGTTATTTGAAAAATAAATAATCTCCCAAATATCACTATTTCTAAAACAAGCCATAGAAAGTTGGTTGTAATTTCAATTTAATCCTCCAGAAACGACAGAACAAATATTGCAACAAATTTTGTGGTTAAACTCAAATATACTAATTGATGAAAAACAATTTTTTGGGACAAAATGTTTAAAAAAGGTATAATCTTTGTAAATGATATTATCGGTAGGACTGGTGGAGTTATGTACCACATGCAGCTAACAAAAACATATGGAAATGTCTGCTCTACCCAAAATTACAACCAAATAATTGCAGCATTACTGCAAAAAATGGAAGAGGAAAGTGGAAGGGGGAAAAAGTAAGGAACTTGTCTGTTGGCCTTGCATTAAAGAACATAATTGGTTAAAGAAAATTGTGATAAATAAAAAAGTATACCAGTTTCAATTAAGGACCAAAGGATTGACAGCCGTCCCATATAGATTGCAAAATTGTTGGGAAGAGATTTTTGACGTACCGATTCCATGGCATAGTGTTTATGAACTGATACGCAAAACGACGCCGGATTCAAAACTTAGAATTGTTCTATTTAAATTATTATATAAAATTCTTGCTACCAATAGAATGTTATTTATATGGGGGATACAATCTTCCCAGCTCTGCAGATTTTGCTGCGAAGAGACAGAATCATTAGATCATTTGTTTTGGTACTGTCCATTTGTAGCTTGTTTTTGGACAAAGGTCCAGGAATGACTAAAGGATTGCAATATTTTCCTGGAGCTAACCCTGCAGTTAGCACTACTGGGTGATCTGAAAAGTCATAGTCAATCGATCAATAATATAATAATACTTAAGCAAAAATGTTTATTTTCAATTTACAATCTGTAGAAACAATGAGAATTGAAAGGTTCAGAACTTTTGTAAAACATCACAGTACAGTTGAAAAATATATGGCAAATAGAAATCCAATATGGATGGTGTTAAGAGATAGATGGGTGGTGTTGAATGGAGCTGAAGGATGGGACTAATAACAACAACTAATAACAGCAAGATAACTCATGTAGGGTATACTGTGTTCATAATAAGTATACAAGTTATAGGTTGAGAGCTTTTGTGAAAGAGCACAGTTAGAAAAATATGGCATATAGAAGCAAACCAGATGGACATTATGAAAATGAACGGAGGAAGTTCAGGAGTAAAAACAAACAAAATATAATTATTGTAAAATTTGACCGTGTCCATAAAATGTATATAGTATGTATAAGCTGGAAGTAGAGGCCTAAGCATTGTTGTTCACAAGTTTACTCCAATTAGGGAAGGGGTGGTGGGGTTGGAAAGTAATGAAGGGAAATATCATTTAAAAAAGGATATGTATGTGTGTGTGTGTATATATATATATATATATATATATATATATATATATATATATATATATATATATATATATATATGTGTGTGTGTGTGTGTATGTACAGTTGAAGTCATACAGTTGAAGTCGGAAGTTTAGTGGGGAGAACAAGTATTTGATACACTGCCGATTTTGCAGGTTTTCCTACTTACAAAGCATGTAGAGGTCTGTAATTGTTATCATAGGTACACTTCAACTGTTAGAGGCGGAATCTAAAACAAAAATCCAGAAAATCACATTGAATGATTTTTAAGTAATTAATTTGCATTTTATTGCATGAAATAAGTATTTGATACATCAGAAAAGCAGAACTTAATATTTGGTACAGAAACCTTTGTTTGCAATTACAGAGATCATACGTTTCCTGTAGGTCTTGACCAGGTTTGCAAACACTGCAGCAGAGATTTTGGCCCACTCCTCCATACAGACCTTCTCCAGATTCTTCAGGTTTCGGGGCTGTCGCTGGGCAATACGGACTTTTGTATTGGGTTCAGGTCTGGAGACTGGCTAGGCCACTCCAGGACCTTGATATGCTTCTAACGGAGCCACTCCTTAGTTGATCTGGCTGTGTGTTTCGGGTCGTTGTCATGCTGGAAGACCCAGCCACGACCCATCTTCAATGCTCTTACTGAGGGAAGAAGGTTGTTGGCCAAGATCTCGCGATACATGGCACCATCCATCCTCCCCTCAATACGGTGCAGTCGTCCTGTCCCCTTTGCAGAAAAGCATCCCCAAAGAATGATGTTTCCACCTCCATGCTTCACGGTTGGGATGGTGTTCTTGGGGTTGTACTCATCCTTCTTCTTCCTCCAAACACGGCGAGTGGAGTTTAGACCAAAAAGCTCTATTTTTGTCTCATCAGACCACATGACCTTCTCCCATTTCTCCTCTGGATCATCCAGAAGTCATTGGCAAACTTCAGACGGGCCTGGACATGCGCTGGCTTGAGCAGAGGGACCTTGCGTGCGCAGCAGGATTTTAATCCATGACGGCGTAGTGTGTTACTAATGGTTTTCTTTGAGACTGTGGTCCCAGCTCTCTTCAGGTCATTGACCAGGTCCTGCCGTGTAGTTCTGGGCTGATCCCTCACCTTCCTCATGATCATTGATGCCCCACGAGGTGAGATCTTGCATGGAGCCCCAGACCGAGGGTGATTGACCGTCATCTTGAACTTCTTCAATTTTCTAATAATTGTGCCAACAGTTGTTGCCTTCTCACCAAGCTGCTTGCCTATTGTCCTGTAGCCCATCCCAGCCTTGTGCAGGTCTACAATTTTATCCCTGATGTCCTTACACAGCTCTCTGGTCTTGGCCATTGTGGAGAGGTTGGATTCTGTTTGATTGAGTGTGTGGACTGGTGTCTTTTATACAGGTAACGAGTTCAAACAGGTGCAGTTAATACAGGTAATGAGTGGAGAACAGGAGGGCTTCTTAAAGAAAAACTAACAGGTCTGTGAGAGCCGGAGTTCTTACTGGTTGGTAGGTGATCAAATACTTATGTCATGCAATAAAATGCAAATTAATTACTTAAAAATCATAGTGTACCTATGATAAAAATTACAGACCTCTACATGCTTTGTAAGTAGGAAAACCTGCAAAATCGGCAGTGTATCAAATACTTGTTCTCCCCACTGTGTACCCTTTGTTGGCAATGACACAGGTCAAACGTTTTCTGTAAGTCTTCACAAGGTTTTCACACACTGTTGCTGGTATTTTGGCCCATTCCTCCATGCAGATCTCCTCTAGAGCAGTGATGTTTTGGGGCTGTCGCTGGGCAACACGGACTTTCAACTCCCTCTAAAGATTTTCTATGGGGTTGAGATCTGGAGACTGGCTAGGCCACTCCAGGACCTTGAAATGCTTCTTACGAAGCCACTCCTTCGTTGCCCGGGCGGTGTGTTTGGGATCATTGTCATGCTGAAAGACCCAGCCACGTTTCATCTTCAATGCCCTTGCTGATGGAAGGAGGTTTTCACTCAAATTCTCACGATACATGGCCCCATTCATTCTTTCCTTTACACGGATCAGTCGTCCTGGTCCCTTTGCAGAAAAACAGCCCCAAAGCATGATGTTTCCACCCCCATGCTTCACAGTAGGTATGGTGTTCTTTGGATGCAACTCAGCATTCTTTGTCCTCCAAACACGACGAGTTGAGTTTTTACCAAAAAGTTCTATTTTGGTTTCATCTGACCATATGAAATTCTCCCAATCCTCTTCTGGATCATCCAAATGCACTCTAGCAAACTTCAGACGGGCCTGGACATGTACTGGCTTAAGCAGGGGGACACGTCTGGCACTGTAGGATTTGAGTCCCTGGCGGTGTGGTGTGTTACTGATGGTAGGCTTTGTTACTTTGGTCCCAGCTCTCTGCAGGTCATTCACTAGGTCCCCCCGTGTGGTTCTGGGATTTTTGCTCACCGTTCTTGTGATCATTTTGACCCCACGGGGTGAGATCTTGCGTGGAGCCCCAGATCGAGGGAGATTATCAGTGGTCTTGTATGTCTTCCATTTCCTAATAATTGCTCCCACAGTTGATTTCTTCAAACCAAGCTGCTTACCTATTGCATATTCAGTCTTCCCAGCCTGGTGCAGGTCTACAATTTTGTTTCTGGTGTCCTTTGACAGCTCTTTGGTCTTGGCCATAGTGGAGTTTGCACAATTGGTGGCTGACTAAATACTTTTTTCCCCCACTGTGTATATATATATATATATATATATATATATATATATATATATTTGCGAGAAGAAAAAAAACATATGGGGGATTGGAAGTGATGCAGACAATTACATTGATGGAAGTTACAATCTATCTGCAATATTAAAGCTGATCTATACCCTGGCCTCAGGACCAGTGGAAGCAAAATAGCCCCATAACATCAAAGATCCACCATCATATTTTACTGTAGGTATGAACTACTTTTCTGCATATGCTTCTATTTTTCAACACCAAGCTCTATTTTTATGTCATCTGACCATAGCACCGCCTGGAGTTTGATAAACGGCATTGGCTCTAGGATTGGAACAGGTGCTTCGGTCAGATGACATGAAAATAGAGCTCTTTAACTGTATCTGATCATGTGTATTGATAGAGTATATACTGTACCCTTTAATGATCTGGGAAGGGTTGGCTGTTATGAGGTCTGTCTTCACTCCCACGTCACGACTCTTGTTGATAGGAGCCAGGTTAAACCTAACAACAACAACAACAATAACAATCACACAACATTACAAACAACTAAGATCACACAACATTCACACAAGATTAGAAACAACAATCTAGACAACAACATTCACAGAATATTAAATCGACATTCACACAACATTACATCAACATTCACACAACTTTACATCAATATTCACGCAACATTCACATGACAACTGAATACCCCTACCTACATGTACATATTCCCTCAACTAACCTGTACCCTCGCACATTGACTCGGTACCGGTACCCCCTGTATATAGCCTCATTATTGTTATTTTACTGTGTTACTTTTTTTTCAATTTTTTATTATATATTTTTAGCAAATATTTTGTTACTTACTTAAATAAAATAAAACTCTGCATTGTTGGTTAAGGGCTTGTAAGTAAGCATTTCACGGTAAGGTCCTACACCTGTTGTATTCGGCGCATGTGACAAATTACATTTGATTTCATTTGATTTGAATAAGAGCGCCATATACAAACTAGTGATGGACTCAGAAAGAGGTGCCGGTTTCGATAGGATAAAACAACATTCTAACAACATATTTTTTACCTTTATTTAACTAGGCAAGTCAGTTAAGAACAAATTCTTATTTTCAATGACGGCCTACACCGGCCAAACCCGGACGAAGCTGGGCCAATTGTGCGCCGCCCTATGGAACTCCCAATCACGGGCGGTTGTGATACAGCCTGGAATCTAACCAGGGGGTCTGTAGTGACGCCTCAAGCACTGAGATGCGCCACTCGGGAGCACATACACAGAATGTCTACACAATGTTCAAACAACATTATAAACAACAACATTCATACATCACGTCAACGTTAAACACTACACAACAGCACTACATTGCTATAGATTACTACCTATAACAAATTGATTGATTGATTGCTTGCTTGATTGATAGATGTTGTTGCTGATACCTGATGACATAATCAGCATTGTCAATTTCCGCTCCACAGCTGCTGTTCTGCAGGATTCCTCCACTTCCCACCACGGCACAACGACTCAATGAACCTTTACTCCAGGGCACGGTCTAAAGACACACACACACGTTTTGTTCTTCTATCCTCATGGGGACATAAAATTGATTTCTGTTAGAAATCCTATTTTCCCTGACCACTAACCCTAACCCTTACTATAACCATAACCCTATTCTTAACCCCTAACCCAAACCCTAAACCTAACTCATAACCACCAACCCCTTACCCTAACCCTAAGTCTAACCCTAAACCTAACCCCTAAGCTTAAAATAGCCTTTGTCCTGATGGGGACGTGGGAAATGTCCCCACGGGCAACAATTTTCCTGGTTTGACTATTCTTGTAGGGACTTTTGGGGATTTTAGCTCCCCACAAGGATAGAATAACTAACCCACACAAACCTGAGGCAGCATCTCCCATAGTGCTTGGTCCACCTTTCTCTTCCTCCACCTCTCTCCATCATAAGTCAGAATCTGGTTCTGATTGGTGTTCTGTCTGGTCATGATCAGCCTGTCAGAAGCATTACAGCATGACCACAACTCTGTCCTGGGGGGGAAGGACAGGAAGTTTGTTGGAGACGATCGCAAGACTGAGCAAGGTGTGTGTGTGTGTGTATATCAGTGGAGGCTGGTGGGAGGAGCTATAGGAGGACGGGCTCATTGTAATGGCTGAAATGGAATATTTGGAATGGGTTCAAATGTGGTTTCCATGTATTTGATACAGTTCCATTAATTACACTACAGCCATTACAATGAGCCCGTCCTCCTATAGCTCCTCCCACCAGCCTCCACTGGTGTGTATCTCACCTGTGTAGTTCTCTGTGTGTGAGGTTGAGTGTCCAAGGACAGTCCATCAGCTCTCTCACCTCCTGAGAGAACAGGGCAATGTCTACTCTGACACACACATACAGACACACACACACACACACCAGCCAGGTCACTCCAGATCCAATGCAATATTCAACGTTCGTCCAGGTCCCCACGACGTCGGGAGATGCCTTCAATACTGGCCACTAGGGGCAACGGTGAGCATTATTACTATCAAGTAGTCTTGCGTCGTTGGCTCCAAGAATCGTGGGTTCATTCCCAGTGCTAGGCATTCGTTTGTATTTAATTTGTTATTTTTTTTTACCCTATCCCAAACCTTAACCCTTACCTTAACTATTCAGAATTAATACCTAAACATAACCTTCAAGTTGTTTCTGTTTGAACCCTCTCCCAAACCTTAACCCTTACCTTAACTATTCGGAATTAATACCTAAACATAACCTTCGAATTGTTTCTGTTTTAACCCTCTCCCAAACCTTAACCCTTACCATAACTATTTGGAATTAATACCTAAACATAACCTTCGAGTTGTTTCTGTTTTAACCCTCTCCCAAACCTTAACCCTTAAAACCCTTTCCTGCAGTTAAATGACCAAATCGCCCTCTACTGGCCTCGTCGGTGAAATGTTATTAATATTTTTCATAATTTCATAATTAATCAACATTATTTATTTTAAACAGCCGAAAATCCGGTGCTTCTATGTGAAATGGTTTTGTTATATTTCAGTCTTCTGTGATGTATATAAAGTGTAATATTGGGATGTAAACTCAAAATTGAATACATTTCAACTCTATATTTGGGCCCATACCATGTGTGTGAGGTGTATACTTTTGTTTCAAAGTAGATTTGTTTAAGACGACCAAGAAACACTCTGTGACCCTGATTTAGCCCACCCTAGTAAAAGGTTACTTAACCAATCGGAATTCATTCCTAAACTTAACCGTCAAATTATGACGTTTAGACAAATGTGGACAAACGTAGAATACTGAATTCAGACCATGTCAAACCGTGAAATCTTGTTGCACACACACACTCATAATGTAAATAAACATATAGATGGAGAACTTGTTGGATCAGGATGGATTGTCTGGTTGATCTGATCAGACTTTCAGACTTTCCAGTAAAGAATATCTTACATAGAATCTTTCTCTCTCGGACCCCAGGAAGATTAGCTTGCATCATGGTGTCAGCTAATGGGGATCCCAAAAAAAAATCTAATTCAAAACTCCACCTACTTTTTCATAGTAGTCATGGTCACCAGTTTCTCTCGCAGTCTCCTGCACTGCAACATCTTCTGGACAGAGTCCAGGAACCCATCTCTGCAACACACAAACACACGCATGCACACAAAAACACACACATTTATCATTTAGCCTAATCAGAGAAGTGACCTATCATAGAAAGGCTTTATGACTAGATAAGGTTGTAAACTAGTCTATAAGGTTTAGTATGAAAAGACAATTATGCAGTACTCGGAAATCCGGCTCCGGTTAGAGATTGAGGTGGACAAGACTCCAATGAACATTCAACCATTTATTTTAACTGCAAAAACCAGAACAGCACAGATGGCAAAACACAGATGAGAACATAGAATGTATGGTTATGTTTTTTCATCAAGAACACATACTGGAAGAGTCCTCTGACGGTGGCCAAACCAAATAATGGTAGACAGCCCTCAGCCCTAAGCCCTCAGCCTTTGAATTACGTTTTACATCGTCACATCCGAGTGTACCTTAAATGTCCCTTGCCCAAGAGAGGGAGAGTGATGATCAGAGAGGCAACGTCCTTGGTGGAAATCTTGAAGTTGAGCTTAAAAACAACCAACCTAAAGCTATTAATGTACCTAGAAAGCTAACATAGCTAGCTAGCACTCCTGTCAGGTAGTTAGCTACCCATAGCTGGCAAACTAGTTTTATAGTTTGGTCATTTATTCCAATACATTTCAGAATTCCCAAAAATATGTTTATGAAGCTAGCTAGCTCCTCACTACAAGACTAAGCCAATTTGCCAACGCTAAAATCAATGTCATCTACAGTAGCAGTCAAATGTTCGGACACACCTACTCATTCAAGGGTTTTTCTTTATTTTGAAAATGTTTTACATTGTAGAATGATAGTGAAGACATCAACACTATGAAATAACACATATGGAACCATGTAGTAACCCAAAAAGTGTTAAACAAATCAAAATATATTTGAGATTTGAGATTCTTCAAATAGCCACTGTTTGCCTAGATGACAGCTTTGCACACACTTGGCATTCTCTCAACCAGCTTCACCTGGAATGCTTTTCCAACAGTCTTGAAGGAGTTCCCACATATGCTGAGCACTTGTTGGCTGCATTTCCTTCACTCTGCCGTCAGACTCATCCCAAACCATCTCAATTGGGTTGAGGTCAGGGGATTGTGGAGGCCAGGTCATCTGATGCAGCACTCCATCACTCTCCTTCTTGGTAAAATAGCCCTTACACAGCCTGGAGATGTGTTGGGTCATTGTCCTGTTGAAAAACAAATGATAGTCCCACTAAGCCCAAACCAGATGGGATGGTGTATCGCTGCAGAATGCTGTGGTAGCCATGCTGGTTAAGTGTGCCTTGAATTCTAAATAAATCACAGACAGTGTCACCAGCAAAGCACCCCCACACCATAACACATCCTCCTCCATGCTTTACAGTGGGAACTACACATGCGAAGATCATCCGTTCACCCACACCGCGTCTCACAAACACACCGCGGATTGAACCAAAAATCTATAATTTGGACAAATTTCCACCGGTCTAATGTCCATTGCTCGTGTTTCTTGGCCCAAGCAGGTCTCTTCTTATTATTGGTGTCCTTTAGTAGTGGTTTCTTTGCAGCAATTCGACCATGAAGGCCTGATTGTTGAGATGTGTCTGTGACATGAACTCTATGAAGCATTTATTTGAGCTGTAATTTCTGAGGCTGGTAACTCTAATGAACTTATCCTCTGCAGCAGAGGTAACTCTGGGTCTTCCATTCCTGTGGCGGTCCTCATGAGAGCCAGTTTCATCATAGCGCTTGATGTTTTTCAAAGTTCTTTACATTTTCCGTATTGACTGACCTTCATGTCTTAAAGTAATGTGTCACGATTCTCTAAAGCAGAACCCAGAAGCAGACCAGGACAAGGTGAGTAGAACGAAGGTGAGTATTTATTTACAGATTCAAATGTGGAAGCAGAATAATCCAGGAGACGGAGCGGGCAGCGGAGGTGAGTTGGTGGGAGTGAATAGGCAGATCCGATGATGTCACAGAAGCCACCGACGACCAGGCAGGGGTGGGGTGAATGTTTGATGTGAATGTTTGATGTGATACCGATCCATTAATTCCATTCCAGCCATTACAATGAGCTCGTCCTCCTATAGATCCTCCCACCAGGCCTCCACTGGTGAGTATGTTTTTTCGTCAAGAACGCATATTGGAAGAGAGTCCTCTGATGGCTGCTAAACCAAATAATGTTTTATAGAGTCAGAAAACAGGTCACCTGAGAGATCAACTGACTTGGAAGCCATCTTAGTTCAGGAAGTTGTATCAATCTGGCCAAAAAGTTCTGAATCTTGTCATTCTTGATACTTTATCATTGTTAATGGTTACATTGAAAAATTCGAAATAATTTGTTTGTTCATTTTGTTAACAGTTTTTTGATCAACAGAGACCACATACACACACACACACACACACACACACACTTTCAATAATTGATTTGAATCCACAAATCACATTACACTCCAGAAGGTTATAAACATTTCAAAGGTTGTTGTATGCATGGACACTTAAGGATATAGAAAGCAACTTCTACTCTGAACAGCTAGGCTGCCCATAACAGCTGAAACAGAGTAGTATCCAGCCAATTGTTTTGCTTTATCTGGAGGCCATGTACTGTAAGCCTATGTACATGGCCGAGACTGCCAAATGTGACTTGTTTCAGGAACCTAGGCGTATGTCACGCGTCACTATTTCACAATTTTTTTGGCAGAAATGCCTTCTGGAACATGTCAACTTTCATGTGCCTTAATAACAAACTTGTATGCCATCTGTAAATACGAATACAATTGTTAAATTACGAGCCTAGTTGGTTTAGCCACAGAAAAAGACTGCAACCTTCCCGCTAGCCATGATTGGCTGAGATAATGAGTGGGCTGGACATGCCGAGAGATGAGTTCGGATTGGTCTGCCGTGTAACACGCTTCTGTCTATTTGAGCTGGACAGTATGTGGAGGTAATTCTGTCTAACAAGGTAGAACTGCATAAGTGTTGCTCTCCACTTTCTGGAGGACCGAGTTTTGAAATCACTGTAATTAGTGTATGATAGCTTAGGAGATGGAGAAAACACCTGTCTCCGGATTACATCTTTAAACTAAGAAGAAGAAGTAAGAAGAACAGCGCCGGAGAGAAGATGGCTGCCGTTTTACAGCCCTCTAACCAACCCTCTAACCAATTGTACTATTATGTGTGTTTTTCCGCGTTATTTGTAATTTATTTTGTACATAATGTTTCTGCCATCGTCTCTTATAACCAAAAAGAGCTTCTGGATATCAGGACAGCGATTACTCACCTCGCATTGGACGAAGATTTTTTCTTCAACGAGGCGGCCGCGAAGGATATCATACAGACACCCGACAAGGCCCAAATCCCCGTCATTCGCGTGAGGAAGAGACGGAGATATCGCGGACGCAGATCCGGGTGCCTTGTAAGGATCCGACGGCGAGCGAGTAAACTGCCTCTTCCATCAATCCTATTAGCCAACGTTCAAGCTTTTGAGAATAAAATGGACGATTTAAGATTACGGTTATCCTACCAACGGGACATTAAAAACTGTAATATCTTATGTTTCACAGAGTCGTGGCTGAACGACAACAATGATAACATTCAGCTAGCAGGCTATACGCTACATCGGCAGGACAGAACGGCTGACGCTGGTAAGACAAGGGGTGGCGGTGTGTGTATATTTGTAAACAACAGCTGGTGCACAAAATCAAATACTAAGGAAGTCTCAAGGTTTTGCTCGCCTGAGGTAGAGTATCTTATGATAAGCTGTAGACCACACTATTTACCAAGAGAGTTTTCATCTATATTTTTCATAGCTGTCTATTTACCACCACAAACCAATGCTGGCATTAAGATTGCACTGAATGAGTTGTACAAGGCCATTAATCAACAGGAAAACGCTCATCCAGATGCAGCGCTCCTAGTGGCCGGGGACTTTAATGCAGGGAAACTTAAATCCGTTCTACCTAATTTCTACCAGCATGTTAAATGTGCAACCAGAGGGAAAAAAACTCTAGACCACCTTTACTCCACACACAGAGACGCATACAAAGCTCTCCCTCGCCCTCCATTTGGCAAATCTGACCATAACTCTATCCTCCTGATTCCTGCTTATAAGCAAAAACTGAAGCAGGAAGCACCAGTGATTCGGTTAATAAAAAAGTGGTCAGATGACGCAGATGCTAAGCTACAGGACTGTTTTGCTAGCACAGACTGGAACATGTTCCGGGATTCTTCAGACAGCATTGAGGAGTACACCACATCAGTCACTAGCTTCATCAATAAGTGCATCGATGATGTCGTCCCCACAGTGACCGTACGTACATACCCCAACCAGAAGCCATGGATTACAGGAAACATCCGCACTGAGCTAAAGGGTAGAGCTGCCGCTTTTAAGGAACGGGACTCTAACCCGGACGCTTATAAGAAATCCCGCTATGACCTCCGACGAACCATCAAACAGGCAAAGAGTCAATACAGGTCTAAGATTGAATCATACTACACTGGCTCTGACGCTCGTCGGATGTGGCAGGGCTTGAAAACTATTACAGACTACAAAGGGAAGCACAGCCGCGAGCTGCCCAGTGACACAAGCCTACCAGACGAGCTAAACCACTTCTATGCTCGCTTCGAGGCAAGCAACACTGAAGCATGCATGAGAGCACCAGCTGTTCCGGATGACTATGTGATCACGCTCTCCGTAGCCGATGTGAGTAAGACTTTTAAGCAGGTCAACATTCACAAGGCCGCAGGGCCAGACGGATTACCAGGACGTGTACTCCGAGCATGTGCTGACCAACTGGCAAGTGTCTTCACTGACATTTTCAACATGTCCCTGACTGAGTCTGTAATACCAACATGTTTCAAGCAGACCACCATAGTCCCCGTGCCCAAGAACTCTAAGATAACCTGCCTAAATGACTACCGACCCGTAGCACTGACGTCTGTAGCCATGAAGTGCTTTGAAAGACTGGTCATGGCTCACATCAACAGCATAATCCCAGAAACCCTAGACCCACTCCAATTTGCATACCGCCCCAACAGATCCACAGATGATGCAATCTCTATCGTACTCCACACTGCCCTTTCCCACCTGGACAAGAGGAACACCTACGTGAGAATGCTATTCATTGACTACAGCTCAGCATTCAACACCATAGTGCCCTCTAAGCTCATCACTAAGCTAAGGATCCTGGGACTAAACACCTCCCTCTGCAACTGGATCCTGGACTTCCTGACG
This sequence comes from Coregonus lavaretus, assembly GCF_964263955.1. Taxonomy (NCBI): domain Eukaryota; kingdom Metazoa; phylum Chordata; class Actinopteri; order Salmoniformes; family Salmonidae; genus Coregonus; species Coregonus lavaretus. Next base: position 23,176,462 of record NC_139990.1, read on the forward strand.
GGCCGCCCCCAGGGGGTAAGGGTAGGTAACAACACATCTGCCACACTGATCCTCAACACGGGGGCCCCTCAGGGGTGCGTGCTCAGTCCCCTCCTGTACTCTCTGTTCACCCATGACTGCATGGCCAGGCACGACTCCAACACCATCATTAAGTTTGCCGACGACACAACAGTGGTAGGCCTGATCACCGACAACGATGAGACAGCCTATAGGGAGGAGGTCAGAGATCTGGCCGTGTGGTGCCAGGATAACAACCTCTCCCTCAACGTGACCAAGACAAAGGAGATGATTGTGGACTACAGGAAAAAAAAGAGGACTGAGCACGCCCCCATTCTCATCGACGGGGCTGTAGTGGAACAGGTTGAGAGCTTCAAGTTCCTTGGTGTCCACATCACCAACGAACTATCATGGTCCAAACACAACAAGACAGTCGTGAAGAGGGCACGACAAAGCCTATTCCCCCTCAGGAGACTGAAAAGATTTGGCATGGGTCCTCAGATCCTCAAAAAATTCTACAGCTGCACCATCGAGAGCATCCTGACTGGTTGCATCACCGCCTGGTATGGCAACTGCTTGGCCTCCGACCGCAAGGCACTACAGAGGGTAGTGCGTACGGCCCAGTACATCACTGGGGCAAAGCTTCCTGCCATCCAGGACCTCTATACCAAAATTGTCAAAGACTCCAGCCACCCTAGTCATAGACTGTTCTCTCTGCTACCGCACGGCAAGCGGTACCGGAGTGCCAAGTCTAGGTCCAAAAGACTTCTCAACAGCTTCTACCCCCAAGCCATAAGACTCCTGAACAGCTAATCATGGCTACCCGGACTATTTGCACTGCCCCCCCACCCCATCCTTTTTACGCTGCTGCTACTCTTAAGTATTTATGCATAGTCACTTTAACTCTACCCACATGTACATATTACCTCAACTACCTCAACTAGCCGGTGCCCCCGCACATTGACTCTGCAACGGTACCCCCCTGTATATATAGCACTTTTTTTGTTGTTGTTTTATTCTTACTTTTTTTGTTTAAAATAAATGCACTGTTGGTTAAGGGCTGTAAGTAAGCATTTCACTGTAATGTCTGCACCTGTTGTATTCGGCGCATGTGACCAATAAAATTTGATTTGATTTGATTTGATTTGATTCAAACTAAGGGCAACCATGGCATCCGTAACAGAGAGGGAGAAGCGTCCATCCATGTATATGGCTAAGATAGTCTAGGTAGCTACATTTTCAGATATTACACATATATAATTTAGTCCGAAAGTAATTTTCATTTAAAGTTAAAGTGTACTGTTAGCTAGCTAGCTAACGATAGCTGGCTGGCTCGCTAGCTAACATTACGTGTATGATCTGTGTAGTAATATTATTCGTATCTCAGAGCCATTTGCTTTGCTAGTTATAGCCTAATGTTAGCTAGCTAACATTGAACCTGGTTGGTTAGCTACCTGCAGATTCATGCAGGGTAGTAACGTCATGAGTTGGGATTAGGGTTCATTGTTTAGCTAGTTAGCTAGCTACATGTCTTAACAGAAGACTCCACTATGCAAGTATCCATTTCGATAGAATGTTCATGATGTCACTGCGACAGCTGTTGATAGATGTAGATGGTAAATTCGCTCTGGCTATCTACTCTGATTTCAGAGCACTCTCGTCTGAGTGTGTCAGAATAACTGACACATTTACGAAATGCTCAACACCCGTTGATTATGACCGGTGTCAGTAAACGTTGGCAAAAAAGCGTCAATTGGTGCCAGCAGCACAGTTGCAGTCACCAACGCTCTGGATAACATAAAAACAGCCTAACCAGCTCTGCTAGGGCGAGTAAAATGGTCAGAGTGAACTGTTCTCTCATTTGTGTCTGGAAGTAGCTTGCAAGCTAGCCAACATTAGCCAGTTAGCTTGGGTGCTTGACTGCTGTTGTTAGGACAGAACTCTCGGATCAACCCTTAAAGAGATGAGTGGGGCTAAAGTGTGTGAATGATGCTGAATGGGTGTAGACAAAGAAGAGCTCTCCAGTAGGTGTACCAAAACATTGAAAGGCCATTTTCTGAAAAGTGAGGTTACAAGTTTATCAATTTTCAAAGCAGAATTACTTTCCCATTGTTCCTCAACTGTAGTGTATGATATACCATTTTCTAGCTTTGAGTCTTTACTTTTATCCAATGTAAAAAACACAATTTCAAATTTAGCTACATAAGACCTAATCGAACCGGTCAGTCACAAATATCAGTATTCCTAGCTTGCACCTATATCTGAGCAGTGGTGGCCTGTCCATTAGTGTGTTAGGGGCGGTGCCCCACTTGTGATTTGTCAAAAAAAAAAATATATATATATATATATATAACATTTAAAAAATGTATTTGTATTTTATTTTTTTGTACACTGAGTGTACAAAACATTAGGAACATCTTCCTAATATTTAGTTGGATTTAACAGGTGACATCAATAAGGGATCATAGACTGACCAGGTGAATCCAGGTGAACGCTATGTCATGGAAAGAGCAGGTGTTGCAAATGTTTTGTACACTCAGTGTATATTATATAATTCGAGGATTATGATTAAAATGTCCATAAAACTGTGGTTAATTTGTGTACATTTTGCGGTTTCAAAACTATATTTTTCAAAACTGTCACACCCTGGCTCTGGGACTCATTATGTTGAGCCAGGGTGTGTTCATTTCTATGTGTGTATTTCTATGTTGGTGTTCATTCTAGTTTGTTGTATTCTATGTTTGCCTGAGTGACTCCCAATCAGAGGCAACGAGTGTCAGCTGTTGGCTGGTTGTCTCTGATTGGGAGCCATATTTAAACTGTATGTTTTCCCTTTGTGGTTGTGGGTTTTTGTTCCGTGTTCGGTCATTGATACCGTGGACGTCACGAGTCGTGTTTTGTATTTTGACGCTTTAACTAATTAAAGTCATGTTTGTTCATCACGCTGCGCCTTGGTCTACTCCTTACCTCGATCGTGACAGAAAAACCCACCATGCAACGACCAAGCAGCGTGTCCAGGGTCAGCCCTTGGGGTGGACATGGGAGGAAGCGCCGGGAAAGGCCCTGGCGAAAGAGGAGCACCGTGTCCAGGTGCAGGCAGCCTGGACATGGGAGGAGATATTGGACGGCAAAGGGTCCTGGACTTGGGGGGAAATCCTGGCCGGGATGGATCGCCGGCCATGGAGTGAGACGGTGGAGAGGCGACGGAGAGAGGAGCAATGGCGTGATCAGGGTCGTCGTCGGACGGTCGTGAGGCAACCCCAGAAATTTTTTAGGGGGGGGCACACGGCATGGACGACGGGGCTGACGGAGGAGAAAAGGGGGCAGATCCAGAAGGCCACCAGGCCAGGGGTTCACCGCCCTGTACGTCCTGTGCGGATGCCTCACACAGAGTGTGTGAGGGTAGGCATTCAGCCAGGACGGGTGGTGGCCGCTCTTCACTCCAGGCCTCCTATCCGTCTCCACAGCCCGGTTCGGCCTGTCCCTGCTCCACGCACCAAGCCTACGGTGTGCGTCGCCAGCCCAGCCCGGCCTGTCCCTGCTCCACGCACCAAGCCTACGGTGTGCGTCGCCAGCCCAGTCCGGCCTGTCCCTGCTCCACGCACCAAGCCTACGGTGTGCGTCGCCAGCCCAGTCCGGCCTGTCCCTGCTCCACGCACCAAGCCTACGGTGTGCGTCGATAGCCCAGCCCGGCCTGTCCCTGCTCCACGCACCAAGCCTACGGTGTGCGTCGACAGCCCAGCCCGGCCTGTCCCTGCTCCACGCACTAAACCTACGGTGCGCGTCGCCAGCCCGGTCCGGCCTGTTCCTGCCACCCGCACCAAGTCTACGGTGCGCGTCGCCAGCCCGACCCGGCCTGTTCCTGCCACTCGCACCAAACCTACGGTGCGCGTCGCCAGCCCGGTCCGGCCTGTTCCTGCCACCCGCACCAAGTCTACGGTGCGCGTCGCCAGCCCGACCCGGCCTGTTCCTGCCGCTCGCACTAAGCCAGGGGTGCGAGAAGTCAGCCTGGTAAGGCCCGTCCCTCTTCCACGCACCAAGCCAGGGGTGCGAGTCGTCAGCCTGGTAAGGCCCGTTCCTCCTCCACGCACAAAGCCAGGGGTGCGCGTCGTCAGCCTGGTAAGGCCCGTCCCTCCTCCACGCACCAAGCCAGGGGTGCGAGTCGTCAGCCTGGTAAGGCCCGTTCCTCCTCCACGCACCAAGCCAGGGGTGCGAGTCGACAGCCTGGTAAGGACCGCTCCTGTTAAGTCCAGTCCTGCTCCAGCCGGCGGGGCCAGACTGGACCAGGGGCGCTATGGGGGGTGTATTGGAGGGTGGTGGTCAAGGCCGGAGCCAGAACCGCCGCCGAGGAGGTATGCCCGCCCAGCCCTCCCCTGGTTTGTTTAGTTGAGGCGCGGTCGCAGTCCGCGCCTTTAGGGGGGGGTACTGTCACACCCTGGCTCTGGGACTCATTATGTTGAGCCAGGGTGTGTTCATTTCTATGTGTGTATTTCTATGTTGGTGTTCATTCTAGTTTGTTGTATTCTATGTTTGCCTGAGTGACTCCCAATCAGAGGCAACGAGTGTCAGCTGTTGGCTGGTTGTCTCTGATTGGGAGCCATATTTAAACTGTATGTTTTCCCTTTGTGGTTGTGGGTTTTTGTTCCGTGTTCGGTCATTGATACCGTGGACATCACGAGTCGTGTTTTGTATTTTGACGCTTTAACTAATTAAAGTCATGTTTGTTCATCACGCTGCGCCTTGGTCTACTCCTTACCTCGATCGTGACAAAAACAAGCTGTTCATTTACCTACTGCTCTGCCATCAGCAGACCCACCACCCAGCGCTTGGATTGATGGCACTAAAGAGCAAATTGCAATGAACTTGGAAATAAATAATCATGACAGTCCATTGGTAGCTTGGGCCCTGAACCAGACATCCATATCTATATGTCAAAGGACAGAGCGATACAGTAGATAGAACCTTCTCGCCCTCCATGGCTCTGTATCGAATTCGCAACAATGTTCTGTAAACACCAGCCCGAGAGTCTTGTATAAAACCCAAATAAAAAGGTAGTGACTTTGTCAGCTGCTACAGAATCACAAAGTGTTCACAGAATGCCATCAATACAATACAACAGTGAATAATCAGTGTGTCCTCAGTCATTGTACCTCCAGTCTGGCGTCAATCATTATCAACAGATAAGAGAATAATCCATAACATTCAGCTTCAAGTCTAGTGACCATGAACCCGCCCGCACCTTGAGTGTCACAAACAGAACACTAGAAATGATATGTATTACAGAAACTCCAAATATGCTAAACATTGTGTTGATCACTCTAAACTAAATAACTCTTAAATGTCCCCATTACACACACGCACATACACAGCATTACAAACGTACCTTTGGTGTTGGTAGTAGTCTATGAGTGTTATTGACAGGAGAGTTCCGGAGCAGACCAGAATAAATAGAATCAGGTAACGCATTGTTACAAAAGGTCACAGACTGAATGACAACTACACTATTGGTCAATCAGCGAGGGATAGAGGGAGGGAGGAGAGAAGGAGGCTGAGGGGAACAGAGGAGAGGTGTGTGTTTGTGTGTGTGTGTGTGCGTGAGTGTGTGTGACTCAGATGTTTTTATTCAACCCAATCAAGGATTTGCTACACTGCAGAAACATGGGGCCAATTGTAACTACGGATTGCCAACTGATATCTTGTTAAATTTGCACTATGCTGAAATCGCTCCGCCATTTCCTGGTTGCTAAAACTCTAATAGTTAGTCTAATTTCAGTTTATGTGACAAAATAAGCTATTATAGTGTAGATAATCATTGTACCATCTAAACCGCTGTGAAATATATTTTCCGTAACCAAAAATATTGTTGTTTCAGCTGTTTGAAGCTGGTGTACAAATCCGAAAGTAAAAGACAGAAAAACAAAACTTAAGAACGGGAAGCATGGAAATAGCGCACCTAGAACAGATCTACCGCTTCTTAGACTTGTTTAAAGTAGAATGATAGATCTATAACTCACATTTCTATGAAATAGGATTTTATTGAGCTGATCATCACCTTGAAAGGCTCTGAAAAGCAACCGATTATCTCTGGCCCTGTGTCGTCGCTGGGTCGCATCTGCGAAAGGTTCAGCAGGCTCTTAGCTTTTCATATCTGCCTTAAAGACTACTGCCACTCTGTTGGCATAACTTTTATTGACAATTTCGACACTTTTGGGAAACAAAAGATGCTCCACCTAGGAGCCTGGACACTCTCTTCATATTTCAAGGCCGCGTTAAGATATTGACTCAGAGACAGACCAAGCCCCGCTCAGGTAATACTATATCAATATCAACCATCAGGCAGGGCCTGCAACTGCCTATTGAACGTAGCTTGTTTGAGTTAGACTCCATGTGACTTTAAAAATTGTAAAAGACTTGGGTTGATGCATCTGAACATTAGGAGCTTACTTCCTAAACTGGATTACATCAAGATCTGGGCTATACAGACGAATCCGGACATTCTGGTATTGACTGAAACTTGGATCTCAGGGGACATTCTGAACTCTGATATTAATTTTGAGGGTTATAATGTGTTCAGAGCTGACAGACAGGGTAGAGGTGGAGGAGTGGCCATTCTTATTAAAAATAATTTCTCAGTGTCTTTACTGAAGAAATAAAAAATTCAGAAACTATCTTTAAGCCTTTGTCTGGGGAAACATTTATGCATAACTGTTATAGGGGTCTACCGTCCTCCCTCGGCTAACCTTTGTGCACTCAAGGAGTTAAATGGTTTGTCTTCTTTTACTTAATCAGAAGTTATTTTCCTTGGTGACCTAAATTATGATTGTGAAATGCAGGCTTCAGACAATCTAAAAGACATGTAATGATCTAAACCTAACCCAGCTGGTGACTAAGCCTACACAGCCCAACCCTAAAGATCCTTCAAAGTAAACTCTGATTGATCTTATTCTAACGAATACACCAGAGAAATATGTTTCTACTGGTGTCTTTGCCCAACCTATTAGTGACCATTGCCCAGTTGTTTGTGTTAGAGATGGAAGAATACAAAAATCTAATCCTTGTGTCATCACAAAGAAGAACTTTAAAAGCTTCAGGGAACAGGCTTCTTTACATGATCTTGATTTTAGTGACATTGATTGTATTTCAGCTATACCTGAACCTGATTTAGCTTTGAGCCTTTTTTGAGATGTCTTCAATACTATTGTGGATAATCGTGCTTCAAAAAACTAAGGGTTAAAGGTAGGTTGAATGCCTGGTACACTCTGGAATTATCAGAAGTCATTCATAAAAGAGATGATGCTTGGGTCAAGGCCAGGAATCAGAAAGGCTAAATCTGATTATTATGTAACTGCTCTTTCGGATTGTAATGGGAACCCAGCTAAATTCTGGAAAACTGAAATCTCTGAAGGGTTCTACTTCCTCCTCTCTGCCACAACAAAATTAATTCAGACACTGGCCTCATTATGGAAAACAATGCCATTATTGATGCATTTAATCACCATTTTATTTCAGCGGGCTATCTCTTTGAAATAACTTCAAAACCTATTCACAATGAGACTGGGCTGGATGCTGATAGGGAGAAATAATAGTCAAAGCCTTTCTTTTAGTGTCACGCTGTTACGAACCCCGTGGCTCTAAACATCTAGGGTGGATGGACATGAGACCCGTAACATAAATTCATGTAAATTATAAGTGTGGCAGGGAACAGTGAGAACCAAAAATGACACAACAACCATGAACTACCGTCAAACACAGTGTTTATTGCTGAACACACGGTAAGGGTTTGGGAAAAAGGGCTGAGCAGGACCCAAGAAATGAAACAATAGTGTAAAACCCCCTAAACTGATCTTGCCTGCCTCAAGAACCGCTAGGCTACTGCTACCATACAAAAATACAGTGGGTGGTCCGCTCAGGTCTCACTAGTGTTTATAGACAGAGTTCTTCCTACGGGTAATGTACGCCCAAGGGCAACTAGCTTAAACTCCCCTTTTCCCAGAAACAAACAAAGCTACCAAACAGGGTAATCAGAAATTATATAAGTACACACCACACAGGATACAACAGTATCCACACTCAGGTAAAGAAATATATTCTAATAAAGTTACCAATAGGGTAACCAACAACTTAGTGAGTACACAACACACAGGACACCACCGTGTCCATACTCACATATGGAAAAAGTCTCTCTCTCTCTCAACAAACACAAGACTGGTTTTTATACAATGGGCTGTGTGATTCAACAAACAAGTAACAGGTGGTGCTATTCACAGGAATGTTCCCTGATTGGTCCAATCAGCAGACACCTCAACGACCACCAATCAGGAACATACAGGACACCTGTGATTAGGGCAGAAGGAGAGAAACACACAAAAACACAGGATACCTGTATCCGTAACACTCCCACCCTTAAAAGAGCAAACCAAAATGGTTTGCGACACACGTACTATCACAACACCCAAAATTCAATAATCATCCTGTCGGGATAACAAAAAAAAACCTAGATCATCAAACACGAGACAAAGCATCTGCCATCACATTATCTAACCCCTTTTTGTGGCGGATCTCCAAATTATAATTTTGCACGACAAGTGTCCAACGCATAAGGCGTTGGTTCTGGTTGTACATCCGGTGGAGAAAAACTAAGGGGTTATGGTCAGTATACACTACCACTGGTAATGCACTGGAACCAACATAAACTTCAAAGTACTGCAGAGCTAACAACAAAGCTAGAGCTTCTTGTTCAATGGTGGAATAGTTTGTCTGACATTTGTTAAATTTCCGTGAAAAATAACAGACAGGATGGTCCACTCCACTCTGGTCTTGCTGCAGTAGAACAGCACCAGCACCTCTGGCACTTGCATCTACCTCCAGTTTAAACGGCCGCTCAAAATCTGGCGCAGCAAGAACAGGAGTACTACACAAGAGTGCTTTAGCAGTGTTGAAAGCAGTACAACAATCTTCAGACCATACAAATTTTCTCGCCGGACTGAGCAAATCCGTTAATGGAGCAACTACCGCAGAGAAATTTTTACAGAAACTACGGTAGTAGCCAACCATCCCTAAAAAACGGCGTAGCTCTCTTCTGGTGGTAGGTGCGGGAAATGCGTTTATAGCTGAGACCTTGGCATCTACAGGGCGCACCTGACCATGGCCGACCTGTTTACCAAGATAAGTAACAGTGGCCTTCCCAAACTCGCACTTTGCTAAGTTCAGGGTTAGAGAAGCGGTTGCTAGACGTTCACACACTACCCTTAGAGTGTTAACATGATCAGACCACTCAGTTGAATAAATTACCAGATCATCAAGGTAAGCACTACAATTAGGAACTCCAGCCAATACTGTGTTAACCAGGCGTTGGAAAGTGGCTGGTGCGTTCCGCATCCCAAATGCCATAACAGCATATTGTAGGAAGTGATCTGGGGTCACAAATGCAGAGATGTCGGAGGCACGTGGGGTTAACGGCACCTGCCAGTAACCTTTTAGAAGATCTAATTTGGTTACATAGGTAGCAGCACCAACAGTATCAATACAGTCATCCAGTCTGGGTAACGGGAACGAGTCGGGCACTGTGACCGCATTGACTTTCCGATAGTCCGTACATAATCTGGATGTCCCATCAGGTTTAGGAACCAGAATGCACGGAGAACTCCAAGGACTTGAACTTGGCATAGCCAGGTTATTCTCCAGCAAATAACCGACCTCACCCCTCATTATCTTTCTCTTAGCGACGTTGACACGATAAGGATGTTGCTTGATAGGTGCAGCGTTTCCAACATTAATGTCATGTTCTAACACATTTGTACATGTAGGAACATCATTAAAAAGACATGGAAAGCTGTGTAATAGTCTCACAATATCATCTGACTGTCTGTCCGTTAAATGAATCAGGCTTGATGGGAGAGACAGCAGCATCTCTGAATTGGGCAATCTAGCACACTGCTGCTGAGTATTGCGCAACTCCAAACCATCTCCGTCCACATCATTAACATGACCTCCCACTACAGCCGTAGCAGCAACAGAGACAGCCGACTCGGCCAGTTTCTCTGGACTGTCTACCTGAGTGACGGGTCTGGTGTGGTATGTCTTCAACATGTTAACGTGGCACACACGAGATTGGCGTTTTCTATCAGGAGTCTGTATCACGTGGTCAGTTTCAGTTAGTTTCTTTTCAATGACATAAGGACCAGAGAAACGTGCTGACAATGACGCTCCTGGCACAGGCAACAACACAAGAACTCGGTCACCTGGCTGCAGTGAACGAGAAACAGCCTGTGTGTCATAGTGTCGTTTCATCCGTTTCTGTGAGGAAGACAGCGCTTCCTTTGCTAGAGCACAGGCAGCATGTAGGCGCTCACGAAAGCGACTAACGTAGTCCAACACATTTTCTTTCACACACAACTCTTGTGACAAAAACTGATCCTTAAGGACTTTCATAGGTCCTCTCATGGTGTGTCCAAACACCAGTTCAGCTGGGCTGAACCCTAGGGATTCCTGTACTGTCTCACGGACAGCAAACAACACTAGAGGAACTCCCTCATCCCAATCTTTCTCAGATTCCAAGCAATATTTACGGAGCATAGACTTCAGGGTCTGATGCCAACGTTCAAGCGCACCCTGAGACTCTGGGTGATATGCGCTTGACACACGGTGTATAACTGACAAGGATTTTAACACTTGTTTGAAAAGTTTAGAAAGGAAATTCGTAGCCTGATCAGTTTGTATCACCTTAGGTAATCCAAAAGTTGAGAAGAATTTGATCAACGCTTTACTCACCACCGGAGCAGTAATCCTTCGCAGAGGAATGGCCTCTGGGTACCTGGTGGCCACACACATAATTGTCAACATAAACTGGTTACCAGATTTTGTTTTTGGTAATGGTCCAACACAATCAACCATCACATGTTCGAATGGTTCACCTATGGCCGGTATGGGACAAAGAGGCGCGGGGGAAATCACCTGGTTCGGTTTCCCAACTACTTGACAGGTGTGGCAAGTCCGACAGAACTGAGCCACATCTTGTTTTAAGCCAGGCCAAAAGAAATGTCGCAAAACACGATCATAAGTCTTGGTGACTCCCAGATGTCCGGACCACTGGTGATCATGAGCGAGGGATAAAACATTTTGTCGAAAGGCTGTAGGAATCACTATTTGGTAAACAGCATTCCAATCTTCGCCAGCGTCAACATGGGATGTCCATTTACGCATGAGGAGATTACCATCAATGAAATATGCCATGTTTTTCTTCTTTAGCTCGTCCTCTGAGACAACACTAGAAAAACATTTAGCCAGGCTAATATCAACCTGTTGGTTAGCGATCAGCTGCTCACGAGTAACTGGTAACTGGATTGCCTCAGCAACAAGTTCCACATCCTTCTTCCTTTCTCTGGGCTGTTGGTCAGACGGCACCAGCTTACCAGAGGTAGCACCCGAACTATCCTCTGGGTCACACTCTCTGAATAGAATCGTGTCTGACAAATCTACCACTTCACCCACTTGTCGTGCTTGAGCACGTGTGACTGCACAAGCGGGGAACACATCTGGATAACCCTGTGCCAGCTCCTCGGAGAGAGACTGGTCACTTTTATCCAATACCTCCAATATGGGTATTACCTTTCCTCCGGCAATATCGTTGCCCATTATAAATGTCACACCTTTTACTGGCAACATAGGACGTACGCCAACTCTGAACAATCCACTGACTAACTCAGAGTGTACGTTCACAAAGTGCAATGGCACTGGGACAAATCCCATTTCAATTCCTTGTACGAACACACTGGAACCACAATATGTATTATTAGACAAGGGCAACACATCAGATAGTATGAACGACTGCGCCGCACCAGTATCTCTGAGGATTCTAACTGGACGCTGAGACGCTTCGTCATCTGATATAGAAACAAACCCCTCAAAAATGAACGGTTCATAACTGTGATCTGGGACAGGGACTTTCAAACCACATTCACTATGAGGCTTCTGTCTTGATTCCGGCCTTACAACCGTACGAATCAGCCCAACACCCGTTGGCGGCCTGGCGTGCTGAGGCATCCCCGGTTTGCGTTTTAGCAGAAAGCAATCATTAACCATATGTCCCACCTTATGACAATAGAAACAGTGACGCACATCTTTTGGGCGCGCTGGATGTACTGCTGGTCGACTAGGACTAAAAGTTAGCAACTCCGCAACCCTGCCCTCCGTCCGAGCCGAAAACACGCTCTTATGCGTCAATACAAACTCGTCTGCCAATACAGACGCTTCCGACAGTGAGGATACTTTCTGTTCGTTCAGATAAACTACAATGCGTTCCGGTAAGCAATTTTTAAACTCTTCTAACAAGATTAACTCCCGTAGAGAGTTAAAATCAGTTACCTTACTAGCACTGTGCCATTTGTCAAACAGATTTCCTTTGTCTCTAGCAAACTCCACATAAGTCTGAGTAGGAGACTTTTTATGAGACCTAAATCTTTGTCGATATGCCTCAGGAACAAGCTCATAGGCACGAAGAACAGTAGCTTTGACCACTTCATAATTCAAACTGTCTTCAAGAGGTAGCGCTGCCAGAACCTCTTGGGCTTTACCTGTTAGTTTACACTGAAGTAATAGGCACCATACCTCGTCGGGCCATTTCAATGCTACCGCTATACGTTCAAACACACTGAAATAGGAATCAACCTCTGACTCCCTGAACACAGGTACCAAGGTGATCTGCCTACTAATATCAAACGTAGCAGATGACACAGCTGGTGAGGATGGCTCACTAGCAGGCATAGTATTAGCAGAGACTAACCTCGCTGTTTCTGCCTCTAGTTCCATTTTACGCACCTCCAGTTCCATCTTACGCATCTCCATTTCCATTTTACGCGTCTCCAGTTCTGCCTCTAGCTTACGCATCTCCAGCTTGTCTTGCCTGATTTGTGCCCGCTCTTCCGCCTCCATTTGGAGCCGTGTCGAGCGGACATCGATCCTGGCATCACTGTCAGTCAGTGGGGAGAGTGGGTCATAACGGGGCAATGTGGCTGGAGCCTTAGCCTCGTCCTCAGACACTGATGGGCTTACAGGAACAGCAACCACATCCCCTACAGGAGCAGCAGACTCAGGCGGCGGTAACTCAAGCACTCGCTCGTTTAACAATATCGCTAGCACTACTTCCCTAACTTCTGCTTTCACTAAACCCCTCGGTATGGGTACAGAAAAGTGGTCAGCCAAAACCTGTAGATCCACTCTACGGCAATTATCAAAAACCTCCCACGTAGGGTTTTCCAAAAATGCCTCCAACTCAAAAGTAGCCATCCTACTAGCAACACGAGCCGTCGACTACTGAACACACAAAAAAAACAGGTAGTTACAGCTGCCAAGCTCAACCAGACACTGACTAATTTACATGAGTATCATGGGATAGATAGTATCCCAGACGAGCCCCCACTTTATGTTACGAACCCCGTGGCTCTAAACATCTAGGGTGGATGGACATGAGACCCGTAACATAAATTCATGTAAATTATAAGTGTGGCAGGGAACAGTGAGAACCAAAAATGACACAACAACCATGAACTACCGTCAAACACAAAGTGTTTATTGCTGAACACACGGTAAGGGTTTGGGAAAAAGGGCTGAGCAGGACCCAAGAAATGAAACAATAGTGTAAAACCCCCTAAACTGATCTTGCCTGCCTCAAGAACCGCTAGGCTACTGCTACCATACAAAAATACAGTGGGTGGTCCGCTCAGGTCTCACTAGTGTTTATAGACAGAGTTCTTCCTACGGGTAATGTACGCCCAAGGGCAACTAGCTTAAACTCCCCTTTTCCCAGAAACACACAAAGCTACCAAACAGGGTAATCAGCAATTATATAAGTACACACCACACAGGATACAACAGTATCCACACTCAGGTAAAGAAATATATTCTAATAAAGTTACCAATAGGGTAACCAACAACTTAGTGAGTACACAACACACAGGACACCACCGTGTCCATACTCACATATGGAAAAAGTCTCTCTCTCTCTCTCTCAACAAACACAAGACTGGTTTTTATACAATGGGCTGTGTGATTCAACAAACGAGTAACAGGTGGTGCTATTCACAGGAATGTTCCCTGATTGGTCCAATCAGCAGACACCTCAACGACCACCAATCAGGAACATACAGGACACCTGTGATTAGGGCAGAAGGAGAGAAACACACAAAAACACAGGATACCTGTATCCGTAACAAACGCCCTGGCTCTGGGGACTCTTATATGTTGAGCCAGGGTGTGGAGTTTCTATGTGTTATTTTCTATGTTGTGTTCTAGTTCGTGTTTTCTATGTTGGCCAGGGTGGTTCCCAATTAGAGGCAGCTGATTCTCGTTGTCTCTGATTGGGAACCATACTTAGGCAGCCTTTTGGCACTAGTTTATTGTGGGATCTTGTTCCGGAAGGTTTGTGTATTTAACCTAGGACTTCACGTATCGTTTATTGTTTTGGTTCGTTGTGTGTACACTAATAAAAGTATGTACGCCTATCACGCTGCGCCTTGGTCCGCTTCATCATGTGTCAACGATCGTGACATTTAGGCTATTTACAGAAAAATAAGTCCTGGATGCTTTGCTAGCAATAGACAACTTTGCTCTTTTTTTCTAAGAGGTGTATTTTGAATATAAACCAAAAAGGGTTTAGGCCTGGGCATAGCACTATTACAGCAACCACTTTAGTTGTTAATGATCTTGTCAATGCTTTAGACACTAAAATGAAATGTGCTGCTTTGTTTGTGGACCTGCCAAAAGATTTGATACTGTTGATTATGATATTTTATTGAAGAAGTTGTCCTCGATAGGCCCTGACGCCTGTTCATGGTTTCATTATTATCTTAGTGACCGAACTCAGGCCATCGGGATTGATGGGGCTAAGTCTGAATAAAGGTTTAACACAGGGGTCGATTTTGGGACCGGTTCTTTTCACTATTTATACGGAAGAAAAATATAAACGCAACATGTAAAGTGTTGGTTTCATGATTCTGAAAATCCCAGAAATGTTCCAGATGCTCACAAAGCATATTTCTCTCAAATTTTGTGCACAAACTTGTTTACATCCCTGTTAGTGAGCATTTCTTCTTTGCCAAGATAATCCATCCACCTGACAGGCGTGGCATATCAAGAAGCTGATTAAACAGCATGATCATTACACAGGTGCACCTTGTGCTGGGGACATAAAAAGGCCACTCTAAAATGTGCAGTTTTGTCACAAAACACAATGCCACAGATGTCTCAGTTTTTCCTGGCATGCTAACTGCAGGAATGTCCACCAGAGCTGTTGCCAGAGAATTGAAGGTTAATTTCTCTACCATAAGCCATAACGTTGTTTTAGAGAATTTGGCAGTACGTCCAACCGGCCTCACAACCGCAGAAAACGTGTATGGCGTCGTGTGGGTGAGAGGTTTGCTGATGTCAACTTTGTGAACAGAGTGCCCCATTGTGACGGTGGGGTTATGGTACGGGCAGGCATAAGCTACGGACAACGAACACAATTGCATTTTATCGATGGCAATTTGAATGCACAGAGATACCGTGACGAGATCCTGAGGCCCATTGTTGTGCCATTCATCCGCCGCCATCACCTCATGTTTCAGCATGATAATGCACGGCCCCATGTCGCAAGGATCTGTACACAATTCCTGAAAGCTGAAAATGTCCCATTCTTTCATGGCATGCATACTCACCAGACATGTCACCCATTGAGCATGTTTGGGATGCTCTGTATTGACGTACATGACAGCATGTTACAGTTCTCGCCAATATCCAGCAACTTCACACAGCCATTGAAGAGGAGTATGACAACATTCCACAGGCTACTATCAACATCTTGATCAACTCTATGCGAAGGAGATGTGACGTGCCTCATGAGGCAAATTGTTGTCACACCAGATACTGACTGGTTTTCTGATCCATGCCCCTAACTTTTTTTAAGGTACAGTGCTTTGCAAAAGTATTCATCCCCCTTGGCTTTTTTCATATGTTGTTGCATTACAACCTGTAATTTAAATGGATTTTTATTTGGATTTCATGTAATGGACATACACAAAATAGTCCAAATTGGTGAAATGAAATGAAAAAAATTACTTGTTTCAAAAAATTATAAAAAATTAATAACGGAAAAGTGGTGCGTGCATATGTATTCACCCCCTTTGCTATGAAGCCCCTAAATAAGATCTGGTGCAACCAATTACCTTCAGAAGTCACATAATTAGTTAAATAAAGTCCACCTGTGTGCAATCTAAGTGTCACATGATCTGTCACATGATCTCAATATATATACACCTGTTCTGAAAACCCAGTCTGCAACACCACTAAGCAAGGGGCACCACCAAGCAAGCGGTACCATGAAGACCAAGGAGCTCTCCAAACAGGTCAGGGACAAAGTTGTGGAGAAGTACAGATCAGGGTTGGGTTATAAAAAAATATCAGAAACTTTGAACATCCCACGGAGCACCATTAAATCCATGATTAAAAAATGGAAATAATATGGCACCACAACAAACCTGCCAGGAGAGGGCCACCCACAAAAACTCACAGACCAGGCAAGGAGAGCATTAATCAGAGAGGCAACAAAGAGACCAAAGATAACCCTGAAGGAGCTGCAAAGCTCCAGATTGGAGTGTCTGTCCATAGGACCACTTTAAGCCGTACACTCCACAGAGCTAGGCTTTACGGAAGAGTGGCCAGAAAAAAGCCATTGCTTGAAGAAGAAAATAAGCAAACACGTTTGGTGTTCGCCAAAAGGCATGTGGGAGACTCCCCAAACATATGGAAGAAGGTACTCTGGTAAAATGAGACGAAAATTGAGCTTTTTGGCCATCAAGGAAAACGCTATGTCTGGCGCAAACCCAACACCTCTCATCACCCCGAGAACACCATCCCCACAGTGAAGCATGGTGGTGGCAGCATCATGCTGTGGGGATGTTTTTCATCGACAGGGACTGGGAAACTGGTCAGAATTGAAGGAATGATGGATGACGCTAAATACAGGGAAATTCTTGAGGGAAACCTGTTTCAGTCTTCCAAAGATTTGAGACTAGGACAGAGGTTCACCTTCCAGCAGGACAATGACCCTAAGCATACTGCTAAAGCAAAACTCAGGTGGTTTAAGGGGAAACATTTAAATGTCTTGGAATGGCCGAGAATCTGTGGTATGACTTAAAGATTCCTGTACACCAGCGGAACCCATCCAACTTGAAGGAGCTGGAGCAGTTTTGCCTTGAAGAATGGGCAAAAATCCCAGTGGCTAGATGTGCCAAGCTTATAGAGACATACCCCAAGAGACTTGCAGCTGAAGTCTTCTGTTTTTTTGTCTTATTTCTTGTTTGTTTCATAATAAATAATATTTTGCATCTTCAAAGTGGTAGGCATGTTGAGTAAATCAAATGATAGAAACCCCCCAAAAATCCATTTTAATTCCAGGTTGTAAGGCAACAAAATAGGAAAAATGCCAAGGGGGTGAATACTTTCGCAAGGCACTGTATCTGTGACCAACATATGCATACAGTGGGGAAAAAAAGTATTTAGTCAGCCACCAATTGTACAAGTTCTCCCACTTAAAAAGATGAGAGAGGCCTGTAATTTTCATCATAGGTACACGTCAACTATGACAGACAAAATGAGAAAAAGAATCCAGAAAATCACATTGTAGGATTTTTAATGAATTTATTTGCAAATTATGGTGGAAAATAAGTATTTGGTCACCTACAAACAAGCAAGATTTCTGGCTCTCACAGACCTGTAACTTCTTCTTTAAGAGGCTCCTCTGTCCTCCACTCGTTACCTGTATTAATGGCACCTGTTTGAACTTGTTATCAGTATAAAAGACACCTGTCCACAACCTCAAACAGTCACACTCCAAACTCCACTATGGCCAAGACCAAAGAGCTGTCAAAGGACACCAGAAACAAAATTGTAGACCTGCACCAGGCTGGGAAGACTGAATCTGCAATAGGTAAGCAGCTTGGTTTGAAGAAATCAACTGTGGGAGCAATTATTAGGAGATGGAAGACATACAAGACCACTGATAATCTCCCTCGATCTGGGGCTCCACGCAAGATCTCACGCCGTGGGGTCAAAATGATCACAAGAACGGTGAGCAAAAATCCCAGAACCACACAGGGGGACCTAGTGAATGACCTGCAGAGAGCTGGGACCAAAGTAACAAAGCCTACCATCAGTAACACACTACGCCGCCAGGGACTCAAATTCTGCAGTGCCAGACGTGTCCCCCTGCTTAAGCCAGTACATGTCCAGGCCCGTCTGAAGTTTGCTAGAGTGCATTTGGATGATCCAGAAGAGGATTGGGAGAATGTCATATGGTCAGATGAAACCAAAATATAACTTTTTGGTAAAAACTCAACTCGTCGTGTTTGGAGGACAAAGAATGCTGAGTTGCATCCAAAGAACACCATACCTACTGTGAAGCATGGGGGTGGAAACATCATGCTTTGGGGCTGTTTTTCTGCAAAGGGACCAGGACGACTGATCCGTGTAAAGGAAAGAATTAATGGGGCCATGTATCGTGAGATTTTGAGTGAAAACCTCCTTCCATCAGCAAGGGCATTGAAGATGAAAACGTGGCTGGGTCTTTCAGCATGACAATGATCCCAAACACACCACCCGGGCAACGAAGGAGTGGCTTCGTAAGAAGCATTTCAAGGTCCTGGAGTGGCCTAGCCAGTCTCCAGATCTCAACCCCATAGAAAATCTTTGGAGGGAGTTGAAAGTCTGTGTTGCCCAGCGACAGCCCCAAAACATCACTGCTCTAGAGGAGATCTGCATGGAGGAATGGGCCAAAATACCAGCAACAGTGTGTGAAAACCTTGTGAAGACTTACAGAAAACGTTTGACCGGTGTCATTGCCAACAAAGGGTATATAACAAAGTATTGAGAAACTTTTGTTATTGACCAAATACTTATTTTCCACCATAATTTGCAAATAAATTCATAAAAAATCCTACAATGTGATTTTCTGGATTTTTTTTCCTCATTTTGTCTGTCATAGTTGACGTGTACCTATGATGAAAATTACAGGCCTCTCTCATCTTTTTAAGTGGGAGAACTTGCACAATTGGTGGCTGACTAAATACTTTTTTTCCCCACTGTATCTGTATTCGCAGTCATGTAAAATCCATAGAAAGTTTTGCATTTTGCCTTTATATTTTTGTTTAGGATTTATAAACACCATTGGTCAATCTGTAAAAAAAAAAAATAATCTATATGCGGATGAAACTATTATTATTATTATTATTTATTTTATTTCACCTTTATTTAACCAGGTAAGCCAGTTGAGAACAAGTTCTCATTTACAACTGCGACCTGGCCAAGATAAAGCAAAGCAGTGCGATAAAAACAACAACACAGAGTTACATATGGGGTAAAAAAAAACATAAAGTCAAAAAATACAACAGAAAATATATATACAGTGTATGCAAATGTAGCAAGTTATGGAGGTAAGGCAATAAATAGGCTATAGTGCAAAATAATTACAATTAGTATTAACACTGGAATGCTAGATGTGCAAGAGATTATGTGCAAATAGAGATACTGGTGTGCAAAAGAGCAAAATAAATAACAATATAGGGATGAGGTAGTTGGGTGGGCTAATTTCAGATGGGCTGTGTACAGGTGCAGTGATCGGTAAGGTGCTCTGACAACTGATGCTTAAAGTTAGTGAGGGAGATAAGAGTCTCCAGCTTCAGAAATGTTTGCAATTCGTTCCAGTCATTGGCAGCAGAGAACTGGAAGGAATGGCGGCCAAAGGAGGTGTTGGCTTTGGGAATGACCAGTGAGATATACCTGCTGGAGCGCAGACTACGGGTGGGTGCTGCTATGGTGACCAATGAGCTAAGATAAGGCGGGGATTTGCCTAGCAGTGATTTATAGATGGCCTGGAGCCAGTGGGTTTGACGACGAACATGTAGTGAGGACCAGCCAACAAGAGCGTACAGGTCACAGTGGTGGGTAGTGTATGGGGCTTTGGAGACAAAACGGATGGCACTGTGATAGACTACATCCAATTTGCTGAGTAGAGTGTTGGAGGCTATTTTGTAAATGACATCGCCGAAGTCAAGGATCGGTAGGATAGTCCGTTTTACGAGGGCATGTTTGGCAGCATGAGTGAAGGAGGCTTTGTTGCGAAATAGGAAGCCGATTCTAGATTTAACTTTGGATTGGAGATTCTTAATGTGAGTCTGGAAGGAGAGTTTACAGTCTAAACAGACACCTAGGTATTTGTAGTTGTCCACATACTCTAGGTCAGACCCGTCGAGAGTGGTGATTCTAGTCGGGTGGGCGGGTGCCAGCAGCGTTCGATTGAAGAGCATGCATTTAGTTTTACTAGTGTTTAAGAGCAGTTGGAGGCTACTGAAGGAGTGTTGTATGGCATTGAAGTTCGTTTGGAGGTTTGTTAACACAGTGTCCAATGAAGGGCCAGAATTATGAATGCTATTGCACTGACTATTGATCTAGCTGTGACAAAACGACAGTCAATTTTTATAGCTATGCAGGAATCCCTTGCTAATTTAAATCTTCTGCTTAATACGGGCAAAAAACTGAAATACATGTTTTTAAACTCTCGTAAGAATGTTGCAGATGAACTGCATTCATGTTCACTCATTAGATGGTTCTCCAATTGAACGTGTTCCCGCATAGAAATACTTAGGCATTTGGATTGATATGGATTTGACGTTTACAAAACATATAGATGAGCTGGTTAAGAAGCAAAAATGTAAAGTTGGCTTTTTCTACAGAAATCGATTGTGCCTTTATCTAAGCAGTAGGAAGCAGATTATTCAGTCAACTTTTTTATATGTTCTTGATTATGGTGATATTATTTATCAAAATGTAGCTGCTACTACTCTTAAACATTTGTATGTCATCTACCATAGTGCCCTTCGTTTTGTTACAGGTGACAGTTTTGAAACTCATCACTGCACCCGGTATCAAAAGGTTGGCTAGACTTCTCTAAAGACCTGTAGATCTCTACATTACTCCCTTTTTGTTTACAAGGCCCTACCTCATAAACTTCCGTCTTATCAAACTTTGCTGTTGAAGTATAGACACCTGAGTTGCCTAACAGGACTGGTTAACTCTTGAGGTTCCTAGGGTCTCCACCAAGCTAGGTAAATCTGCTGTTAGTTTTAAAGCACCGTATTGCTGGAACAAAATTCCAAATACATTTAATCTTAATATTCTGGTACCGTTCGAGCAGTTTAGAGTATTGATTGGGGACTTATTTGTGGAGGAATTTAACTGTTTTTCTGGATGATTTGTTTTACTTGTGCTTCCCATGACTGTGTTTTGTATTTGAATGTGTATATATATATATACACTGTATGTATATTTTGTGAATAATGTGTATATTTGTGCTGTATTGTGCAGGGCACATTTGAAAAAGAGACCTAGGACTCAATATGTCTTCCCTAGTAAAATAAAGGTTAAAAAATAGTAAATGGGAAAGAGTGGTACACAGAAAGGGCTAATTTGTTACAGGAGGAGGAAGAGGTGATGCAGCATGTCAGACAAAACCATTACTAACCTGCCACCCCTCAGACAGGTCATAAGAATAAACAGAGGTAAAGTGAACTTTGAGATTGATAACTGGCTATAATGTAACACTAATGTCTAAAAAAAGCTGACATGCTAGGTGTAGCCCAGGTAGAGGTAGAACACAAGGGAATAGTCAAAAAGCTGACAGTAGTCGTGGTTCCAGGGTTAAGGCCAAACCTGCTGGGGCGAGGGTGGATTACAGAGTTGAATGTGGACTGGAGAGCAATGAACAAGCTGGTTGATAGCCAAGAAACACTGGAAGGATTGTTAATCAAACATGAGCAGGTGCTCAAGGAGGACATGTCCACATCCCTAGAAGGGGGGAGTAATACAGTAAGCTAGACATGAGCCATGCTTACCAGCAAATAGTGCTAGATGAGCACAAAGCATTAGGAACACCTGCTCTTTCCATGACATAGACTGACCAGGTGAATCCAGGGGAAAGCTATGATCACTTATTGATGTCACTTCAATCAGTGTAGATGAAGGGGAGGAGACAGATTAAAGAAGGATTTTTAAGCCTTGAGACAATTGAGACATGGATTGTGTGTGTGCCATTCAGAGGGTAAATGGGCAAGACAAAATATTTAAGTGCCTTTGAACGAGGTATGGTAGTAGGCGCCAGGCACACCGGTTTGAGTGTGTCAAGAACTGCAACACTGCTGGGTTTTTCACGCTCAACATTTTCCTGTGTGTATCAAGAATGGTCCACCACCCAAAGGACATCCAGCCAACTTGACACAACTGTGGGAAGCATTGGAGTCAACATGGGCCAGCATCCCTGTGGAATGCTTTCGACACCTTGTAGAGTTCATGCCCCGACGAATTGAGGCTGTTCTGAGGTCAAAAGGGGGTGCATCTAAATATTAGGAAGGTGTTCCTAATGTTTTGTACACTCAGTGTATGTGACGATAAATACTCATAGGGGAATGTTTACGTATAACCGCTTGCCTTTTGGGGTGGCCAGAACACAGTGAAGGGCAGAGTTACAGTAGCTCCTTACAGACAGAGACAGCACGAGCTAAGCGTCCAGGACTGATGTGCTTTGAGGAGCTTGCGTCATCATTCCATAGAGAGGGTGCACATCAATGATGGAAAACTGCACCAGTCACACCCCGGAATGACTTGGATGAAAGGACTGGCCAGGAGCTACCTATGGAAGGTAAAGTCATGCACCACATGCCAACAGCACAGGAAAGCACCTGCAAGTGCACCACTCCATCCCTGGGAGTGGCCAGACAAGCCATGGAGAAGGCTACACATTGACTATGCAGATCCTTTCATGGGCAAAATGTTTCTGGTGATAGTAGACACACACTCAAAGTGGATGGGCGTTTATCCAGTTAATACAGCTGCAGTCACCATTGAGTGCCTGAGGAAGAGCTTCAGTACACTTGGTCTTCCTGAAATGTGTGTATCTGACAATGCGAGACGTTTCAAATAATGAATGTCTAGGAATGGAATCACTCACGTGGCATCGGCTCCATTCCATCCATCGTCAAATGGATTAGCCGAGAGGGCGGTGCAAACATTCAAAGAGCTGATGAAAAAGAGCTCAGGAGACAGCAGTGGAGGCTGCTGAGGGGAGGAAGGCTCACAATAATGACTGTAACGGAGCAAATGGAATAGCATCAAACACATGGAAACCATGTGTTTGGTCTATTTGATACCATTCCACCGATTCCGCTCCAGCCATTACCACGAGCCCGTCCTCCCCAATTAAGGTGACACCACCCTCTTGTGCTAAGCAGAGCCTTATTTAGTTATAGGATCACTGCAGTCAACTACAGGACTGTCACCAGCAGAGATGCTGCAGGGTAGGAAGTTGAGATCAACTTTAGATTTGATTCACCCAGATCTAAAAAGCAAATTGAAAGCAAAGCAAACAGTTCAGAAAGCTTACCATAACAGGTACGCCAAAATGTGTAGCTTGGGAGTAGGTGATGCTGTAAGTACCAAGAACAACAGTCTTAGAAAAAAGGGTTCTATATAGAACCTTTTGGTTCTTTGGATGAGATTAAGAACCCTTTACTAAGAAAAGGTTCTATATACACTCACCGGCCAGTTTATTAGGTACACCAATCTAGTACCCCCCCCCCCCCCCAAGATGTCAGAAATGTTCCACAGGGATGTTGGTCCATGCTGACGCAATGGCATCAGATTGGACGACGGTAGATTCATGCTGAGAACAGCCCATTCCATCTCATCCCAAAGATGCTCTATTGGGTTAGGTCAGCAACAATGTTCAGATACGCTGTGCCATTCAATTGTTGCTAAATTGATATCAAGGGACGTAACATGTGCCAGGATAATATTTCCCACACCAATACACCACCACCAGCCTGTACTGTTGACACAAGGTAGGATGGGTCCATGGACTCATGCTACTTATGACAAATCCTGACACTGCCATCAGTATGATGCAACAGGAACTGGGTTTCGTCGGACCAGGCAATGTTTTTCCCCTGCTCAATTGTCCAGTGTTGGTGATCGCGTGCCCACTGTAGCCGCTTCTTGTTATTTTTAGCTGATAGGAGTGGAACCTGGTGTGATCGTTTGCTGCAATAACCCATCCGTGACAAGGATCGACGAGTTGTGCGTTCCGAGATGCCGTTCTGCAGACCACTGTTGTACTGCACCGTTATTTGTCTGTTTGTGGCCCGCCAGTTAGCTTGCATGATTTTTGCCATTCTTGTTCGACCTCTCCTATCAACAAGCTGTTTTTGCCCACAGGACTGCCACTGACTAGATGTTTTATGTTTGTCGCACCATTCTCGGTCAACCCTAGACACTCTCATGCATGAAAAACCCAGGAGGGCAGAGGTTTCTGAGATACTGGATCCGGCTCGCCTAGCACCGACGATCATACCACGCTCAAAGTCGCTTAGGTCACTCGTTTCGCCCATTGTAACGTTCAGTGGCACAGTAACTAAATGCCTCAATGCCTGTCTGCCTGCTTAATATAGAAAGCCACTGCCACGTGACTTACTGTCTGTAGGAGTGACCCATTTTCGTGTACCTAATAAACTGGCCAATGAGTGTATATACCCAGTGAAGGCAAAGAACCTTGAGGGTTCTATCCTTAACCCAGAGTGTAATGTGGATTTTAGAAAACAACAGCTAAAAGCTAACCCTGTCATATCAAACTCTGAAATGACAGCTAACATTCCCTTTTAATTTGTTTCAGCTGTTTTGCATTGACATTCATATCCATATTAATGATGTTGCTGCATGATTCTGCCTGGTCAAAAAAATGGCTAGCTGACATCTGACACTGTTAGCTCTCTGTGGCAGGGGGAAGATCAAATTCATATTTTGCAATATTGTTGCTGAGGTCTGAGTGGCAAACAGCCAGGTTCATATAAACCTGTGCTGTTGCAAACTAAATGCTAGCTAGAAGCAAAAGGAAATGTGTTTATTAAAAGTATGCACTTAGATAAACCTTTTGTTAAATTCAAAATGTAATTGCCATTCTGATTGAAAAACCAACTGCCATTCCAGTATGATGATGCAAGAGGATGATGGTTGAACCAAATTGCAAGTAGCCTACCAATAAGCACATTACTTTTCAACTTATTAAGGTAAGCAAAGTTGATTATTTAATTCAAATATATGAAGCCAAAGTCATATGATAAACTACAGGCTAGATAAATAAAGTTGAAATGCTATTAGAATTTGAGCACGTTTGTAAGCTAGCTAAAAAAGCTAGGCTACTTTCATTAATCACTTTACAAGCTAGCCAACCAACTCTTTCAAATAAACATAATTTGTATTATGGGATATGTCAAATAGATCTACAGACCCAGCCTGGCATTGGCAATTAGCTAATTGTGACTTTTAATTCAGTATTTCAATGTGTAGTCAATTGAGGGAACTATGTTTCACGAAGCCATTTGAAGACTGTTGCTGACTGAGAGGAGGTATGTACATGTATAAATTATTAATAATAAATTACATATAATAAGTATTGGTGATTCAATAGCCTAGTTACTGATTACATGACTTTTAACACACTATCTCTATGTTTTGCTCAGTCTGGCAGTAACCCAGAACTATCAGAGGCAGAGGATCTCTCTTTCGGCTGCTGCTGAAAACTGCATGTAAGTTGTTCTACTACATCATAATAATTATGTCTGCATAGCATTTTGTCTTAATTTTGGCAGATTAACTCATGCTTATTTCTAAAGATTAACTAATTGCTCCTTTTTTATTCTCTGGAATCAGTCAGGCAACAACCCATACTGTACTGGTGGAAGGTAGCCCAGGAGCTAAGGAGTTGGACCTGTGGCAGGAGTTGTATTTATGGCCGAAAGGTGGCCGGTTTAAATCCCAGGCCGGGTGCTGGAAAAACCGGGCGGAATTGATCTGACAAGTGGAGGGCTGCTGGGTTCACATCCTCAAAACATTCCCCTACCGTTGGGCTCTTGATCAAGTCCCTTAACCCCACAACATGCTCTCCATCCAGGGATGCTGCACTGCAACTTGAACCTGTGCTGGTCTCAACTGTATGTGTGAGGTCTGCTGTTTGGGGGGGTTGAGAACGGAGCAGAAGCCACGTTTTTGTTGTTTGCTGTAACTAATGGATGAAGTTGTATTGTAAAGATGTCAGCCAGAGTTGACGTGGGCCATTGTTCAAATAAAGAGATGCCTCCCTGGCCAACAATGCACATTTTCCAAACTGTGTTTGCATATAATGATAATAAATAAATAAAAAATGATGGTATTCTTTTGTCCATTATTGAATTGTTTATAAAATTATATTCTTAGCAAAAAATATGACCTATATAGAACTTTTACGGGTTCCATATATGAAGCAACCCTTTTTGGTTCTATAAGGAACTTTTATTTTATAAGAGTGTATGGTCATAGTCCTAAGTGGATCCCAGGGTTGATTCAGGAAGTTACTGGTTCCATGTCGTACACAGTGCTACTGGGGATGGCAGAGTTTTGCGCAGGCACATTGACCAGCTGTTAAGCAGACAGGAGAGGGACTTTCCTTAGGCAGCTACCCACCACACAGAGGAGGACAACAACACAGAGTGCAGCTCAGCAGCCAGTACTCTGCCACAGGACACAGGGACCAATCTGACACACAGACAATGCAATTCCTGTTGAGGACACCAGGAAAGAGAAGGAGACGGTAACAGACTTATCGGGGGTTCTGTCAGAATGAAATTGTGACGCTCATAAATAAAAAGAAACCCACCAGATCACCTGAAGGAGTTCACCTAGTGAGGGAGATTTCGTCTCATAAGCAAGAATGAACACTACTCTGACCTTCCATAGCAAAATACAATTCAGTGGAGAAAATAACTAAACTAACTAAGAACAGCCATTATTGTTTTGTTGGCTAAAGTTTAAAGACAATACAAAATAAATGAAATATACAATGTTATGATGATTAAAATGGTTTGTTCAGTTGAAAAGAAGCACTTACAGTGGGGAAAAAAAATTATTTAGTCAGCCACCAATTGTGCAAGTTCTCCCACTTAAAAAGATGAGAGAGGCCTATAATTTTCATCATAGGTACACGTCAACTATGACAGACAAAATGAGAAAAACTAATCCAGAAAATCACATTGTAGGATTTTTAATGAATTTATTTGCAAATTATGGTGGAAAATAAGTATTTGGTCACCTACAAACAAGCAAGATTTCTGGCTCTCACAGACCTGTAACTTCTTCTTTAAGAGGCTCCTCTGTCCTCCACTCGTTACCTGTATTAATGGCACCTGTTTGAACTTGTTATCAGTATAAAAGACACCTGTCCACAACCTCAAACAGTCACACTCCAAACTCCACTATGGCCAAGACCAAAGAGCTGTCAAAGGACACCAGAAATAAAATTGTAGACCTGCACCAGGCTGGGAAGACTGAATGTGCAATAGGTAAGCAGCTTGGTATGAAGAAATCAACTGTGGGAGCAATTATTAGGAAATGGAAGACATACAAGACCACTGATAATCTCCCTCGATCTGGGGCTCCACGCAAGATCTCACCCCGTGGGGTCAAAATGATCACAAGAACAGTGAGCAAAAATCCCAGAACCACACGGGGGGACCTAGTGAATGACCTGCAGAGAGCTGGGACCAAAGTAACAAAGCCTACCATCAGTAACACACTACGCCGCCAGGGACTCAAATCCTGCAGTGCCAGACGTGTCCCCATGCTTAAGCCAGTACATGTCCAGGCCCGTCTGAAGTTTGCTAGAGCGCATTTGGATGATCCAGAAGAGGATTGGGAGAATGTCATATGGTCAGATGAAACCAAAATAGAACTTTTTGGTAAAAACTCAATTCGTCGTGTTTCGAGAACAAAGAATGCTGAGTTGCATCCAAAGAACACCATACCTACTGTGAAGCATGGGGGTGGAAACATCATGCTTTGGGGCTGTTTTTCTGCAAAGGGACCAGGACGACTGATCCGTGTAAAGGAAAGAATGAATGGGGCCATGTATCGTGAGATTTTGAGTGAAAACCTCCTTCCATCAGCAAGGGCATTGAAGATGAAACGTGGCTGGGTCTTTCAGCATGACAATGATCCCAAACACACCGCCCGGGCAACGAAGGAGTGGCTTCGTAAGAAGCATTTCAAGGTGCTGGAGTGGCCTAGCCAGTCTCCAGATCTCAACCCCATAGAAAATCTTTGGAGGGAGTTGAAAGTCTGTGTTGCCCAGCGACAGCCCCAAAACATCACTGCTCTAGAGGAGATCTGCATGGAGGAATGGGCCAAAATACCAGCAACAGTGTGTGAAAACCTTGTGAAGACTTATAGAAAACGTTTGACCTGTGTCATTACCAACAAAGGGTATATAACAAAGTATTGAGAAACTTTTGTTATTGACCAAATACTTAATTTCCACTATAATTTGCAAATACATTCATAAAAAATCCTACAATGTGATTTCCTGGATTTATTTTTCTCATTTTGTCTGTCATAGTTGACGTGTACCTATGATGAAAATTACAGGCCTCTCTCATCTTTTTAAGTGGGAGAACTTGCACAATTGGTGGCTGACTAAATACTTTTTTTCCCCACTGTATTTAATATTTTTGTGGTCCACTTAAAGGATTGCTGTAGATCGTGAATTATATATATATTTTTGAGTATTCTGAAAATATTTTTAGCAAAGGGGGCATTGAGTTTTCAATATTGGTCATGTATATTAGGAGATCATCCATAAATAATTTAGTTTATATTCATGTTTTCCTATCGGTCCTAGACTATGGCTACATCACCTGTTACATTTGGGTCCTGTCGAATTTCTTCTACCATCTTGAATGGCCTTTTCTATGCAACATTTTAGAAGCTTTTAACTTTCCAGCTGAAAAAATTAATGTAATCAAAAGATTGTATAAATGTCCTAAAGCAAAATTATACAAAAATAATACATTCTCTGATTAAATGGATTTAGAAAGGGTCACAAAAGAGGGATGTTCCCTCTCCCCCCTCCTGTTTGCGAGGATGCCTTCTTTCAATCCATGTCCTTCAATCAGAAAAAGCTGAGTAGTTGAACACGACAAACAACTCTCACAAACAACAACCAGTATAGGCCCCGTGTAGCTCAGTTGGTAGAGCATGGTGTTTGCAACGCCAGGGTTGTGGCACTAACTGTAAGTTGCTCTGGATAAGAGTGTCTGCTAAATGACTCAAATGTAATTGAAGTGTCAGTACAAGCCTTTTATCTTATAAGATAAGAAGAGGATCCTCACCATTGCTTTTTTTGTATAGTTCATATTTTGTTAAGATAACATCCCTGTCCCGGTTTGGTTCCTGTGGTACATCCTGAATCCTTATTTACCTTCAAACCTGTTAAACTTGAATCAGATGACAGTCAGGGGTCAGTTCTCTGATAAAGCTGTGTGTGTGTGTGTGTGTGTGTGTGTGTGTGTCCGTGTGTCCTCAGATGTCCTTTACTGTTCCACTTGTCACCTGTTATACCTGCATCATCACAAGGTGCCTTCAGAAAGTATTAACACCCCTTGTCTTTTTCCACATTTTGTTGTGTTACAGCCTGAATTTAAAAATGGGATAAATTGAGATTTATTTGTCACTGGCCTACACACAATACCCCATAATGTCAAAATGGAATTATGTTTTTACGTTTTGTTTTTTGTTTTAACAACGCAGTCAAAAAGCAATTTTGAATCTATTGATCTGTTCTCTTTGGTACTTGTAGTGTTAATGATGATTTATTAATAATTGTTGTACTTTTAGTGCATTGCCTTTGTTATTCTAACTAGGCCTGCTTTATGGCTATGCTTGCTACTAAACGTATCTGTTTTTTATTGTTTGCTTGCCATACTATGCTATGTAGCCATTGATAAATTAGCCTGCGAAAGCTTCGGCCTACCATGCCGCATGCTATTGCACCTCCTTTCTGGCCATTCATTGTATAATGCTACTATGTTTGTGCATAGGTTTACCCATTTATGTTTATTGCATTAGCACATGGTCATTGATTATGGCCACTAACAGCCAAATAATTGTGTATGCTGTTATTACTATGCCATTCCTTTTATTGCCCGTTATTATTTGCACCTTTGTGTCTCCTTTTAGATAAACCATACTCCATACAAAGCCAATCAAGTCTCAATTTAAGACAAGAGTCTCATGTCAACAACTGTCAATCATTCCCTGCTATGTATCATCTCTATTACCTGAATCTCTCATTTTATGTATTTTATGCGGTGGCATGTACCGGTACCCTATAGAACGGGGTCATGGACTCTTTGTCAAAGGTAAGCTTCCATGGGGACTGGCAGGTGTTAGCAAGTAGCGACATTATGTCGCTTATTGGCTGGGCAGGGAGTAGCTAGACTGGGGAGTGTTCCTAGTACCTATAAACTCTAGATGAAAGATATTTCGTTAAGACAACAACCCTGTCCTGGTTTGGTTCCTGTGGTACATCCTGAATCCTTATTTACCATCAAACCAGTTCAAACTTGAATCAGATGACAGTCAGGGGTCAGTTCTCTAATAAAGCTGTGTGTGTGTGTGTGTGTCCCCGTGTGTCTTCAGTTGTCGTTTACTGTTCCACTTGTCACCGGTTATTCCTGCATTATCACAAGTCATTAAGTTTGTTTGTACAGCGCCTTCAGAAAGTATTAACACCCCTTGACTTTTTTCACATTTTGTTGTGTTACAGCCTGTATTTAAAATGTGTTAAATGTAGATTCCCCCCCCTCCCCACTGGCCTACACACAATACCCCATAATGTCAAAGTGGAATGACGTATTATTTTTACTTTTTTTGTAACAACTTAATAAATATTGAAGAGCTGAAATGTCGTGAGTCAACAACTTTGTTACGGCAAATCTAAATAAGGTCAATAGTAAAATATTGCTTAACAAGTCACATAATAAGTTGCATGGACTCACTCTGTGTGCAATAATAGTATTTAACATTATTTTTGAATGACTACCTCATCTCTGTACCCCACACATACAATTATCTGTACGACCCTGCCTTACACAGGAAGCGGCACAGGTCCTAATCCAGGCACTTGTCATCTCCCGTCTGGATTACTGCAACTCGCTGTTGGCTGGGCTCCCTGCCTGTGCCATTAAACCCCTACAACTCATCCAGAATGCCGCAGCCCGTCTGGTGTTTAACCTTCCCAAGTTCTCTCACGTCACCCCGCTCCTCCGCACACTCCACTGGCTTCCAGTTGAAGCTCGCATCTGTTACAAGATCATGGTGCTTGCCTATGGAGCTGTGAGGGGAACAGCACCTCTGTACCTTCAGGCTCTGATCAGTCCCTACACCCAAACGAGGGCATTGCGTTCATCCACCTCTGGCCTGCTGGCTCCCCTTCCTCTGCTGAAGCATAGTTCCCGCTCAGCCCAGTCAAAACTGTTCGCTGCTCTGGCACCCCAATGGTGGAACAAGCTCCCTCACGACGCCAGGACAGCGGAGTCACTCATCACCTTCCGGAGACATTTGAAACCCCACCTCTTTAAGGAATACCTGGGATAGGATAAAGTAATCCTTCTACCCCCCCACCACCCCACTGGCTATAAGATGAATGCACCAATTTGTAAGTCGCTCTGGATAAGAGCGTCTGCTAAATGACGTAAATGTAAACTGTAAGCAAACAGATTCAACCACAAAGATCAGGGCCGTTTTCCAATGCCTCTCAAAGAAGGACACATCCAGAAAAAAAAGCAGACATTGAATATCCCTTTGGGCATGGTGAAGTTATTAATTACACTTTGGATGGTGTATCAATACACCCAGTCACTACAAAGATACAGGAATCCTTCCTAACTAAGCTGCTGGAGAGGAAGGAATCTGCTCAGGGATTTCACCATGAGGCCAATGGTGACTTTAAAACAGTTACAGGGTTTAATGGCTGTCATAGGAGAAAACTGAGGATGGATCAACAGCATTGTAGTTACTCCACAATACTAACCTAATTGACAGAGTGAAAATAAGGAAGCCTGTACAGAAAAAAATATTCCAAAACATGCATCCAGTTTGCAACAAGGCACTAAAGTAATACTGTAAAAAATGTGGCAAAACAATTAACTTTTTATCCTGAATACAAAGTGTTATATTTTGGGCAAATACAATCCAACACATTACTGAGCACCACTCTTCATATTTTCAAGAATTGTGGTGGCTGCATCATGTTTTGGGTATGCTTGTAATTTAAAAAAACAGTATGGAGCTAAGCACAGGAAAAATCCTAGAGGAAAACCTGGTTCAGTCTGTTTTCCAGTTTTGACTTAAATCTCCATGAAAAGATTTAGCAAGACTTGCAAATTGTTGTCTAGCAATGATCAACAACCAATTTGATAGAGCTTGAAGAATTTTGAAAAGAATAATGGGCAAATATTGTACAATCCGGGTGTGCAAAGCTCTTGGAGACTTACACAGAAAGACTCACAGCTGTAATCGGTGCCAAAGGTGATTCTAACATATATTGACTCGGGGTGCGAATACTTATGTAAATTAGATATTTCTGTATTTTATTTTCAATACATTAGCAAACATTTCTAAAAACATATTTTCAGTTTGTCATTATGGGGTATTGCAGTGCATTCGGAAAGTATTCAGTCCCCTTCCCTTTTTCCACACTTTGATTTACGTTACAGTCCTTATTCTAAAATGTTTTGAAGAAATACAAATCCTCAACAATCTACACACAACAGTGCCGATTTTAGCATGTAAATCTTGATGGGACAAACTCCCCCAAATTTTTGTTGATGCATGCCAGCAAAGCCACTACACAACACAACACTAAACAATACATAAATTGCACTATAACAGTGACAAATGGTGCCCACAAACTGTTAGGGCCTACATAAACATGTCCCAACAGTAGAGCGTTCTTTTCAGCACCATGGAGTGAATCCTTACCACTGCTAGACATTGCTATCAGCAGAACCTTGTCTGGCAGCGAAACAGTTCATTCAGCCTCATTTACTGCCCTTAAAAAAAACATAGCTGATATGGCTGACTTGCTTAAACAAATGAGGTTTCTACTGACAATTGAGATGTACAAACTATGGCATAAGGGGACAACGAGTGGATAAGAGGCAATCCGCAATTTCGATTAAGACATTAATGAGCGAGTGAGCTAGGACGGACGTAGTCAACATAACTATTTGTTCAGCACTTCAATGATATTCTTACTATTATAAAATCATATAATATAAAATAACGGCATTTGTTTTCTGCTAAATTAACAAGTCTACAGCCTATGGCATGGTGCATAGCCAGATAACATACAGTAGGCCAACTCATATTCTGTTCTTCTGAAATACATTTTCTTCACATCATAATGTTTCTTTAGACCTGCCTAAAATAAATAATGGATTTATTGTGATGGTGTATATTCAGTTGATTTATTAGACTTTTTTAAATGTAGATGTTCCAAAGTGTGGAGCCTGGAGATCTAAATGTGTTTATGGTAATTAGCGGTCAATTACCCGTGAGACCAGAGTCTTTTGCATGACAATAAGCTGCTGACAAAATAGGGCTGACCGCCACAGCCCTATGTCCGTGCTTACAAATAACTGGGCATCTAGATAGATAAAAAGCTGTCTTTAAAAAGCATATTGATGAGTTAAGAAGCTGAGAATAAAATGGGCTTCTTCTATAGAAATAGGTCCTGCCTCTAGCTAAATAGTAGAAAGCAGATTATTCAGTCGATGTTCCTATCGGTCCTAGACTATGGTGACATCATCTGTATGAAAGTAGCTGCCCCTTCATTAAAGCCGTTAGATGCAGTTTATCATAGCGTACTGCGCTTTATTACTAGTGACAATTTTAGTACTCATCACATTCTCTACCAGAAAGTTGGTTGGCCCTCTTTGATGTCATGTAGGTTGGTACAATACTATGTTTTCATTTATAAAGCCCTTTTACAAAAAGTCCCAATGTACCTAACATCATTACTAAACTTTAGACATATGTTACCACTCCAGGTTTCAGGGATGGCTAACTCTGGAAATTCCTTTACCCGAGTTAGGTAAATCAGCTTTTAGTATTCTTGCACCTTATTTGGGGAACAATCTTCAAAATGTTCTTACATTTGATGTTCTGGTGCCTCTAGGGCAATTCAGAAAGCTGATTGAGGACCTTATTACTGATGGATGTGTTTGTTTTTTATGACCGTGTTTTTCTTTCTACTTGCATTTTGTATTTATATTTTGATGTATTTTCTGTAATTTGTGTAATTCAGGGCTCATCTGTAAAAGAGACCTTGGTCTCAGTATGACTCCCAGTAAAATAAAGGTTAGAAATAAAAAAGAAATATGCAGACCTAAGCTTGTCGCCTGCCTTCCTGCCTTTGGGACAATGACTCCCATTGCTGGGCGGAGACGTGAGAAACTTCTCATTATATACTGTACATACTCTGGTTTCAGGCAGCCACTTGCAAATTGGAAAGGAAATTTGCCGTGTACACAGTGTACTGTTCAGATGCTGGTTTCCCCTATAGTAAATTTATGTTTTGCCAAAATTATATAATTACTCCTGTCTAAGTAAAATCATTCAAAATACTTCACCAGAGACCATGACTTAGCCACAGAGTATCATTAGCTTATTTGGGTTTGTCAGTGAAAAGCATCTAAAATATGTGTGAAGATAATGTGCCTTGAGTATAATTTAAAATGTTGAGACAAGAAGAATGGTACGGTTGTGTGGCTAAGATATGGTGCATCTCTCTCCAGAATGCATGCACTCAGCTCTCCAGAATACACTCGGCTCTCTCCCGACAATTCTTGCGCATTCCTTGTACTATTGTGTGAATGTTTTGCCCTGTGATTGTTCATTTTCATCAATTCCCACTACATATGTCTAAATACACTGTTAATCCCCGTCATTTGGTTACATTCATTTTTGTTAATGCAAGCAATTACAGTCATTTAACATTCTCAGAGTGAAAGGGTTTACAGACGTCACAACCAGCAACACTTGTGAGAAACAAGTTTTGGTTTATTTCATAAGCATCATATACGAATTTTGTTAATTTGTTCATTGTCTTTTATATATGCCATATAGCAGACGCTTTTATCCAAAGCGACTTACAGTCATGCGTGCATACATTTTACATACGGGTGGTCCCGGGAATCAAACCCACAATCCTGTTGTTGCAAGCGCCATGTTCTACCAATTGAGCTAATTGTTTTTGAGTGCTCCATGTGAGCATGTGTCTAGTTTCTCTGTCTTGATAATGTTGATGGAGGGCGCGCCTGAGCATGCATTGAAGTACCTGGCCTGCTGCATGCAAATGTAGAAAAGTACCAATTTGGAGATGCCTGAGTTCTGATTGTTTTAACTCACCAGGTCCACCACTAATAAGCTGACACAATAAGTCAACAACATCCATTGCGAATGATAATAGTTCCTCAAAGTATTTGAAAAATCTTTCCAACACTCCCAGCCTCGATAATCACCAAACCTCGGTGTGAAAGAGCAAAATATAATGATCTGATGATCCACACCCGTCGCTATGGGCGGGCCATAGGGGGCCGGGCCCGCCCCCCAAAATGCTTGTGCCCCCCCACTTGAGGGAATTTATTATTAAATATATGTACTGTAGGCTAATAACAATTGTGCCCTGCCCTCCCATGCATTTCATATGCCCCCCTTAAGACTGAGGTCTGGCGACGGGTCTGTGATGATCCCATATATCCAGTGGAACATCATAAAATACCTTAACTTTTTCCCTTCCGCAAAAACAGCTGTCTTTCCCGAGCTCACTGGCACGGAGGGCATGGCAATATTGCAAGTTCACTAGTGACAGCTTCGGTCTGGGACCCAGTTGATTGATTTGATACAATGTTGCACTTCACTAGCTATAGCTCAAGTAATGACAGATAGAAAGGGAGGCAGATGGGTGGAGTAGAATGCGATTGAAAATGATATTTTCTACTGTTTTTATTTGTCGGCTTTAGACCTAGCTATGTATTTTACTTAGTTGACGATGGAAGTTATAGGCCTACTGTTGCATTGGGCTATAGACTTTCTCTGAGTTCCATGAGCTCATTTCTTTAGCCGACAATGGATCACGGTCCATCAATGTGTCCATATGGTAGATTTTGATTAACCAAGTG
Organism: Coregonus lavaretus; assembly: GCF_964263955.1. NCBI lineage: Eukaryota > Metazoa > Chordata > Actinopteri > Salmoniformes > Salmonidae > Coregonus > Coregonus lavaretus. The sequence goes on from NC_139990.1 coordinate 23,212,587, forward strand.
ACAATGATTTTGAGAAATGAAACAACTTTATTATTGAAATGAAAATGGGCATATGAAAATCATAACTGGCACCAGATCGGTAGAAATGGTAGGATAAATTGTAAGCGTTCCCAAACTTGAAACTCATGCTGGGTTTTACTATAACACCCACTTAAAAAATGTAACATAGGAAGTCCCGTGGAAAAAATATGCTCCCATATGGAAATCAAATGCCCTTCCAACTGATTCGTTCTAGCGCAGGCCCTGGTGTGTGTGTGTGTGTCTGTGTGTTAGTCAGATGTTTTTATTCAGCCATCAAGGATCAATATAAAGATTCAGTCTAGTTTGTCCTGTTTGTCAAAACCCGATCCAAAATAACAAGATACTGCGAGATTTTGCAGACTCACGGATACAGAGCCTCAGAAATAAAAGTTCTGACCACGGATCAGGAGCCACTGCCAATATTTTATGTGATATCATGTTATCTACTGTATATTACAGTAGAGGCTGCTGGGAGGACGACTCACAATAATGGCTGGAACGGAGATAATGGAATTGCATGAAACACATACCATTCAGCTCCAGCCATTACCACGAGCCCATCCTCCCCAATTAAGGTGCCACCAACTTCCTGTGGTATATTATAATACCAAAAGCTTCTCAGCTGCGGGAGGATCTCTTCCTACAATTTTGCGCTGACTTTGATAATGAATAATGTTCTGGAGGCAGCTCTGCAGAGTGGTCACTAGCTGGCACAGCTACAAAGTTATAAAATCTTATTTAAACCTAAACCAAACCTTAATGTCTAACCCTAACCTTAAATTAAGACCAAGAAGCAACATAGCCAATTTTGACTTTGCCGCTGGTTTAAGGGGAAATTGCTCAGTTCTGCCTCCAGGACAAGACTCATGACAATAACCGCCAACCTGCTTTTGAATTACATTTTACATTTTAGTCATTTAGCAGACGCTCTTATCCAGAGCGACTTACAGTTAGTGAGTGAATACATAATTTTTTTATTTTGGGAATCGAACCCACAACCCTGGCGTTGCAAACGCCATGCTCTACCAACTGAGCTACATCCCTGCCGGCCACACGAGGTGCCACCAATGGATTCAAATGGAGTAGCCTAACAATCAGCCTATTTACATGGCCCTAGTTGCATTTGCAACTAAATAACTTTTCTGTGCGACATCAATAATAGTTGCACACATTAGGATTACAGTGAGCAATTGACAGTGATCAGTGAGCAAAATAACCATAGACAGGAAGTTGACAATAGCTTATAAATAGTATAAATAAAATCTATTTATATGGTGGCAGTCCTCATAAATGGAATCGAATGGAATTAATCAGATGCAATGATTTACTGCCGTATGGCGGGGTGCTGCAAGTTTGTGTATATTAGAACATTCATCAAATATGAACCTGAGTGGTGTGCTACGAATCTAGCTAGATGTACTCAGACTTTTCTGAAGTTATCTAACTTCAGTTATCTTCACATTCCAGCTCAGGCTTCATCCATGTTACGAAGTTGGATATTGATTATATACCCATCGCTTTTTTTTTTTAGCTTGCTCGAGCCAGGCTTGTAGCTGCACATTCATGTCGCATGTGGCTAGGGTTTTCAACCTAGCTTCATTTTCTTCTGAAAACCGGACGTGGGAACTCCGCTCAGGCATTTATCTTATGCCTGGTATGTTAGGTTAGTCGAAGGCAACCTCTTCATGTACAGTAGACAACGCTGAAACATTAATCCATAGGCGAGTCAGTGGCACATTTTCATTTTTGCCGAAATCAAAATGAAAGAAAAGTTATCTTGCAAATTCAGCAGGCTATGGTGTGAAATAGGCTATTAGAAGTGCCATCATTCTTATATTATGTATCATTAATGCTGTCTTTGGTGTGCTTTGGTGTGGTGTATCAATGCAAGAGCACCTTTTTTCTACACCTCTATAGATACTATTATTTTATTAAAGGGATACTTCGGGATTTTGGCAAAGAGCATGCTAGCATACTAACAGATACCCATAGACTTCCATTCATTGTGCTAAAGCTTCATACTGGACACAGAGACATAAAAATGGTATCCACGAGTTCATCTGCCTCTGGGGAAGTAGATAAAGGGCCTCATTGCCAAAATCCCGAAGTATCCCTTTAACATACAAAAGTTTTACTGTGCATCAAGTTGCAAATGCATCCTGTTATTACTAAATGTGTAAAGTAATAGGCATTTTAATGTTACTATTTTTAACACAAAAAAACATGGAGGGGATGATGATGCACTCTTTGCAAGAGGGAGGGAATCTAATATGATTGTTCCTCAACTCACATCTCAAACACTTCATTCAGGATAAGTGTAGTTAGCCCTGAGATAGCCTGCCCCAGAGCGGGTTAGTTCTGAAGGATTCATTGCCATAGAAATGTACCTGGCTAAAAGGTGAGCTACTTTTGTGTCACCAGTTATCCCGAGTTGAACTCAGGGTTGACCAAAGTTACCTCACTAACTCCTCAAACCATATTCGTAGTATAGGGCTCTGTTCACCTTAATCTTCATATATGAAACATCTGATCCTGTATTACACACACACACATACACACAAACACACGCATGAAGAAATTGGATCAATCATTTATAGAAAAATAAATTAAAACCATACAGTAAGGAAATCCAAATAGAAGTATAACATTTTAATGTTTCCAATAAAATATAAAACCACAGCATACAAATAATGTATAAATAACTTTTTAGGATGTAGGTTAGACAGAGTCCAACATGTAGCTGTATCGCCCCCTGGCTGTGGAGTTGTATTAACACGGGTTAGGGTGTAGGAGTTATGGTGAAGGGTTAGGGTGTAGGGGTTAGGGTGTACAGGCATTTTATTGGAAACATTAAAATGTTATACTTCTATTTGGATTTCTTCATGCGTGTGTATGTGTGTGTGTGTCTCTAGCATTTTGGGGGCCCTACGCAAGATTTGGTTGGGGGGCCCCCCAGTAAATTTTCTGCAGTTCTACACATTTTGCAATGGAGCGGAGAGAACATTTAGCAATTTTATAACACATTTCATGCAATTCTACTCATTTTGCCATGGGGCAGAGATACATTATTGCCGTTTTAAAGCTAATTTCCTGCAATGCTACAGATTTTGCAATGATTTACGCCCTTAACCCTAATTGCTGATGTAAGTCGCTCTGGACAAGAGCTAAATGACTAAAATGTAAATGTTAATGATATCTGAGTGAGAGTGACAAACAAAGTCAATGGGGGCCCATACTGTGTCTCAGTGTAATCAAGGTATGAAATTACTGTTATTTTCAAATACAACCTCTTTTTGGGCTTAGTTGTGGTCAATTTGCAGTGTACAAATTGTTATAATTATGTTCCTGCCCCCCCGACCATCCGCTTGTTAGGGTGTACAGGGTCCAACATGTAGCTGTAGTGCCCCCTGGCTGTGGAGTTGTAGTAATAGCAGGAACTCTTTAGGCATGGTGTGCATGAAGTGACTTGGACCAACGTTGTCATAGTAATGATGGGGCAAAGTATTTTGGGAAAGATCCAGACGGAAGGGCCAGAAGCCGTACAGATGAACCTGACAGAGAGAGATAAAGACTTAGAAACATACATACATGCACGCGCGCACACACACACACTTAATCTCTTAAAGTAGTCGATCGCATCCAATAATGACTTCTAATGACCTCTAATGCTTGTGGATTCGCTAATGACTGTATAATCCGATGCGGGATGCACACTGTCGTTGAGGCCAGTGCAGCCATGGACATATGTCTTCTCTGTCACTTTGCCAGGCATCGTTCAGTACTTTTCTCCTCAGCCAACTGCACTCCTTCATGACAGAGGCCGGTCTGCAGCAACAGTTCATGGAGGCAGGGTTTATCCCACACTTCTTTAGTGAAGTCTTCAATTGGTCCTTTAGACGCTTTTTCTGACCACCTGCTGAACGACGGCCCAGTTGTAGCTGTCTGTACAGCTGCTGTGAGGGTGGCTTGTAGAGCTTCTTGGGTATGTGCCACAAGAGCACAATCATCCACGTACTGAAGCTCAAGTACTCGTTCAGATTCAAGCTTTGTGGCAGATGCTACCAGAGTCCCAGTGCGGCTTCAGAAAGAACAGAAGCACGTGGACATGATCTTCAGTGCACGCCAACTGCAGGACAAGTGCAGTGAAACAATACCTATTCATGGGCTTTGTGGACCTCTCCAAAGCCTTCAACACAGTATAACGTGAACTCCTTTGGAAGGTCCTCCTGCAGCATGGCTGCCCCGGGAAATGTGTGAACATCCTGTGTTAGTTCCATGAGAGGATGATGGCCAGGATAACAGTTGGTGGTCAGGAGTCTGAACCCTTTGGAGTAGACACTAGTGTGAGGCAAGGGTGTGTGCTTGCGCCGGTCCTATTCAATGGTTTCCTCCTTTGTGTCCCAACACTCCTGCACAAGGACATGGAAACTTCAGATTGGACGGGAACCTCTTCTGAGGCAACACACACACACACACCTGTTCACAAATCTCCAGAGCAGTGCTGGCCAGCATCATACCAGAAGAGAGCCGTGGGGCTCGTTGCCCGCGGCGACGCCAGAACCTGTCCAGCTCAAGCAGGTAGACTGGGTGAAAGAACACCACTTCCTGTTGGGGGCGGGCCTTACGAAGGGCGTGGTACACCTCGGACAGAACAAAGACTGATTAATGACATTATTACGATCTACCCTCCTCGCCCAACCCTCCTCTCCTCCCCAGGATCAAAATGTTAGTTATCAATTTTGTCGTTCTTAAAAATGCTACCGAGCCCGGGCCGGTTGGGCCGGTGCCGGGTAGCAGGGCCCTAACTAGTCTCATCTCAAAATAGCAGCTCACCTTGAAGCAGGAGGTGGTCCCAAAGCCAAAAGAGAAGGCGTGGAGAAGCAGATGGGCGTGGCCATAGACTGACACGCGTTCCACCAAGGGTCCAGGGTTCCGCTGGAGGTCAGGGTATCTGAGGACAAGCGAGGGGAGGTGTTAGGAGACAGGTGAGAGGCAGAGTTAGGAGACAGATGGGGAGGAGTTAGGAGGCAGGTGAGAGGCGGAGTTAGGAGACAGATGGGGAGGGGTTAGGAGGCAGGTGAGTGGACGAGATAGGAGAGAGATGATTATTAACGATATACAGTGCATTCGGAAAGTATTCAGACCCCTTTACGTTACAGCTTTATTATAAAATTGATTAAATTGTTTTTTTTCCCCACATCAATCTACACACAATACTCCATAACTACAAAGTAAAAACAGTTTTTTTGCAAATTTATTAAAAATTAAAAACGGAAATATCACATTTACATACAGTACCAGTCATCAGTTTGGAAACACCTACTCATTCAAGTTTTTTTTTTTTTTTTTTACTATTTTCTACATTGTAGAATAACAGTGAAGAAATCAAAACTATGAAATAACACATATGGAATCATGTAGTAACCAAAAAAGTTTTAAACAAATCAAAATATATTTTAGATTCTTCAAAGTAGCCACCCTTTGCCTTCATGACAGCTTTGCACACTCTTGGCATTCTCTCAACCAGCTTCACCTGGAATGCTTTTCCAACAGTCTTGAAGGAGTTCCCACATATGCTTAGCACTTGTTGGCTGCTTATCCTTCACTCTGCGGTCCAACTCATCCCAAACCATCTCAATTGGGTTGAGGTCGGGTGATTGTGGAGGCCAGGTCATCTGATGCAGCACTCCATCACTCTCCTTCTTGGTCAAATAGCCCTTACACAGCCTGGAGGTGTGTTGGGTCATTGTCCTGTTGAAAAACAAATGATAGTCCCACTAAGCCCAAACCAGATGGGATGGTGTATCGCTGCAGAATGCTGTGGTAGCCAGGCTGGTTAAGTGTGCCTTGAACTCTAAATAAATCACAGACAGTGTCACCAGCAAAGCACCCCCACACTATAATACCACCTCCTCCACGCTTTACGGTGGGAAATAAACATGTGGAGATCATCCGTTCACACACACCGCGTCTCACAAAGACACAGCGGTTTGAACCAAAAATCTCCAATTTGGATTCCATACCAATGGACACATTTCCACCAGTCTAATGTCCATTGCTCGTGTTTCTTGGCCCAAGCAAGTCTCTTCTTCTTATTGGTGTCCTTTAGTAGTGGTTTCTTTGCAGCAATTCGACAATGAAGGCCTGATTCACACAGTCCCCTCTGAACAGTTGATGTTGAGATGTGTCTGTTACTTGTACTCTGTGAAGCATTTATTTGGGTTGCAATTTCTGAGGCTGGTAACTCTAATGAACTTATCCTCTGCAGCAGAGTTAACTCTGGGTCTTCCATTCCTGTGGCGGTCCTCATGAGAGCCAGTTTCATCATACTGCTGGATTGTTTTTGCAACTGCACTTGAAGAAACTTTCAAAGTTTTTGAAACTTTCCGTATTAATTGACCTTCATGTCTTAAAGTTATGATGGACTGTCGTTTCTCTGTGCTTATTTGAGCTGTTCTTGCCATGATAACAGGGCTATCTTCTGTATACCCCCCACCTTGTCACAACACAACTGATTGGCTCAAACGCATTAAGAAGGAAATCAATTCCACAAATTCACTTTTAAGAAGGCACACCTGTTAATTTAAATGCATTCCAGGTGACTACCTCATGAAGCTGGTTGAGAGAATGCCAAGAGTGTGCAAAGCTGTCATGAAGGCAAAGGGTGGCTATTTGAAGAATCTCAAATGTAAAATATATTTTGATTTGTTTAACACTTTTTTGGTTACTACATGATTCCATAGGTGTTATTTCATAGTTTTGATGTCTTCACTATTATTCTACAATGTAGAAAATAGTCAAAATAAAGAAAAACCCTTGAATGAGTAGGTGTTTTAAAACTTTTGACCAGTAGTTTATATTGTATGCAACAACAAAAAACTATCGGGAACTTACAGTATATTATTTTTATAGTAATACAATTGCTCATAGAAAAATATTTTGTTTAAGTAATAAAGAAATCTCAAGGGGTCAAATTATTGTGACCCCTGTGAGGATCATCCCTTGTGAGGATTATCCCTTGTGAGGATAACAACACTGAGCCTTGGGGATGGTGCTAATTAATTGACCACAAATGTTGATTTTGTGGTGAATTACAGCTGCACTGCGTAACTATGTGTGTACAGATGTTTTGTAGTGACCCCTCTGACAAGAATGCAGATTTTTTTCTAGATTTGATTTCCCAGAACACCCCCCCTTCATGGGTAGTCGGCTGGGAGTGACGTAGTAACAACATCCTCTCTGAACAGTCTAGGCTGCTGCAAATTTTTAACTGATAGTGGATGCGATAACAGTTTACAGACAAGATTGAAAATAAGATTAATCTATTCCATTTTCCAATGTCTTCAGAACAGGTAAAAATATATATACACTGTATATACATCTTTGTTTTTACACTGAAATAAAACGTATTCATGCTGTTTGCCAGAAAGGTAGCAATGTTAGGTACATTGTCTTGTAATAACGTTGTAGCTACTGCTAATTTCTCTGCCTGGTAAAATATTTGATCGATATCCAAGCTAGCTAACGTGGTAGCTACATTAACTATCACACTGGAAAAAAAGCAGTGTAAAACAAGTTTGGCAGTATTGAGCCCTGGGACAAGAAAAGGGTGGTGATCCCTAGGCTGTAGAGCTCAGATGTCTTCACTCCAGAAGGCAGCACAGTAAATAAACGTTCAGCACCATCAAAAGAAAGCCTATAACAACATGGTGAACTGTTCTATCATTTACAGTCCAGCAGTACTACCAGAGACATCTCCAAGTTCACAGACTGCTAAATACCTCCATCCAAAAACTCATGCACCTTACACCATACCACTGCTGCCATTTCACAACTGCACTATTCTATTTATTTATTACCATGTTTACATACTGGCTGTATTGGAGGGGGAGTGGTTTCTCCTCTCTTAGGGAATCAGCAATTAGTAGCGGCAGGTGTGCTCTTCACCTCTGCTAGGCAATTAGCAATTAGTGATGGTATTTCAACCTCCCCTGTTTTCTCAGCGGCAGTCATGTCAGCAGCGGTCTCATAGCCAAATCTAAGATCGTCGCCGAAACAAAGACGGTTCTGCTGAGTTGATCTAAGGAGTTATGCAAGAAAGGCTCCACACCACTCTCACGTTTTTTTTTGTAGGGGGTAGATCAGCTTTAATATTGCAGATAGATTGTAGCTTCCATCAATGTAATTGTCTGCATAATTTCCAATCCCCCATAAAATATTTTTGTTAATATATTTATATACACTACCGGTCAAAAGTTTTAGAACACCGACTCATTCAAGGGTTTTTCTTTATTTTTACTAACCCGTCGTCCAGGTTAGGGTAGGGTTTGGTTAGGGTAGGGTAGGGTTTGGCCGGGGGGCTTTACTTGGCTCATCGCTCTCTAGTGACTCCTTGTAGCGGGCCGGGCGCCTGCAACACCGACTCATTCAAGGGTTTTTCTTTATTTTTACTAACCCGTCGTCCAGGTTAGGGTAGGGTTTGGTTAGGGTAGGGTAGGGTTTGGTTAGGGTAGGGTAGGGTTTGGCCGGGGGGCTTTACTTGGCTCATCGCTCTCTAGTGACTCCTTGTAGTGGGCCGGGCGCCTGCAGGCTGACCTCGATCGTCAGGTGAATGGTGTTTCCTCCGATACATTGATGCAGCTGGCTTCCGGATTAAGCAGGCGGGTGTTAAGAAGCGAGGTTTGGCGGGTCATGTTTTGGAGGACGCATGACTCGAACTTCACCTCCCGAGCCCGTTGGGGAGTTGCAGCGATGAGACAAGATCGAAATTGGGGAGAAAAAGGGGGTAAAATATATTTTTTATATAGATATATGAGGACGAGCAATGTCGGAGACCGGAGTATAAATACACTACATGACCAAAAGTATGTGGACACCTTCTCGTCGAACATCTCATTACAAAATCATGGGCATTAATATGGAGTTGGTCCCCCCTTTGCTGCTATAACAGCCTCCACTCTTCTGGGAAGGCTTTCCACTAGATGTTGGAACATTGCTGCGGTTGACTTGCTTCCATTCAGCCACAAGAGCATTGGTGAGGTCGGGCACTGATGTTGGGCGATTAGGCCTGGCTCGAAGTCGGAGTTCCAATTCATCCCAAAGGTGTTCGATGGAGTTGAGGTCAGGGCTCTGTGTCCAGTCAAGTTCTTCCACACTGATCTCGACAAACCATTTCTGTATGGACCTCACTTTGTGCACGGAGGCATTGTCATGCTGAAACAGGAAAGGGCCTTCCCCAAACTGTTGCCACAAAGTTGGAAGCACAGAATCATCTAGAATGTCATTATATGCTGTAGCGTTAAGATTTCCCTTCACTGGAACTAAGGGGCCTAGCACAAAGCATAAAAAACTGCCCCAGACCATTATTCCTCCTCCACCAAACTTTACAGTTGGCACTATGCATTGGGGCAGGTAGCATTCTCCTGGCATCCGCCACACCCAGATTCATCTGTCGTACTGCCAGATGGTGAAGCGTGTTTCATCACTCCAGAGAACACGTTTCCACTGCTCCAGAGTCCAGTGGCGGCAAGCTTTACATCACTCCAGCCGACGCTTGGCATTGCACATGGTGATCTTAGGCTTGTGTGCGGCTGCATGACGGTGCCATGTTGAAAGACACTGAGCTCTTCAGTAAGGCCATTCTACTGCCACTGTTTGTCTATGGAGATTGCATGGCGGTGTGCTCAATTTTATACACCTGTCAGCAACGGGTGTGGCTGAAATAGCAGAGTCCACTAATTTGAAGGGGTGTCCACATACTTTTGTATATATAGTGTGGTTGAGATTCTTCATTATCTTCTTAGCTTTCCTGTGACACCGGGTGCTGTAGATGTCCTGGATGGCAGGCAGTGTGCCCCCGGTGATGCGTTGGGCAGACCTCACCACCCTCTGGAGAGCCCTACAGTTGTGGACGGTGCAGTTGCCGTACTAGGTGGTGATACAGCCTGACTGGATGCTCTGAATGGTTCATCTGTAAAAGTTTGTGAGGGTCTTAGGGGCCAAGCCGAATTTCTTCAGCCTCCTGAGGTTGAAGAGGCGCTGGTGCGCCTTCTTCACCACACTGTCTGTGTGGTGGACCATTTCAGAATGTCAGTGATGTGTACGCTGAGGAACTTAAAGCTTTTCAACTTCTACTATTATTGCAAACAGGATGCATGTTTTGGAATTTTTTTTATTCTGTACAGGATTCTTTCTTTTCACTCTGTAATTTAGGTTAGTATTGTGAAGTACCTACAATGTTGTTGCTCCATCCTCACTCTTCTCCTATCACAGCCATTAAACTCTGTAACTGTTTTAAAGTCACCATTGAACTCATGAGCGGTTTCCTTCCTCTCTGGCAAGTTAGGAAGGGGGCCTCCCGAGTGGCCCATCGGCACCTAGTGTGTAGGTGCCACTACAGCCTCGGGATCGATCCCAGGTTGTGTCACAGCCGGCCGTGACCGGCTCACAATTGGCCCAGCGTTGTCCGGGTTAGGGGAGGGTTTGGCTGGGGGGATTTCCTTGTCTTATCGTGCTCTAGTAAGTCCTTGTGGTGGTACGGGCACCTGCAAGCTGACTTACGGTTGTCAGTTGGATGGTGTTTCCTCCGACACATTGGTGCGGCTCGCTTCCGTGTTAAGTGAGCAGTGTGTTTCGGAGAACGCATGACTCTCGACCTTCGCCTCTCCCGAGTCCGTTGGGGAGTTGCAGCGATGAGACAAGATTATAACTACCAATTGGGGAACAAAAGAGTTAGGAAGGACGCCTGTATCTTTGTAGTGACTGGGTATATTGATACACCATCCAAAGTGTAATTAATGACTTCACCATGCTCAAAGGGAGCAATAGGTGCCAGTCTTTGCGAGGCATTGGAAAACGTCCCTGGTCTTTGTGGTTGAATCTGTGTTTGAAATTCACTGCTCGACTGAGGGACCTTACAGATAATTTTATGTGTGGGGTTTAGAGATGAGGTTGTCATAAAAAAAATCACGTTAAACACTGTTATTGCACACAGAGTCCATGGAACTTATGTAACTTATTAAGCACATTTTTACTCCTGAACTTATTTAGGCTTGCCATAACAAAGGGGTTGAATACTTATTGACTCAAGACATTTCAGCTTTCTTTTTTTTATTAATTTGTACACATTTCGAAAAACATAATTCCACTTTCACATTATGGGGTATAGTGTGTAGGCCAGTGACATAAAATCTCAATTTAATCCATTTTAAATTCATGCTGTAACAACAAAATGTGGAAAAAGACTCCTTTAGCTGGAAGATAGAATAATACTTGGTGAGTATTTCCATGATCCACACTTCTTTGACAATATATATAATAAATGATCAACTATGCAAGCAATTCAAGACTCTATTATTATGGTGGGAGATTATAATACCGTTTTAAATAGCTCAATGGACCGTAAAGGAAATCACACTACAAACAATCACCCTCATGCTCTTAAGGAAATTGTGAATGTCATGGATACATTAGAACTAGTAGATATATGGAGGCTTAAATATCCTGATCTAGTGAGATATACATGGCGGAGACTCAATCAAGCTAGTCGTCTTGACTTCTTTCCTATGTCATTCTCGTTGGCACCAAAAGTTTAAAAAGTGTTGATAGGGTACAGAATGCGGTCGGACCATCATATAATCGGCATATACATTACTCTTACTGAATATCCACGTGGGCGAGGATATTGGAAAATTAATCAAAGCCTATTGGATGATAACTTGTTTTTAACTAGGACAGAGGAATTTATAACTGATTTCTTCCGACATAACATAGGTACAGCAAATCCCCTTATTGTATGGGACACCTTTAAATGTGCCTTTAGAGGCCATGCAATTCAGTACTCATCTAGAAAACAAAAGCAATTTAGGTCAAAAGAGTCCACACTAACAAAGGAAATAGAAGGTCTAACAGAACAGATAGATAGCAATAAAAACTGTAACATAGAGGCTCAGAATACATTAGAGGAAAAACTAAAAGAAATGGATGAACTTATTCAAGAAAGATCAAGTGTAATATATTATAAAAATAAAGCAAACTGGATGGAATATGGGGAAAAATGCACCAAATTATTTTTTCATCTTCAACATAGGAATGCTGCCAAAAAGAATTTACTGAAACTGGTTACAAATGACGGAGTCACCCATGATTCACCAAATGATATTTTGAAGGAGTAAACAAAGTACTTTAAGCATATGTTTTCGTTTCAGTCGCCTCCATCTCCTCTAACTGAAGCAAATTGAAGATATTATTTTTCTATTGATAATGTAAAATTAACAGCCATACAGAAAGACTCATGTGAAAGTGAAATTACAGAGAAGGAACTTCTGGATGCAATTAAAGACTTTAAGTCCGGGAAAACTCCAGGGTTGGATGGCATACCAGTCGAGGTATACCAAACCTTTTTTTATATACTCAGAGGACCGTTATTAGCATGTTTTAACCACTCCTATGTAAATGGTAGATTATCAGACACTCAAGAAGAGGGTGTGATTTAATTATTACTGAAACAGGATACAAGTGAAAAATATAAAGATCCAGTCCATTAAAAAAACTGGAGGCCCCCTACACTTCAGTGTTGTAATGCAAAAATTCTAGCAAAATGTATAGCGCATAGAATTAAAAAGGTATTGTCGGACATTATTCATTCTAATCAGACAGGTTTTCTACATGGGCAATACCTTGAAGATAATATAAGGCAAGTACTGGAAACAATAGAACACTATGAAAAATCTAGGAAACCAGGCCTGCTATTCATAGCAGACTTCGAAAAGGCATTTGATAAAGTACGACTGGGGTTTATATATAAATGCCTGGAGCATTTCAATTTTGGAGAATCTCTTACAAATTGGGTTAAAATCATGTATAGTAACCCTAGGTGTAAAATAGTAAATAATGGCTATTTTCCGAAGGTTTTAAACTGTCAAGAGGAGTGAAACAAGGTTGTCCACTATCGGCATATCTATTTATTATGGCCATCGAGATGTTAGCTATTAAAATCAGATCCAATAATAATATCAAGGGATTAGAAATCCAGGGCTTAAAAACATAGGTGTCATTGTACGCTGATGGTTCATGTTTTCTTTTAAATCCACAACTTGAATCCCTCCACAACCTCATAGAGGATCTAGATAAATTTTCTAACCTCTCTGGATTACAACCAAATTATGATAAATGTACTATATTACGTATTGGATCACTAAAAAATACAATTTTTACATTACCATGTAGTTTACCAATTAAATTGTCTGATGGTGATGTGGATATACTCAGAATACATATCCCAAATGAAATAAATGATCTCACTCCAATACATTTTAATAGAAAGATCTTGCTACATGTCAATTTGTGGAAAAATCACCCTGATTAACTCTTTAGTATTATCCCAGTTTATCTATTTGCTTATGGTCTTGCCTACAGTTTTTTTTTTATTATATGAGAAAAAAATATTCAATTGTATTTGGAACGGCAAGCCAGACAAAATTAAACGGGCCTATTTATATAATGAATATGAATTCGGAGGACAGAAATTATTAAATATTAAAGCATTAGACCTATCACTAAAAGCTTCAGTCATACAAAAGTTATACTTAAATCCGAACTGGTTCTATAGCAAATTAGTAAGATTGTCTCACCCAATGTTCAAGAATGGCCTTTTTCCCTTTATTCAGATTACAACCTCTCACTTTCCGTTATTTGAAAAATAAATAATCTCCCAAATATCACTATTTCTAAAACAAGCCATAGAAAGTTGGTTGCAATTTCAATTTAATCCTCCAGAAACAACAGAACAAATATTGCAACAAATTTTGTGGTTAAACTCAAATATACTAATTGATAAAAAACAATTTTTTTGGACAAAATGTTTAAAAAAGGTATAATCTTCGTAAATGATATTATCGGTAGGACTGGTGGAGTTATGTACCACATGCAGCTAACAAAAACATATGGAAATGTCTGCTCTACCCAAAATTACAACCAAATAATTGCAGCATTACCACAAAAAAATGGAAGAGGAAAGTGGAAGGGGGAAAAAGTAAGGAACTTGTCTGTTGGCCTTGCATTAAAGAACATAATTGGTTAAAGAAAATTGTTATAAATAAAAAAGTATAGCAGTTTCAATTAAGGACCAAAGGATTGACAGCCGTCCCATATAGATTGCAAAATAGTTGGGAAGAGATTTTTGACGTACCGATTCCATGGCATAGTGTTTATGAACTGATACGCAAAACGACGCCGGATTCAAAACTTAGAATTGTTCTATTTAAATTATTATATAAAATTCTTGCTACCAATAGAATGTTATTTATATGGGGGATACAATCTTCCCAGCTCTGCAGATTTTGCTGCGAAGAGACAGAATCATTAGATCATTTGTTTTGGTACTGTCCATTTGTAGCTTGTTTTTGGACAAAGGTCCAGGAATGGCTAAAGGATTGCAATATTTACCTGGAGCTAACCCTGCAGTTAGCACTACTGGGTGATCTGAAAAGTCATAGTCAATCGATCAATAATATAATAATACTTAAGCAAAAATGTTTATTTTCAATTTACAATCTGTAGAAACAATGAGAATTGAAAGGTTCAGAACTTTTGTAAAACATCATAGTACAGTTGAAAAATATATGGCAAATAGAAATCCAATATGAATGGTGTTAAGAGATAGATGGGTGGTGTTGAATGGAGCTGAAGGATGGGACTAATAACAACAACTAATAACAGCAAGATAACTCATGTAGGGTATACTGTGTTCATAATAAGTATATAAGTTATAGGTTGAGAGCTTTTGTGAAAGAGCACAGTTAGAAAAATATGGCATATAGAAGCAAACCAGATGGACATTATGAAAATGAACGGAGGAAGTTCAGGAGTAAAAACAAACAAAATATAATTAATGTAAAATTTGACAGTGTCCATCAAATGTATATACAGTGATCCCTCGCCACTTCGCGGTTCACTTATCGCGGATTCGCTATTTCGCGGATTTTCATAATGCATTTTTTTTTTTTTGGTGCATTGTGCTCTGCATTCTGATTCGCTAAAAACTCACTCCCGCTTCTTGTATCAAAACATGCTACGAATTGTGCTATCATTTTGTCGTCTCGTGCAGTTATGTGTACGTACATAAAACAGCTTGGCAAATTTACATTAAGTTGGCCAAATTATCTTGTAATTTCGAACATCTCCTAAACCCATAATGTCGACGAAACGGCCTGGACCGACAAAAGCACCTGCGGATGGGCCCAAACGGCGGAAGATGCTACCTATCTCAGATAAAGTTAAACTTCTGGACATGCTAAGGGAAGGTAAAAGCTATGCAGCCGTTGCTCGCCATTACGGAATCAATGAATCTTCCGTTCGTTACATAAAGAAGGAGGAAAAAAGAGAACACTGCAGAGCGCAGTCAGGATGCAGCGGCCCAGTCTGAAGAGCAGTGAAATGGCCTACACGTGAGTCACTGTATTTGTATACATGTAATAGTTGCTAATTGTAAAAAAAAAAAGTTTTCTATTTCGCGGATTTCACTTATCGCGGGTCATTTTCGGAACGTAACCCCCGCGATAAACGAGGGATTACTGTAGTATGTATAAGCTGGAAGTAGAGGCCTAAGCATTGTTGTTCATAAGTTTACTCCAATTAGGGAAGGGGTGGAGGGGTTGGAAAGTAATGAAGGGAAATATCATTTAAAAAAGGATATGTATGTGTGTATATATGTGTGTGTATGTACAGTTGAAGTCATACAGTTGAAGTCGGAAGTTTACATACACCTGAGCCAAATAGATTTAAACTCAGTTTTTCACAATTCCTGACATTTAATCCTAGCAATTGCAGGCCTCCTTGCTCGCACACGCTTTTTCAGTTCTGCCTACAAAAATCTTTAAGGATTGAGGTCAGGGCTTTGTGACGGCCACTCCAATACCTTGACTTTGTTGTCCTTAAGCCATTTTGCCACAACTATGGAAGTATGCTTGGGGTCATTGTCCATTTGGAAGACCCATTTGCGACCAAGCTTTAACTTCCTGACTGATGTCTTGAGATGTTGCTTCAATATATCCACCAAATTCTCCTTCCTCGTGATGCCATCTATTTTGTGAAGTGCACCAGTCCCTCCTGCAGCAAAGCATCCCCACAGCATGATGCTGCCACCCCCGTGCTTCAAGGTTGGGATGGTGTTCTTCGGCTTGCAAGCGACCCCCTTTTTCCTCCAAACATAACGATGGTCATTATGGCCAAACAGTTATATTTTTGTTTCATCAGACCAGAGGACATTTCTCCAAAAAGTACGATGTGCAGTTGCAAACCGTAGTCTGGCTTTTTTATGGTGGTTTTGGAGCAGTGGCTTCCTCCTTCCTGAGCTGCCTTTCAGGTTATGTCGATATAGGACTCGTTTTACTGTGGATATAGATACTTTTGTACCTGTTTCCTCCAGCATCTTCACAAGGTCCTTTGCTGTTGTTCTGGGATTGATTTGCACTTTTCGCACAAAAGTACGTTCATCTCTAGGAGACAGAACGCGTCTCCTTACTGAGTGGTATGACGGCTGCGTGGTCCCATAGTGTTTATACTTGCATACTATTGTTTGTACAGATGAACGTGGTACCTTCAGGCGTTTGGAAATTGCTCCCACCAGACTTGTGGAGGTCTACAATTGTTTTTCTGAGGTCTTGGCTGATTTCTTTTGATTTTCCCATGATGTCAAGCAAAGAGGCACTGAGTTTGAAGGTAGGCCTTGAAATACACCCACAAGTACACCTCCAATTGACTCAAATGATGTCAATTAGCCTATCAGAAGCTTCTAAAGCCATGACATCATTTTCTGGAATTTTACAAGCTGTTTAAAGGCACAGTCAACTTAGTGTATGTAAACTTCTGACTCACTGTAATTGTGCTACAGTGAATTATAAGTGAAATAATCTGTCTGTAAACAATTGTTGAAAAAATTACTTGTGTCATGAACAAAGTAGATGTCCTAACCGACTTGCCAAAACTATAGTTTGTTAACAAGAAAATTGTGGAGTGGTTGAAAAACGAGTTTTAATGACTCCAACCTAAGTGTATGTAAACTTCCGACTTCAACTGTATATATATATATATATATATATACAGTGGGAAGAACAAGTATTTGATACACTGCCGATTTTGCAGGTTTTCCTACTTACAAAGCATGTAGAGGTCTGTAATTTTTATCATAGATACACTGTGAGAGACGGAATCTAAAACAAAAAAACAGAAAATCACATTGTATGATTTTTAAGTAATTAATTTGCATTTTATTGCATGACATAAGTATTTGATACATCAGAAAAGCAGAACTTAATATTTGGTACAGAAACCTTTGTTTGCAATTACAGAGATCATACGTTTCCTGTAGGTCTTGACCAGGTTTGCACACACTGCAGTAGGGATTTTGGCCCACTCCTCCATACAGACCTTCTCCAGATCCTTCAGGTTTCGGGACTGTCGCTGGGCAATACAGACTTTCAGCTCCCTCCAAAGATTTTCTATTGGGTTCAGGTCTGGAGACTGGCTAGGCCACTCCAGGACCTTGAGATGCTTCTTACGGAGCCACTCCTTAGTTGCCCTGGCTGTGTGTTTCGGGTCGTTGTCATGCTGGAAGACCCAGCCACGACCCATCTTCAATGCTCTTACTGAGGGAAGGAGGTTGTTGGCCAAGATCTCGCGATACATGGCCCCATCTATCCTCCCCTCAATACGGTGCAGTTGTCCTGTCCCCTTTGCAGAAAAGCATCCCCAAAGAATGATGTTTCCACCTCCATGCTTCACGGTTGGGATGGTGTTCTTGGGGTTGTACTCATCCTTCTTCTTCCTCCAAACACGGCGAGTGGAGTTTAGACCAAAAAGCTCTATTTTTGTCTCATCAGACCACATGACCTTCTCCCATTCCTCCTCTGGATCATCCAGATGGTCATTGGAAAACTTCAGACGGGCCTGGACATGCGCTGGCTTGAGCAGGGGGACCTTGCGTGCGCTGCAGGATTTTAATCCATGACGGCGTAATGTGTTACTAATGGTTTTCTTTGAGACTGTGGTCCCAGCTCTCTTCAGGTCATTGACCAGGTCCTGCCGTGTAGTTCTGGGCTGATCCCTCAACTTCCTCATGATCATTGATGCCCCACGAGGTGAGATCTTGCATGGAGCCCCAGACCGAGAGAGATTGACCGTCATCTTGAACTTCTTCGATTTTCTAATAATTGCGCCAACAGTTGTTGCCTTCTCACCAAGCTTCTTGCCTATTGTCCTGTAGCCCATCCCAGCCTTGTGCAGGTCTACAATATTATCGCTGATGTCCTTACACAGCTCTCTGGTCTTGGCCATTGTGGAGAGGTTGGAGTCTGTTTGATTGAGTGTGTGGACAGGTGTCTTTTATACAGGTAACGAGTTCAAACAGGTGCAGTTAATACAGGTAATGAGTGGAGAACAGGAGGGCTTCTTAAAGAAAAACGAACAGGTCTGTGAGAGCCGGAATTCTTACTGGTTGGTAGGTGATCAAATACTTATGTCATGCAATAAAATGCAAATTAATTACTTAAAAATCATACAATGTGATTTTCTGGATTTTTGTTTTAGATTCCGTGTCTCACAGTTGAAGTGTACCTATGATAAAAATTACAGACCTCTACATGCTTTGCCAAGTAGGAAAACCTGCAAAATCGGCAGTGTATCAAATACTTGTTCTCCCCACTGTATATATATATATATATATATATACAGTGGGGAAAAAAAGTATTTAGTCAGCCACCAATTGTGCAAGTTCTCCCACTTAAAAAGATGAGAGATGACTGTAATTTTCATCATAGGTACACGTCAACTATGACAGACAAATTGAGAAAGAAAAATCCAGAAAATCACATTGTAGGATTTTTAATGAATTTATTTGCAAATTATGGTGGAAAATAAGTATATGGTCACCTACAAACAAGCAAGATTTCTGGCTCTCACAGACCTGTAACTTCTTCTTTAAGAGGCTCCTCTGTCCTCCCCTCGTTTCCTGTATTAATGGCACCTGTTTGAACTTGTTATCAGTATACAAGACACCTGTCCACAACCTCAAACAGTCACACTCCAAACTCCACTATGCCCAAGACCAAAGAGCTGTCAAAGGACACCAGAAACAAAATTGTAGACCTGCACCAGGCTGGGAAGACTGAATCTGCAATAGGTAAGCAGCTTGGTTTTAAGAAATCAACTGTGGGAGCAATTATTAGGAAATGGAAGACATACAACACCACTGATAATCTCCCTCGATCTGGGGCTCCACGCAAGATCTCACCCCGTGGGGTCAAAATGATCACAAGAACAGTGAGCAAAAATCCCAGAACCACACGGGGGGACCTAGTGAAGGACCTGCAGAGAGCTGGGACCAAAGTAACAAAGCCTACCATCAGTAACACACTACGCCGCCAGGGACTCAAATCCTGCTGTGTCCCCCTTCTTAAGCCAGTACATGTCCAGGCCCGTCTGAAGTTTGCTAGAGTGCATTTGGATGATCCAGAAGAGGATTGGGAGAATGTCATATGGTCAGATGAAACCAAAATATAACTTTTTGGTAAAAACTCAACTCGTCGTGTTTGGAGTACAAAGAATGTTAAGTTGCATCCAAAGAACACCATATCTACTGTGAAGCATGGGGGTGGAAACATCATGCTTTGGGGCTGTTTTTCTGCAAAGGGACCAGGACGACTGATCCGTGTAAAGGAAAGAATGAATGGGGCCATGTATCTTGAGATTTTGAGTGAAAACCTCCTTCCATCAGCAAGGGCATTGAAGATGAAACGTGGCTGGGTCTTTCAGCATGACAATGATCCCAAACACACCGCCCGGGCAACGAAGGAGTGGCTTCGTAAGAAGCATTTCAAGGTCCTGGAGTGGCCTAGCCAGTCTCCAGATCTCAACCCCATAGAAAATCTTTGGAGGGAGTTGAAAATCCGTGTTGCCCAGCGACAGCCCCAAAACATCACTGCTCTAGAGGAGATCTGCATGGAGGAATGGGCCAAAATACCACCAACAGTGTGTGAAAACCTTGTGAAGATTTACAGAAAACGTTTGACCTGTGTCATTGCCAACAAAGGGTATATAACAAAGTATTGAGAAACCTTTTTGTTATTGACCAAATACTTATTTTCCACCATAATTTGCAAATAAATTCATAAAAAATCCTACAATGTGATTTTCTGGAATTTATTTTCTCATTTTGTCTGTCATAGGTGACGTGTACCTATGATGAAAATGACAGGCCTCTCTCATCTTTTTAAGTGGTAGAACTTGCACAATTGGTGGCTGACTAAATACTTTTTTTCCCCACTGTATATATATACAGTGGGGAAAAAAGTATTTAGTCAGCCACCAATTGTGCAAGTTCTCCCACTTAAAAAGATGAGAGAGGCCTGTAATTTTCATCATAGGTACACGTCAACTTTGACAGACAAAATGAGAAAATAAAATCCAGAAAATCACATTGTAGGATTTTTAATGAATTTATTTGCAAATTATGGTGGAAAATAAGTATTTGGTCAATAATAAAAGTTTCTCAATACTTTGTTATATACCCTTTGTTGGCAATGACACAGGTCAAACGTTTTCTGTAAGTCTTCACAAGGTTTTCACACACTGTTGCTGGTATTTTCGCCCATTCCTCCATGCAGATCTCTTCTAGAGCAGTGATGTTTTGGGGCTGTCGCTGGGCAACACAGACTTTCAACTCCCTCCAAAGATTTTCTATGAGGTTGAGATCTGGAGACTGGCTAGGCCACTCCAGGACCTTGAAATGCTTCTTACAAAGCCACTCCTTCGTGGCCCGGGCGGTGTGTTTGGGATCATTGTCATGATGAAAGACCCAGCCACGTTTCATCTTCAATGCCCTTGCTGATGGAAGGAGGTTTTCACTCAAAATCTCACGATACATGGCCCCATTCATTCTTTCCTTTACACGGATCAGTCGTCCTGGTCCCTTTGCAGAAAAACAGCCCCAAAGCATGATGTTTCCACCCCCATGCTTCACAGTAGGTATGGTGTTCTTTGGATGCAACTCAGCATTCTTTGTCCTCCAAACACGACGAGTTGAGTTTTTACCAAAAAGTTATATTTTGGTTTCATCTGACCATATGACATTCTCCCAATCCTCTTCTGGATCATCCAAATGCACTCTAGCAAACTTCAGACGGGCCTGGACATGTACTGGCTTAAGCAGGGGGACACGTCTGGCACTGCAGGATTTGAGTCCCTGGCGGCGTAGTGTGTTACTGGTGTTAGGCTTTGTTACTTTGGTCCCAGCTCTCTGCAGGTCATTCACTAGGTCCCCCCGTGTGGTTCTGGGATTTTTGCTCACCGTTCTTGTGATCATTTTGACCCCACGGGGTGAGATCTTGCGTGGAGCCCCAGATCGAGGGAGATTATCAATGGTCTTGTATGTCTTCCATTTCCTAATAATTGCTCCCACAGTTGATTTCTTCAAACCAAGCTGCTTACCTATTGCAGATTCAGTCTTCCCAGCCTGGTGCAGGTCTACAATTTTGTTTCTGGTGTCCTTTGACAGCTCTTTGGTCTTGGCCATAGTGGAGTTTGGAGTGTGACTGTTTGAGGTTGTGGACAGGTGTCTTTTATACTGATAACAAGTTCAAACAGGTGCCATTAATACAGGTAACGAGTGGAGGACTGAGGAGCCTCTTAAAGAAGAAGTTACAGGTCTGTGAGAGCCAGAAATCTTGCTTGTTTGTAGGTGACCAAATACTTATTTTCTACCATAATTTGCAAATAAATTCATAAAAAATCCTACAATGTGATTTTCTGGATTTTTCTTTCTCAATTTGTCTGTCATAGTTGACGTGTACCTGTGATGAAAATTACAGGCCTCTCTCATCTTTTTAAGTGGGAGAACTTGCACAATTGGTGGCTGACTAAATACTTTTTTCCCCCACTGTATATATATATATAAATATATATATATATATATTTGCGAGAAAAAAAAAACATATGGGGGATTGGAAGTGATGCAGACAATTACATTGATGGAAGTTACAATCTATCTGCAATATTAAAGCTGATCTATACCCTGGCCTCAGGACCAGTGGAAGCAAAATAGCCCCATAACATCAAAGATCCACCATCATATTTTACTGTAGGTATGAACTACTTTTCTGCATATGCTTCTATTTTTCAACACCAAGCTCTATTTTTATGTCATCTGACCATAGCACCGCCTGGAGTTTGATAAACGGCATTGGCTCTAGGATTGGAACAGGTGCTTCGGTCAGATGACATGAAAATAGAGCTCTTTAACTGTATCTGATCATGTGTATTGATAGAGTATATACTGTACCCTTTAATGATCTGGGAAGGGTTGGCTGTTATGAGGTCTGTCTTCACTCCCACGTCACGACTCTTGTTGATAGGAGCCAGGTTAAACCTAACAACAACAACAACAATAACAATCACACAACATTACAAACAACTAAGATCACACAACATTCACACAAGATTAGAAACAACAATCTAGACAACAACATTCACAGAATATTAAATCGACATTCACACAACATTACATCAACATTCACACAACTTTACATCAATATTCACGCAACATTCACATGACAACTGAATACCCCTACCTACATGTACATATTCCCTCAACTAACCTGTACCCTCGCACATTGACTCGGTACCGGTACCCCCTGTATATAGCCTCATTATTGTTATTTTACTGTGTTACTTTTTTTTCCATTTTTTATTATATATTTTTAGCAAATATTTTGTTACTTACTTAAATAAAATAAAACTCTGCATTGTTGGTTAAGGGCTTGTAAGTAAGCATTTCACGGTAAGGTCCTACACCTGTTGTATTCGGCGCATGTGACAAATTACATTTGATTTCATTTGATTTGAATAAGAGCGCCATATACAAACTAGTGATGGATTCAGAAAGAGGTGCCGGTTTCGATAGGATAAAACAACATTCTAACAACATATTTTTTACCTTTATTTAACTAGGCAAGTCAGTTAAGAACAAATTCTTATTTTCAATGACGGCCTACACCGGCCAAACCCGGACGAAGCTGGGCCAATTGTGCGCCGCCCTATGGAACTCCCAATCACGGGCGGTTGTGATACAGCCTGGAATCTAACCAGGGGGTCTGTAGTGACGCCTCAAGCACTGAGATGCGCCACTCGGGAGCACATACACAGAATGTCTACACAATGTTCAAACAACATTATAAACAACAACATTCATACATCACGTCAACGTTAAACACTACACAACAGCACTACATTGCTATAGATTACTACCTATAACAAATTGATTGATTGATTGCTTGCTTGATTGATAGATGTTGTTGCTGATACCTGATGACATAATCAGCATTGTCAATTTCCGCTCCACAGCTGCTGTTCTGCAGGATTCCTCCACTTCCCACCACGGCACAACGACTCAATGAACCTTTACTCCAGGGCACGGTCTAAAGACACACACACACGTTTTGTTCTTCTATCCTCATGGGGACATAAAATTGATTTCTGTTAGAAATCCTATTTTCCCTGACCACTAACCCTAACCCTTACTATAACCATAACCCTATTCTTAACCCCTAACCCAAACCCTAAACCTAACTCATAACCACCAACCCCTTACCCTAACCCTAAGTCTAACCCTAAACCTAACCCCTAAGCTTAAAATAGCCTTTGTCCTGATGGGGACGTGGGAAATGTCCCCACGGGCAACAATTTTCCTGGTTTGACTATTCTTGTAGGGACTTTTGGGGATTTTAGCTCCCCACAAGGATAGAATAACTAACCCACACAAACCTGAGGCAGCATCTCCCATAGTGCTTGGTCCACCTTTCTCTTCCTCCACCTCTCTCCATCATAAGTCAGAATCTGGTTCTGATTGGTGTTCTGTCTGGTCATGATCAGCCTGTCAGAAGCATTACAGCATGACCACAACTCTGTCCTGGGGGGGAAGGACAGGAAGTTTGTTGGAGACGATCGCAAGACTGAGCAAGGTGTGTGTGTGTGTGTATATCAGTGGAGGCTGGTGGGAGGAGCTATAGGAGGACGGGCTCATTGTAATGGCTGAAATGGAATATTTGGAATGGGTTCAAATGTGGTTTCCATGTATTTGATACAGTTCCATTAATTACACTACAGCCATTACAATGAGCCCGTCCTCCTATAGCTCCTCCCACCAGCCTCCACTGGTGTGTATCTCACCTGTGTAGTTCTCTGTGTGTGAGGTTGAGTGTCCAAGGACAGTCCATCAGCTCTCTCACCTCCTGAGAGAACAGGGCAATGTCTACTCTGACACACACATACAGACACACACACACACACACCAGCCAGGTCACTCCAGATCCAATGCAATATTCAACGTTCGTCCAGGTCCCCACGACGTCGGGAGATGCCTTCAATACTGGCCACTAGGGGCAACGGTGAGCATTATTACTATCAAGTAGTCTTGCGTCGTTGGCTCCAAGAATCGTGGGTTCATTCCCAGTGCTAGGCATTCGTTTGTATTTAATTTGTTATTTTTTTTTACCCTATCCCAAACCTTAACCCTTACCTTAACTATTCAGAATTAATACCTAAACATAACCTTCAAGTTGTTTCTGTTTGAACCCTCTCCCAAACCTTAACCCTTACCTTAACTATTCGGAATTAATACCTAAACATAACCTTCGAATTGTTTCTGTTTTAACCCTCTCCCAAACCTTAACCCTTACCATAACTATTTGGAATTAATACCTAAACATAACCTTCGAGTTGTTTCTGTTTTAACCCTCTCCCAAACCTTAACCCTTAAAACCCTTTCCTGCAGTTAAATGACCAAATCGCCCTCTACTGGCCTCGTCGGTGAAATGTTATTAATATTTTTCATAATTTCATAATTAATCAACATTATTTATTTTAAACAGCCGAAAATCCGGTGCTTCTATGTGAAATGGTTTTGTTATATTTCAGTCTTCTGTGATGTATATAAAGTGTAATATTGGGATGTAAACTCAAAATTGAATACATTTCAACTCTATATTTGGGCCCATACCATGTGTGTGAGGTGTATACTTTTGTTTCAAAGTAGATTTGTTTAAGACGACCAAGAAACACTCTGTGACCCTGATTTAGCCCACCCTAGTAAAAGGTTACTTAACCAATCGGAATTCATTCCTAAACTTAACCGTCAAATTATGACGTTTAGACAAATGTGGACAAACGTAGAATACTGAATTCAGACCATGTCAAACCGTGAAATCTTGTTGCACACACACACTCATAATGTAAATAAACATATAGATGGAGAACTTGTTGGATCAGGATGGATTGTCTGGTTGATCTGATCAGACTTTCAGACTTTCCAGTAAAGAATATCTTACATAGAATCTTTCTCTCTCGGACCCCAGGAAGATTAGCTTGCATCATGGTGTCAGCTAATGGGGATCCCAAAAAAAAATCTAATTCAAAACTCCACCTACTTTTTCATAGTAGTCATGGTCACCAGTTTCTCTCGCAGTCTCCTGCACTGCAACATCTTCTGGACAGAGTCCAGGAACCCATCTCTGCAACACACAAACACACGCATGCACACAAAAACACACACATTTATCATTTAGCCTAATCAGAGAAGTGACCTATCATAGAAAGGCTTTATGACTAGATAAGGTTGTAAACTAGTCTATAAGGTTTAGTATGAAAAGACAATTATGCAGTACTCGGAAATCCGGCTCCGGTTAGAGATTGAGGTGGACAAGACTCCAATGAACATTCAACCATTTATTTTAACTGCAAAAACCAGAACAGCACAGATGGCAAAACACAGATGAGAACATAGAATGTATGGTTATGTTTTTTCATCAAGAACACATACTGGAAGAGTCCTCTGACGGTGGCCAAACCAAATAATGGTAGACAGCCCTCAGCCCTAAGCCCTCAGCCTTTGAATTACGTTTTACATCGTCACATCCGAGTGTACCTTAAATGTCCCTTGCCCAAGAGAGGGAGAGGGATGATCAGAGAGGCAACGTCCTTGGTGGAAATCTTGAAGTTGAGCTTAAAAACAACCAACCTAAAGCTATTAATGTACCTAGAAAGCTAACATAGCTAGCTAGCACTCCTGTCAGGTAGTTAGCTACCCATAGCTGGCAAGCTAGTTTTATAGTTTGGTCATTTATTCCAATACATTTCAGAATTCCCAACAATATGTTTATGAAGCTAGCTAGCTCCTCACTACAAGACTAAGCCAATTTGCCAACGCTAAAATCAATGTCATCTACAGTAGCAGTCAAATGTTCGGACACACCTACTCATTCAAGGGTTTTTCTTTATTTTGAAAATGTTTTACATTGTAGAATGATAGTGAAGACATCAAAACTATGAAATAACACATATGGAACCATGTAGAAACCCAAAAAGTGTTAAACAAATCAAAATATATTTTATATTTGAGATTCTTCAAATAGCCACTGTTTGCCTAGATGACAGCTTTGCACACTTGGCATTCTCTCAACCAGCTTCACCTGGAATGCTTTTCCAACAGTCTTGAAGGAGTTCCCACATATGCTGAGCACTTGTTGGCTGCATTTCCTTCACTCTGCCGTCAGACTCATCCCAAACCATCTCAATTGGGTTGATGTCAGGGGATTGTGGAGGCCAGGTCATCTGATGCAGCACTCCATCACTCTCCTTCTTGGTCAAATAGCCCTTACACAGCCTGGAGATGTGTTGGGTCATTGTCCTGTTGAAAAACAAATGATAGTCCCACTAAGCCCAAACCAGATGGGATGGTGTATCGCTGCAGAATGCTGTGGTAGCCATGCTGGTTAAGTGTGCCTTGAATTCTAAATAAATCACAGACAGTGTCACCAGCAAAGCACCCCCACACCATAACACATCCTCCTCCATGCTTTACAGTGGGAACTACACATGCGAAGATCATCCGTTCACCCACACCGCGTCTCACAAACACATGCGGTTTGAACCAAAAATCTATAATTTGGACAAATTTCCACCGGTCTAATGTCCATTGCTCGTGTTTCTTGGCCCAAGCAGGTCTCTTCTTATTATTGGTGTCCTTTAGTACTGGTTTCTTTGCAGCAATTCGACCATGAAGGCCTGATTGTTGAGATGTGTCTGTGACTTGAACTCTATGAAGCATTTATTTGAGCTGTAATTTCTGAGGCTGGTAACTCTAATGAACTTATCCTCTGCAGCAGAGGTAACTCTGGGTCTTCCATTCCTGTGGCGGTCCTCATGAGAGCCAGTTTCATCATAGCGCTTGATGTTTTTCAAAGTTCTTTACATTTTCCGTATTGACTGACCTTCATGTCTTAAAGTAATGTGTCACGATTCTCTAAAGCAGAACCCAGAAGCAGACCAGGACAAGGTGAGTAGAACGAAGGTGAGTATTTATTTACAGATTCAAATGTGGAAGCAGAATAATCCAGGAGACGGAGCGGGCAGCGGAGGTGAGTTGGTGGGAGTGAATAGGCAGATCCGATGATGTCACAGAAGCCACCGACGACCAGGCAGGGGTGGGGTGAATGTTCTGGGAGAATGATGTTCATGGCTAACGATCCGGCAGGGAATGGATGTCAGGTCAGAGCTTATGAAGTGGAGAGGTGATGATCAGGACCAGGTGTGCAGATAGCTGATGAGATGCAGGTGCGGGTAATAGAGAGATCCCCGCCTAGCTTCGTCGCCTGGCAACCAGACAGGGTGTGTTCAGGAACCTCAGGAAACAGACTTCAGAACAGAAAACAGGCAACACAGGCAGAAACAGGCTCAGGAAGCGGGATTCATGACATAATGATGGACTGTCGTTTCTCTTTGCTTATTTGAGCTGTTCTTGCCATAATATGGACTTCGTCTTTTACCAAATAGGGTAATATATGTGAAGAATCTCACATATAAAATGTAATTTGATTTGTTTAACACTTTTTTGGTTACTACAATGTAGAAAATAGTAAAAATAAAGAAAAACCCTTGAATGAGTAGGTTTGTCCAAACTTTTGACTGGTACTGTAATTCAAGGATTATGTTTAAAATGTCCATTAAAGTGTGATTAATCTGTGTACATTTTACAGTTATTAAATGGACCTTCCTGGGGTGTTGAAATGAACGCCCAGGTCTTCTGGGTCTGCTTTATCAGGTATTGAACAGATGGCGCTAAAGAGGAAATTGCAATGAACTTGTAAATACATAATCATTATAGTCATTAGTATCCTGGGACCTGAACTGGACATCCACATCCATTAACAGTAAAGGACAGAAGGATACACTAGAACCTTCTTGTGGATTTGGTAGGACAAAAACACCATGGCGAGCTCATCATGCTTGTGACATTATGCTAGCTAGCTATCCCCAGTTACAGTGCCTTCAGGAAGTATTCAGACCCTTTGATGCACATATTGTTAGGTTACAGCCTTATTCTAAAATGTATTAAATTGTTATTCTGTCTCTCACTGTTCAAATAAACCTACCATTAAAATTATAGACTGATCATTTCTTTGTCAGTGGGCAAACGTACAAAATCAGCAGGGGATCAAATACTTTTTTCCCTCACTGTAGACAGGTGTGTGCCTTTCCAAATCATGTCCAATCAATTGAATTGACCACATGTGGACTCCAATCAAGTTGTAGAAACATCTCAAGGATGATCAATGGAAACAGGATGCACCTGAGCTCAATTTCGAGTCTCATCGCAAAGGGTCTGAATACTTATGTAAATAAGGTATTTCTGTTTTTAGTTTTTAATAAATGTGCAAAAAAATTTTAAAACCTGTTTTCGCTTTGTCATTATGGGGTATAGGGTTAGGGTTAGGGTTAGGGTTAGGGTTAGGGTTAGGGTTAGTGTAGATAGTGTAGATTGCTGAGGAAATTGTTTTATTTAATCCATTTTAGAATAAGGCCGTAACGTAACAAAATGTGGAAAAAGTGAAGGGGTCTGAATACTTTCCGAAGGCACTGTAGATCATTTGTGTTCACTTGTCGCATCTGTGCTTGGTTGCGTTTTCCCTGTGTTTGTGTCACCGATGCACTTGGGACCTGGCTGCGCGCTGCTCATTCTAAAAATATAACTTTTGGTAGGCTAATCAAAACAGTGGCATCATGTGCAGCAGTTGTGGTCATGTCTAGCAATGTACAGGTCCTTGTATGAACAGCAACCATTCACAACATGGGCAACAGACTCCATTACTTTTGACTAATGTAAAATACAAAATGTGTAATTGTTTGCAGGGTACCACACACACACACAGAAATTGTTTGACAAACCAACTTCCCCTACTGGAATAAATAAAGTACAAACACACACACACACACACACACACACACACAGACACACACACACAAACACAGAGTAATATGAATTTCCAGGTGAACATAAAGCCCACTGGGCAAAAACTGGTTGAATCAACGTTGTTTCCACGTCATTTCAACAATAATGCAATGTGATGACATTTAATCAATGTGGGAAACAGATTTGCAAAAAGTCATCAACATCAGGGAATTTCCTTTTTTTTTTTTTTTTCACATTGAATTCACATTAATTGACAACTCATCCAAATTTAAATCAAAACTAGATGTTGAACTGACGTCTCTGCCCAGTGGGAGGAGAGCAGTCATTGGTAAATCTATCTGGTTTATTGCAAGTTGAAACAGGGAGCCACCACCAGCACAGAAGCAGAAATAAAATGTAACTGGCCTCTTGGAGACAGGCCCTTCATATCCTAATTAGACAGCACCAGCCCGGTAGGCTTGTGTGAAAGCCAAATAAAAAGATAGTGACTTTGTCAGCTGCTACAGAATCACACAGTGTTCACAGAATGTTATCGATACAATTTAACAGTGAATAATAATTGTGTCCTCGGTCCTTTTACCTCCAATCTGGCGTCAAGCATTATCAACAGATATGAGAATAATCCATAACATTCAGCTTCAAGTCTAGTGACCATGAACCCGCACCTTGAGTGTCACAAACAGAACACTGGAAATTATGTGTATTACAGAAACTCCAAATATGCTAAACATTGTGTTGATCACTTTAAACTACACTGAACAAAAATATAAACGCAACATGTAAAGTTTTGGTCCCATGTTTCATGAGCTGAAATAAAAGATCCCAGAAATTTTCCATACGCACAAATAATTTATTTCTCTCCAATTTTGTGCACAAATGTTTACATTCCTGTTAGTGAGCATTTCTCCTTTGCCAAGATAATCCATCCACCTGACAGGTGTGGCATATCAAGAAGCTGATTAAACAGCATGATCATTACACAGGTGCACCTTGCACTGGGGACAATAAAAGGCCACTCTAAAATGTGCAGTTTTATCACACAACACAATGCCATCGATGTCAAGTTTTGAGGGAACATGCAATTGGCATGCTGACTGCAGGAATGTCCACCAGAGCTGTTGCCAGATAATTGAATGTTAATTTCTCTACCATAGAATTTGGCAGTACGTCCAACCCGCCTCACAACCCCGCAAACCACGTGTATGGCGTTGTGAGGGCGAGCGGTTTGCTGATGTCAACGTTGTGAACAGAGTACACCATGGTGGCGGTGGGGTTATGGTATAGGCAGGCATAAGCTACAGACAACGAACACAATTACATTTTATCGATGGCAATTTGAATGCACAGAGATACCTTGATGAGATCCTGAAGCCTATAGTCGTGCCATTCATCCGCCGCCATCACCTCATGTTTCAGCATGATAAGGTATGGCCCCATGTCGCAAGGATTTGTACACAATTCCTGGACGCTGAAAATGTCCCAGTTCTTCCGTGGCCTGCATACTCACCAGACATATCACTCATTGAGCATGTTTGTAGAGGAGTGGGACAACCTTCCACAGGTCACAATCAACAGCCTGATCAACTCTTTTCAGAGGAGATGTGTTGCGCTGCATGAGGCAAATGGTGGTCTCACCAGATACTGACTGGCTTTCTGATCCAAGCCTCTACCTTTTTTGGGGGTATCTGTGAACAACAGATGCATATCTGTATTCCCAGTCATGTGAAATCCATAGATTAGGGCCTAATGAATTTGTTTCAATTGACCCAGGTCGGAACGTCAGGGAAAAATTAAAGCGTCCAAAAAACAAAGCCCACCTGGCCTGACGGGTGTTGAGACGTCTAGCCGATTGCACGTAAGCAAGATTCTTGTGGTCAGTCCAGACAATAAACGGTTGCTCCGCCCCCTCCAACCAGTGGCGCCACTCCTCCAAGGCAAGTTTCACCGCGAGAAGCTCCCGGGATGGAGTTTACCGTCAGTGGAGCTTCGCTGGGACAGGATGGCGCCAACCCCCACATCAGACGCATCCACTTCAACGACAAACTGACGGACAGTGTCAGGTTGAGAGAGAATTGGGGCGTTGGTGAACCGCCTCTTCAAATCCAGAAATGCTCGGTCTGCCTCAGGATTCCAACTGAAGGTTCTGGTACTAGAAGTCAGGGCAGTTAAAGGAGCGGCCACACGGCTGTAATCACGGATAAATCTACGATAGAAATTCGCAAACCCCAGAAACCTCTGAAGCTGCAATCTCGTACCGGGCTGGGCCCAATCCAGAACCGCACTAACTTTCTCTTGATCCATCCTAATCTCTCCCCTGGAGATGATGTACCCGAGGAAGGATGTAGTGTGGGCGTGAAATTCACACTTCTCGGCCTTCACAAACAGGCGGTTCTCCAACAATCGCTGCAGAACCTGCTTGACATGCTGGACGTGGATGGAAAGCTCCTTAGAGAAGATAATAATGTCATCCAGGTACACAAACACAAAAATACCGATCATATATCTCAGGACGTCATTCACCATACTCTGGAACACTGCTGGAGCATTGGTCAGTCCAAACGGCATCACCTGATACTCGAAATGACCCATCTGTGTATTGAAACCAGTCAACCACTCGTCCCCCTCTCTGATCCGGACCAGATGATACGCATTGCGTAGATCCAGCTTGGTGAACACAGTAGCACCCTGTAAGGAGTCGAAAGCAGAGTTCATCAAGGGCAGGGGATACTTGTTCTTGACCGTAATATCATTCAAACCCTGATAATCAATACAAGGTCGAAGAGAGCCATCCTTCTTACTCACAAAAAAGAATCCTGCCCCCAGGGGTGATGAAGAGGGACAAATGAGACCAGCAGCTAGAGACTCCTTTATGTAGGTCTCCAAAGCTTCACGTTCAGGTCAAGAGATACTGTATAACCGTCCCTTGGGATGGGCAGCTCCAGGGAACAGGTTAATGGCACAATCATATGGTCGGTGGGGAGGAAGTGACAGAGCCTTCTGCTTACTGAACACTTCCCCCAAATCGTGATATGTTTCAGGAACCAGGGACAAATCTGGGGGGGGTAGACTCAATGACCTGACTGGGAACAGAATGAGAACAGGCAGTCTTAAGGCAGTTAGCATGACATTCAATGCTCCAACTAGTTACCTTGCCAGTCACCCAATCGAACGTGGGATTGTGTTCTCTCAGCCAGGGGTATCCAAGAACCAGAGGAACATGGGGAGAAGACAGAATGAAGAAGGAGATAACCTCTGAATGATTCCCTGACAACAGCATCTTAACCGGTTCAGTCCTCATAGTAATACGTGTCAGACTACTGCCGTTCAGAGTGGTAGCTTCAATGGCTTCCGGTAATCGCTCCTTGGAAAGCCCCAGCTGTTCCACCAAGTCGGCATCAATAAAGCTGCCATCGGCACCTGAATCTATGAAAGCATTAATGGCTGAACTCTGATTCTTGTTCATGAGGGTAGCAGGAAAACTGGGTCTGACAGGGCTATTGAGAGGTTGAAACTGGCTCGCTAAAAGTCCTCTCAAACTTAGCGAGCCGGGCAGTTTAACGGGCGCTGGGGACAAGCGGAGATGTAATGTCCCGAGCTACCACAGTAGAGGCAGCTGTTGGTCTCACGTCTACGTTGGCGCTCCTCCTTGGTTAACCCGTGCCGCCCCCCTTGCATGGTTTCAGGATCTGGAGGCAGGACCTCTCCACTAATCCTGTGTGGTGAACAATGATCGACTCGTTCTGGTCCACTTCCTGACCCGAATGGTAACCGAGTAGCTGATTTATTGGACGGGCCCCATTGCTTCTCCCTCCTTCTCTCTCGGACTCTGTTATCCACCCGAATAGATAATGCTACCAAACTGTCCAGGTCACTAGGCTCCAGATGGGAGATCAGCTCTTCCTTGAGTTGCTCCGACAACCCCTGATAAAAAGCAGCTTGTAGTGACTCCTCATTCCACCCACTCTCCACAGCCAAGGTCCTGAATTCGATAACAAAGTCGGCCACACTGCGAGCTCCTTGGCGAAGAGAGAACAAACGCTTAGCTGCGTCCTTACTTCGGACTGGATGGTCAAAAAGCTTCCTTATCTCTGCCGTGAACTCCTGGTATGACGCCATGCAGGTGTCCTGTCGTTCCCATATGGCTGAAGCCCACTCCAGAGCTCTTCCACGCAGCAGTTCAATAACAAAACCTATTCTAGCCTTGTCTGTGGCGTAAGAGTGGGGCTGCATAAGAGTGGGGCTGCAGATCAAACACTAATCCACACTGCATAAGAAATGAACGTCATCTTCCCAAATCCCCTTCGTACTTTTCTGACGTCGGAACCTTGGGCTCACAGAAGGAAACAGCTCCAGAAGCGGCAG
Organism: Coregonus lavaretus; assembly: GCF_964263955.1. Taxonomy (NCBI): domain Eukaryota; kingdom Metazoa; phylum Chordata; class Actinopteri; order Salmoniformes; family Salmonidae; genus Coregonus; species Coregonus lavaretus. The sequence goes on from NC_139990.1 coordinate 23,246,266, forward strand.
GTGAGAGGGGTGAAGCAGGTGGTGGATGATCCGCCGGCAAACTGAGCTGAGCCTGGATACTCGTCAGACTAGCAGAAAAGTTCCGAACCGAAAACGCTATCTCCTGTAGTAGCGCCGTGCTGTGTTGTCCCAACATCTTCTCCTGATGGGTAATGGCATGGCGAACGGAGTCCATGTCCACTGGGTTCATTCTTGGCCGGATCGTTCTGTCACGATTCTCTAAAGCAGAACCCAGAAGCAGACCAGGACAAGGTGAGTAGAACGAAGGTGAGTATTTATTTACAGATTCAAATGTGAAAGCAGAATAATCCAGGAGACGGAGCGGGCAGCGGAGGTGAGTTGGTGGGAGTGAATAGGCAGATCCGATGATGTCACAGAAGCCACCGACGACCAGGCAGGGGTGGGGTGAATGTTCCGGGAGAATGATGTTCATGGCTAACGATCCGGCAGGGAATGGATGTCAGGTCAGAGCTTATGAAGTGGAGAGGTGATGATCAGGACCAGGTGTGCAGATAGCTGATGAGATGCAGGTGCGGGTAATAGAGAGATCCCCGCCTAGCTTCGTCGCCTGGCAACCAGACAGGGTGTGTTCAGGAACCTCAGGAAACAGACTTCAGAACAGAAAACAGGCAACACAGGCAGAAACAGGCTCAGGAAGCGGGATTCATGACATAATGATGGACTGTCGTTTCTCTTTGCTTATTTGAGCTGTTCTTGCCATAATATGGACTTCGTCTTTTACCAAATAGGGTAATATATGTGAAGAATCTCACATATAAAATGTACTTTGATTTGTTTAACACTTTTTTGGTTACTACAATGTAGAAAATAGTAAAAATAAAGAAAAACCCTTGAATGAGTAGGTTTGTCCAAACTTTTGACTGGTACTGTAATTCAAGGATTATGTTTAAAATGTCCATTAAAGTGTGGTTAATCTGTGTACATTTTACAGTTATTAAATGGACCTTCCTGGGGTGTTGAAATGAACGCCCAGGTCTTCTGGGTCTGCTTTATCAGGTATTGAACAGATGGAGCTAAAGAGGAAATTACAATGAACTTGTAAATACATAATCATTATAGTCATTAGTATCCTGGGACCTGAACTGGACATCCACATCCATTAACAGTAAAGGACAGAAGGATACACTAGAACCTTCTTGTGGATTTGGTAGGACAAAAACACCATGGCGAGCTCATCATGCTTGTGACATTATGCTAGCTAGCTATCCCCAGTTACAGTGCCTTCAGGAAGTATTCAGACCCTTTGATGCACATATTGTTAGGTTACAGCCTTATTCTAAAATGTATTAAATTGTTATTCTGTCTCTCACTGTTCAAATAAACCTACCATTAAAATTATAGGCTGATCATTTCTTTGTCAGTGGGCAAACGTACAAAATCAGCAGGGGATCAAATACTTTTTTCCCTCACTGTAGACAGGTGTGTGCCTTTCCAAATCATGTCCAATCAATTGAATTGACCACATGTGGACTCCAATCAAGTTGTAGAAACATCTCAAGGATGATCAATGGAAACAGGATGCACCTGAGCTCAATTTCGAGTCTCATCGCAAAGGGTCTGAATACTTATGTAAATAAGGTATTTCTGTTTTTAGTTTTTAATAAATGTGCAAAAATGTTTAAAAACCTGTTTTCGCTTTGTCATTATGGGGTATAGGGTTAGGGTAAGGGTTAGGGTTAGTGTAGATAGTGTAGATTGCTGAGGAAATTGTTTTATTTAATATAAGGCTGTAACGTAACAAAATGTGGAAAAAGTGAAGGGGTCTGAATACTTTCCGAAGCCACTGTAGATCATTTGTGTTCACTTGTCGCATCTGTGCTTGGTTGCGTTTTCCCTGTGTTTGTGTCACTGATGCACTTGGGACCTGGCTGCGCGCTGCTCATTCTAAAAATATAACTTTTGGTAGGCTAATCAAAACAGTGGCATCATGTGCAGCAGTTGTGGTCATGTCTAGCAATGTACAGGTCCTTCTATGACCAGCAACCATTCACAACATGGGCAACAGACTCCATTACTTTTGACTAATGTAAAATACAAAATGTGTCATGGTTTGCAGGGTACCACAGACACACACAGAAATTGTTTGACAAACCAACTTCCCCTACTGGAATAAATAAAGTACAAACACACACACACACACACACACACACACACACACACAGAGTAATATGAATTTCCAGGTGAACATAAAGCCCACTGGGCAAAAACTGGTTGAATCAACGTTGTTTCCACGTCATTTCAACAATAATGCAATGTGATGACATTTAATCAATGTGGGAAACAGATTTGCAAAAAGTCATCAACATCAGGGAATTTCCTTTTTTTTTTTTTTTTCACATTGAATTCACATTAATTGACAACTCATCCAAATTTAAATCAAAACTAGATGTTGAACTGACGTCTCTGCCCAGTGGGAGGAGAGCAGTCATTGGTAAATCTATCTGGTTTATTGCAAGTTGAAACAGGGAGCCACCACCAGCACAGAAGCAGAAATAAAATGTAACTGGCCTCTTGGAGACAGGCCCTTCATATCCTAATTAGACAGCACCAGCCCGGTAGGCTGGTGTGAAAGCCAAATAAAAAGATAGTGACTTTGTCAGCTGCTACAGAATCACACAGTGTTCACAGAATGTTATCGATACAATTTAACAGTGAATAATAATTGTGTCCTCGGTCCTTTTACCTCCAATCTGGCGTCAAGCATTATCAACAGATATGAGAATAATCCATAACATTCAGCTTCAAGTCTAGTGACCATGAACCCGCACCTTGAGTGTCACAAACAGAACACTGGAAATTATGTGTATTACAGAAACTCCAAATATGCTAAACATGGTGTTGATCACTTTAAACTACAATGAACAAAAATATAAACGCAACATGTAAAGTTTTGGTCCCATGTTTCATGGGCTGAAATAAAAGATCCCAGAAATTTTCCATACGCACAAATAATTTATTTCTCTCCAATTTTGTGCACAAATGTTTACATTCCTGTTAGTGAGCATTTCTCCTTTGCCAAGATAATCCATCCACCTGACAGGTGTGGCATATCAAGAAGCTGATTAAACAGCATGATCATTACACAGGTGCACCTTGCACTGGGGACAATAAAAGGCCACTCTAAAATGTGCAGTTTTATCACACAACACAATGCCATCGATGTCAAGTTTTGAGGGAACATGCAATTGGCATGCTGACTGCAGGAATGTCCACCAGAGCTGTTGCCAGATAATTGAATGTTAATTTCTCTACCATAGAATTTGGCAATACGTCCAACCCGCCTCACAACCCCGCAAACCACGTGTATGGCGTTGTGAGGGCGAGCGGTTTGCTGATGTCAACGTTGTGAACAGAGTGCACCATGGTGGCGGTGGGGTTATGGTATAGGCAGGCATAAGCTACAGACAACGAACACAATTACATTTTATCGATGGCAATTTGAATGCACAGAGATACCTTGATGAGATCCTGAAGCCCATTGTCGTGCCATTCATCCGCCGCCATCACCTCATGTTTCAGCATGATCAGGTATGGCCCCATGTCGCAAGGATTTGTACACAATTCCTGGACGCTGAAAATGTCCCAGTTCTTCCGTGGCCTGCATACTCACCAGACATATCACCCATTGAGCATGTTTGTAGAGGAGTGGGACAACCTTCCACAGGCCACAATCAACAGCCTGATCAACTCTTTTCAAAGGAGATGTGTTGCGCTGCATGAGGCAAATGGTGGTCTCACCAGATACTGACTGGCTTTCTGATCCAAGCCTCTACCTTTTTTGGGGGTATCTGTTTTCCCAGTCATGTGAAATCCATAGATTAGGGCCTAATGAATTTGTTTCAATTGACTGATTTCCTTATATGAACTGTAAATCAGTAAAATATTTGAAATTGTTGCATGTTGCGCTTTTATTTATGTTCAGTATAAATCACTCTTAAATTTCCTCATTACACACACACGCACACATACACAGCATTACAAACGTACCTTTGGTGTTGGTAGTAGTCTATGAGTGTAATAGACAGGAGAGTTCCGGAGCAGAGGAGAATGAATAGAATCAGGTAACGCATTGTTAGAACAGGTCACAGACTGAATGACAGAATGACAACTACACTCTCCATCAGGAAGGAATAGAGGGAGGGAGAAGCAGCCTGGTCTCATAGACTATACGTAACATAGTAGACGTAATTCCGTGACACTTAAATTACTATAATATGTTACGTTTGGTATGGTTCCATAAGACAGAAGCTTACTTAAGTCAAATACGAAAGTAGGGTGGTTGGTCAGGCTGGATGGGTTGGCATATAACGTGAACCTGACTCCAGGTTGGGAGGAGAGGAGGAGTCGGAGGGGAGGGGGGGAGAGGTGTGTGTGTGTATAGAGTACCACAGTATGAGTCATAATACCCATAAAACCTTGTGGTCAAACAGGGAAAAATGGTTCCAATCATTTTTCCACCATTCATTTTTCCTATAGGGGATTTTAGAAACACAAAAAATAAGGGCTGTGTTTTGTGTAGGCTTACCCTGGCATGACGTTGTGATAACTGTATAAATCACTCTAGGGCAAGGTGTCTTTTATCAATATATTCACCTGTATTTACCTCCCAAAAATGAAATGCTAATAAACTGCTAATGTGGCTATCATAAAGAACTACAAATGCCATGATGATCTGGACGTGACTGCCAAATTAAGGCAAAGGTAAGAATCTCTGGATTAACTATCTAATGTTAGCTAAATGTAGTAATGAATGAATTATCAAAATGTCTTTAACCCCCTAGAGTAATTTAACGCACCGGTGCGTCAATCTAAGTAGCGTAATAAAAAAGATCCCCATCAAAATCCGTCAGTTTAACATAGAGATATCTGTTTTTTTTTTGCATTGGATGTGTCTCAATCCACTGCATCCACCGATGTCGCACTTCCAAATTTGCAGTGAAAGGTGACAGAGATAGAGCAGTGTTTGTCAAACCATGAGACATCCCGAAAATCAGTCTTTTCACGAAAACATCTGTAGTGTCCGAAGCGTCTTTGACCCCAACAAGTGTCAGGGTACTCGTCTGAAGTACCATCCAATGTGCCAACTTCCGTTTGTAGCGTCCAAACTGTTTGGGCAAAGGTTGAATGGCAGGAACCCGGTTACCGAGATTTACCGGGATTTATCGGCCAAAAGTATGTGGGCACCTGTTCCTCAAACATCTCATTACAAAATCATGGGCATTAATATGGAGTTGGTCTCCCCTTTGCTGCTATAACAGCCTCCACTCTTCTGAGAAGGCTTTCCACTAGATGTTGGAACATTGCTGCGGGGACTTGCTTCCATTCAGCCTCAAGAGCATTAGTGAGGTCAGGCACTGATGTTGGCCAATTAGGCCTGGCTCGCAGTCTGTGTTCCAATTCATCCTAAAGGTGTTCGATAGGGTTGAGGTCAGGGCTCTGTGCAGGCCAGTCAAGTTCTTCCACACTGATCTCAACAAACAATTTCTGTATGGACCATCACTTTGTGCACGGGGGCATTGTCATGCTGAAACAGGAAAGGGCCTTCCTCAAACTGTTGCCACAAAGTTGGAAGTACAGAATCATCTAAGTCTCCTGAGTGGCGCAGTGGTCTAAGGCACTGCATCGCAGTGCTAACTGTGCCACTAGAGATCCTGGTTCGAATCCAGGCTCTGTCGCAGCCGGCCGCGACCGGGAGACTCATGGGCGGCGCACAATTGGCCCAGCGTCGTCCAGGGTAGGGGAGGGAATGGCCGGCAGGGATGTAGCTCAGTTGATAGAGCATGGCGTTTGCAACGCCAGGGTTGTGGGTTCGCTTCCCACGGGGGGCCAGTATAAAAATATATATATATATATGTATTCACTAACTGTAAGTCGCTCTGGATAAGAGCGTCTGCTAAATAATGTAAATGTAAATCTATAATGTCATTGTATGCTGTAGAGTTAAGATTTCCCTTCACTGGAACTAACCATGAAAAACAGCCCCAGACCCAGTGGTGGAAAAAGTACTCAATTGTCATACTTGAGTAAAAGTAAAGATACCTTAATTGAAAATGACTCAAGTAAAAGTGAAAGTCACCCAGTAAAATACTACTTGAGTAAAAGTCTAAAAGTATTTGTTTTTAAATATACTTAAGTATCAAAAGTAAATGGAACTGCTAAAATATACTTAAGTATCAAAAGTAAAAGTATAAACCATTTAAAATTCCATATATTAAGCAAACCAGCCGGACCAATTTTATTTATTTTTAATTGACGGTTAGCCAGGGGCACACTCAAACACTCAGACATAATTTACAAACAAAGCATTTGTGTTTAGTGAGTCCGCCAGATCAGAGGCAGTAGGGATGACCAGGGATGTTCTCTTGATAAGTGTGTGAATTGGACCATTTTCCTGTCAAAATGTAACGAGTACTTTTCGGTGTCAGGGAAAATGCATGGAGTAAAAAGTACATTAGTACTTTAAAGTATTTTTACTTTAGTACTTTACACCACTGCCCAGACCATTATTCCTCCTCCACCAAACTATACAGTTGGCACTGGGCATTCGGGCAAGTAGCATTCTCCTTGCATCCGCCAAACCCAGATTCGTCCGTCGGACCGCCAGATGGTGAAGCGTGATCTCCCACTCCAAAGAACGCGTTTCCACTGAGTTCAATGACGGCGAGCTTTACACCACTCCAGCCGACGCTTGGAATTGCGCATGGTGATCTTAGGCTTGTGTGCGGCTGCTCGGCCATGGAAACCCATTTCATGAAGCTCCCGACGAACAGTTCTTGTACTGACGTCGCTTCCAGAGGCAGTTTGGAACTCGGTAGTGAGTGTTGCAACCGAGGACAGATGATTTTTACACGGTACGCGCTTCAGCACTCGCCGATCCCATTCTTTGAGCTTGTGTGGCCTACCACTTTTCGGCTGAGCCGTTGTTGCTCCTAGATGTTTCCACTACACAATAACAGCACATGGCTGGTGTGCTCGATTTTATACACCTGTCAAATCAAATCAAATACATTTGTATTTGTCCCATGCACCGAATACAGGTGTAGTAGACCTTACCGTGAAATGCTTACTTACAAGCCCTTAATCAACAATGAAATAGAGTTAAGAAAATATTTACGAAATAAACTAAAGTAAAAAATAAAAAGTAACACAATAAGATTACATAACAATAACGAGGCTATATACAGGGGGTACCGGTACCGCGTCAATGTGCAGGAGTACAGGTTAGTCGAGGTAGTAAAAACAAAGGGGGGTCAATGTAAATAGTCCGGGTGGCCATTTGATTAATTGTTCAGCAGTCTTATAGCTTGGGAGTACAAGCTGTTAAGGAACCTTTTGGACCTAGACTATGCGCTCCTGTAACGCTTGCCATGCGGTAGCAGAGAGAACAGTCTATGACTTGGGTAACTGGAGTCTTTGACAGTTTTTTGGGCCTTTCTCTGACACCGCCTAGTATATAGGTCCTGGATGACAGGAAGCTTGGTCCCAGTGACGTATTGGGCCTTACGCACTACCCTCTGTAGCGCCTTACGGTCGGATACCGAGCAGTAGCCATACCAGGCAGTGATACAACCGGTCAGGATGCTCTTGATGGTGCAGCTGTATAACCTTTTGAGGATCTGGGGACCCATGCCAAATCTTTTCAGTCTCCTGAGGGGTAAAAGGTGGTGTTGTGCCCTCTTCACGACTGTCTTGGTATGTTTGGACCATGATAGTTTGTTGGTGATGTGGACACCAAGGAACTTGAAACTCTCGACACGCTCCACTACAGCCCCATCGATGTTAATGGGGGCCTGTTCGGCCCACCTTTTTCTGTAGTCCACAATCATCTCCTTTCTCTTGCTCACATTGAGGGAGAGGTTGTTATCCTGGCACCACACGGCCAGGTCTCTGACCTCCTCCCTATAGGCTCATCGTTGTCGGTGATCAGGCCTACCACTGTTGTGTCGCCAGCAAACTTAATGATGGTGTTGGAGTCGTGCTTGGCCACGCAGTCGTGGGTGAACAGGGAGTACAGGAGGGGACTAAGCATGCACCCCTGAGGGGCCCTGGTGTTGAGGATCAGCGAGGCAGATGTGTTGTTGCCTACCCTTACCACCTTGGGGAGGCCCGCCAGTTGCAGAGGGAGTTGTTCAGTCCCAGGGTCCTTAGCTTATTGTGGGCAATATGGTGTTGAACACTGAGCTGTAGTCAATGAACAGCATTCTCACATAGGTGTTCCTTTTGTCCAGGTGGGAAAGGGCAGTGTGTAGTGCGATTGAGATTGCGTCATCTGTGGATTTGTTGGGGCGGTATGCGAATTGGAGTGGATCTAGGGTTTCCGGGATGATGGTGTTGATGTGAGCCATGATAACAGGTTAGGACTGCTAGAACCTTGAAGTTGGGGCTTAACTGGAACAACAGTGATTTATGTTGAAAAATACAGAATAAAAGTCTACTCATACAGTGCCCTCAGGAAGTATTCACACCCCTTGACTCAGTCGAGCAGTGAATTTCAAACACAGATTCAACCATAAAGACCACATATGTTTTCCAATGCTTCGCAAAGAAAGGCACCTATTGGTAGATGGGTAAAAAAAAAAAAGCACACATTAAATAACCCTTTGAGTATGGTGAAGTCCTTAATTACACTTTGGATGGTGTATCAATACATCCAGTCACTACAAAGATACAGGCGCCCTTCCTAACTCAGTTGCCGGAGAGGAAGGAAACCGCTCAGGGATTTCACCATGAGGCCAATGGTGACTTTAAAACAGTTACAGTGTTTAATGGCTGTGATAGGAGAAAACTGAGGATGGATCAACAACATTGTAGTTACTCCACAACACTAACCTAAATGACAGAGTGAAAAGAATGAAGCCTGTACAAAATAAAACATATTCCAAAACATGTATCCTGTTTTGCAATAAGGCACTAAAGTAAAACAGCAACAAAAACATTTGGCAAAGAAATTAACTTTATGTCCTGAATACAAAGTGTTATGTTTGGGGCAAATCCAACACAACACATCACTGAGTACCAGTCTTCATATTTTCAAGCATGGTGGTGGCTGCATCATGTTATGGGTATGCTTGTCATCTGAAAGGACTAGGGAGTTTTTTTGGATAAAAAAAAAATGAAAAGCGCTAAGCACAGGAAAAATCCTAGAGAAAAACTGGGTTCAGCCTGCTTTCCAACAGACACTGGGAGACAAATTCACCTTTCAGCAGGACAATAACCTAAAACACAAGGCCAAATATACACAGGAGTTGCTTACCAAGACGACATCTGCTAAACGACATCTGCTAAATGATGTAAATGTAAATGTTATTGAATGTTCCTGTGTGCACTAGTTAGAGTTTTGACTTAAATGGCTTTAAAATCTATGGCAAGTCTTGAAAATGGCTGTCTAGCAATGATCAAGAAACAACTTGACAGAGCTTGAAGAATTTTGAAAATAATAATGTGCAAATATTGTACAGTCCAGGTGTGCAATGTTCTTAGAGACTAACCCAGAAAGACTCACTGCTGTAATTGCTGCCAAAGGTGATTCTAACATATATTGACTCATGGGTGAAATACTTATGTAAATTAGATATTTCTGTATTTCATTTTCAATAAATTAGCAAAAATGTCTAAAAACATGTTTTCACTTTGTCATTATGGGGTATTGTTTGTAGATTGCTGAGAGAGAAAACATATATTTAATCCAATTTGAATTCAGGCTGTAACACAACAAAATGTGGAATACAGTGAGGAAAAAAAGTATTTGATCCCCTGCTGATTTTGTACGTTTGCCCACTGACAAAGAAATGATCAGTCTATAATTTTAATGGTAGGTTTATTTGAACAGTGAGAGACAGAATAACAAAACAAAAATCCAGAAAAACGCACGTCAAAAATGATATAAATTGATTTGCATTTTAATGAGGGAAATAAGTATTTGACCCCCTCTCAATCAGAAAGATTTCTGGCTCCCACGTGTCTTTTATACAGGTAACGAGCTGAGATTAGGAGCACACTCTTAAAGGGAGTGCTCCTAATCTCAGCTTGTTACCTGTATAAAAGACACCTGTCCACAGAAGCAATCAATCAATCAGATTCCAAACTCTCCACCATGGCCAAGACCAAAGAGCTCTCCAAGGATGTCAGGGACAAGATTGTAGACCTACACAAGGCTGGAATGGGCTACAAGACCATCGCCAAGCAGCTTGGTGAGAAGGTGACAACAGTTGGTGTGATTATTCGCAAATGGAAGAAACACAAAATAACTGTCAATCTCCCTCGGCCTGGGGCTCCATGCAAGATCTCACCTCGTGGAGTTGCAATGATCATGAGAACGGTGAGTAATCAGCCCAGAACTACACGGGAGGATCTTGTCAATGATCTCCAGGCAGCTGGGACCATAGTCACCAAGAAAACAATTGGTAACACACTACGCCGTGAAGGACTGAAATCCTGCAGCGCCCGCAAGGTCCCCCTGCTCAAGAAAGCACATATACAGGCCCGTCTGAAGTTTGCCAATGAACATCTGAATGATTCAGAGGAGAACTGGGTGAAAGTGTTGTGGTCAGATGAGACCAAAATGGAGCTCTTTGGCATCAACTCAACTCGCTGTGTTTGGAGGAGGAGGAATGCTGCCTATGACCTCAAGAACACCATCCCCACCGTCAAACATGGAGGTGGAAACATTATGCTTTGGGGGTGTTTTTCTGCGAAGGGGACAGGACAACTTCACTGCATCAAAGGAACGATGGACGGGGCCATGTACCGTCAAATCTTGGGTGAGAACCTCCTTCCCTCAGCCAGGGCATTGAAAATGGGTCGTGGATGGGTATTCCAGCATGACAATGACCCAAAACACACGGCCAAGGCAACAAAGGAGTGGCTCAAGAAGAAGCACATTAAGGTCCTGGAGTGGTCTAGCCAGTCTCCAGACCTTAATCCCATAGAAAATCTGTGGAGGGAGCTGAAGGTTCGAGTTGCCAAACGTCAGCCTCAAAACCTTAATGACTTGGAGAAGATCTGCAAAGAGGAGTGGAACAAAATCCCTCCTGAGATGTGTGCAAACCAGGTGGCCAACTACAAGAAACGTCTGACCTCTGTGATTGCCAGCAAGGGTTTTGCCACCAAGTAATAAGTCATGTTTTGCAGAGGGGTCAAATACTTATATGTTTTTCTGGATTATTTTGTTGTTATTCCGTCTCTCACTGTTCAAATAAACCTACCATTAAAATTATAGACTGATCATGTCTTTCTCAATGGGCAAACGTACAAAATCAGCAGGGGATCAAATACTTTTTTCCCTCACTGTATGTCAAGGGGTATGAATAATTTCTGAAGGTACTGTACACTATATAATATATAGTATGTACTATGAAATGTGCTATGTCAATAATATGAGTTATTTATAAGTAAATAAAGTAAGCAGTAATAAAACATTGAAGAAAATTATAGCAGCAGTGACGGTAGTGTGTGTGTTGTGTGTAGTCAGTGCAAATAGTCTCTTATGGTGCAGTTGAACAGCAGGTTGTGCAGGTGGACAGCTAACGTCGGCTTTTCAACAGTTGGCCTGGAGTTAGAAGCTGTCTCGGAAACTGTTGTTCCGGGACCGTATGCTCCGGTACCGGAAGCGGAGAGAACATGCCTTGGCTGGGGTGGCTGAAGTCCTTGGTGATCTTCCAGGCCTTCCTCAGACACCGCCTGGTGTAGATGTCCTGTAGGGCTGGGAGCTGGCCCCCAGTGATGGACTGTGTACAGTTGGGGAAAAAGTATTTGATCCCCTGCTGATTTTGTACATTTGCCCACTGACAAAGACATGATCAGTCTATAATTTTAATGGTAGGTTTATTTGAACAGTGAGAGACAGAATAACAACAAAAAAATCAAGAAAAACTCTGGTCAAAAATGTTATAAATTGATTTGCATTTTAATGAGGGAAATAAGTATTTGACCCCTCTGCAAAACATGACTTAGTACTTGGAGGCAAAACCCTTGTTGGCAATCACAGAGGTCAGACGTTTCTTGTAGTTGGCCACCAGGTTTGCACACATCTCAGGAGGGATTTTGTCCCACTCCTTTTTGCACTCACTAACTGTAAGTCGCTCTGGATGAGCGTCTGCTAAATGACTAAAATGTAAAATGTAAATGTAAATCTTTCTGATTGAGAGGGGGTCAAATACTTATCTCCCTCATTAAAATGCAAATCAATTCATAAAATTTTTGACATGCGTTTTTCTGGATTTATTTGTTGTTATTCTGTCTCTCACTGTTCAAATAAACCTACCATTAAAATTTTAGACTGATCATTTCTTTGTCAGTGGGCAAACGTACAAAATCAGCAGGGGATCAAATACTTTTTTCCCTCACTGTATTCTTCACCACCCTCTGTAGAACCTTGCGGCCGAGGTTGTTGCACCTGCCATACCAACGTTTTGAAGATGGGGTCCATGTCTGCTGTGAAAATAATAGCAAAAGTTTGTAATTATGAATATAAGATGTCAAATTGAATCACAGTGAGCATATTGGATGTAGATGTAATATTAAATTAATAGTAGCAAACACCAGCAAACCCTTCCTCAAAGTCCTCCACTGGCCTCCCTGAGTCTCTAGAGCAGATTTGAGTGCCTCGTAACATTCTGACAATTTTTATTGGTCGATATCTTGGCACTAAACATGGCTGCCATTGAGAAATGTAAAATGTAAATGTAAATGTAAATGTAAATGTGAAGTTGGATATGGAGGGGGAGAAAAGGGAGACGAAGGAGGAACACAGGTGTACAAGGAGACCCGGGATGTTTCTCAATATGCATACTACCGTGCTCCACACTCTCATGCTCCATTTGCATTCTCAGACGACGTTCTCTTGAGTACGTTCTTGTGAGGACGAGAGTATGGAGAATGCGTAAAACATTACATTTCAGAAGCACTCCTACTCCCCCTACTGTATTACCTCACGCTTCACCTCCCCTTAAGTGATAATGCCAGAGAAGTCGGTGTTTGGAGGATGTATTGGCATGGGTGTTGTTAAGCCCGGGGGCGGCAGGTAGCTTAATGGTTAAGAGCATTGTGCCAGTAACCGAAAGGTCGCTGGTTCTAATCCCCAATCCGACTAGGTGAGAAATCTGTCAATGTGCCCTTGAGCAAGGCACTTAACCCTAATTGCTCCTGTAAGTCACTCTGGATAAGAGTGTCTGCTAAATGACAACAACAAAAAAGTTGAGGGCCGCCAAACCGTGCCAATATATCCTTCAAACACCGGCTTCGAGGGCTTTATCACTTTTATATAACGGGTTACCAACATATTCAAAAAAATATTATTAACGTTATTTTAATGAATTTATTCATACTATTTCATCCTTCCACAAGATATAGTCCCGACACAATTCTAGGGTTGCTACCCAAGCCGGCTGGTTTTTCGTTCTATCGGTTCGGTTGCCAGAGATGCGACCCAGTCGTTCGTTCTAAATGTTCCATTGCCATACTGGCTGGCAATGTTCTTATCCCTTGCTAGCCAACTACGGCTAACTTACAGTCATGGCAAACTGTGCAGCCAGAATAACAACAGTAGCTGCATTTGTTTAAGCTGTTTTCTAGTGACATTTATTTGGACACATCCATAACAATGAGCTAATGAGTTGCGATATCGCCTGGCATAGAAAATGTGCTCTCGTCAGGAGCAAGCCAACAACACAGTTAACCCAATCACTTCAAACTGATTCATGATTTCGACTGGCTGAGAAACGCTGCCTGCCTGTCTGTCTCGTCCCGCTGCCTGCCTGTCTGACTCATTACAATGGGACAGCAGGAGATCGAATTTGATTATTGAAACAATGTTGCAAATGTCGGAGAGACTGACAGCAAGGTTTATAAAAATCTCAGCTGTTAAAAAACAAAATGTTAGTCTAAAAGAAATGTGAGATAATGTCTAAAGTTTATAAATTGCCTGGCTGGTCTGATGAGACAGTGGATTGCACAGTCAGCATAACAGAGTAAATAGGCATTTTAACATCATAGATTTAGCAGGCTGGAATGCGGTTTTAACCAATCAGCATTCAGGATTAGACACACCTGTTGTATAAATTCACTGAACCTTCTTCCAGCCAGGACAATGTCAAAAATAGACTAAACAAGATATACACAAAGCAAACATTTTACTTCATAATTATCAGCTAGATATGTGAATCGTAATAATCTAGCTAGCCAGCTAGTTAAACAGGCAAAAATGACCTAAAACTAATGTTCTGCAATGTAGATGTAAAAGATGTTGTGGCTAGCTAGCTAGCCAGTTAGCCCTATTGACCTATGGACTTACCCATTCACTGAACCATCTTCCAGCCAGGACAATGGCAATAGAGACTAAAAAAGATATACACAAAGCAACCGTTTTACTTCATAACTATCAGCTGATAGCTATGTGAATCGTAATAATGTAGCTAACTAAATAGTTTAACAGGCAAAATTACCTGAAACAAATAGTATGCAAGATAGATGTAAATTCTTTGTGGGTAGCTAGCTAACAATTATTGGTTAGATAACAGTAGTAGCTAGCCAGTTAGCCCTATTGACTTATTATGGGCTTGCAAACTACGGTACGTATGCAGGTATACCAAAATTAACACAGCATGTATTTATTAACGTATCAAGATAAAATATTGTAGTCAAGCAACATATGAGATGTTTAAACATCCCAGATGTTTAGTTCATTTCATTCCGATCTCCTTTGCATTTTTGTAGCCCTTTTCTGTAGCCTGTCAACTATGTGTCAGTCTATCCCTGTTCTCTCCTCTCTGCACAGGTCATACAAACGCTGTTGCCACTCTAATCTGGTGGTCCCTGCGCGCACGACCCACGTGGAGTTCCAGGTCTCTGGCAGCCTCTGTAACTGCCGTTCTGCGGCCAACAAGGCAGAGTTCATCTCAGCCTATGCTACCCTCCAGTCCCTCGACTTCTTGGCGCTGACGGAAACATGGATTACCACAGAAAACACTGCTACTCCTACTGCTCTTTCCTCGTCTAACCATGTGTTCTCGCATACCCCGAGAGCATCTGGTCAGCGTGGCGGTGGCACAGGAATCCTCATCTCTCCCAAGTGGACATTCTCTCTTTTTCCCCTGACCCATCTGTCTATCTCCTCATTTGAATTCCATGCTGTCACAGTCACTAGTCCATTCAAGCTTAACATCCTTGTCATTTATCGCCCTCCAGGTTCCCTTGGAGAGTTCATCAATGAGCTTGACGCCTTGATAAGTTCCTTTCCCGAGGATGGCTCACCCCTCACAGTTCTGGGTGACTTTAACCTCCCTACGTCTGCCTTTGACTCATTTCTCTCTGCCTCCTCCTTTCCACTCCTTTCCTCTTTTGACCTCACCCTCTCACCATCCCCCCCTACTCACAAGGCAGGCAATACGCTTGACCTCCTCCCGGCTGGCTCGGTCCTCCCCTCCTGCTCCGTGGCTTGACGACTCATTGAGAGCTCACAGAACAGGGCTCTGGGCAGCCGAGCGGAAATAGAGGAAAACTAGACTCCCTGCGGACCTGTCATCTTTTCACTCCCTCCTCTCTACATTCTCTTCCTCTGTTTCCGCTGCTAAAGCCACTTTCTACCACTCTAAATAACCCTAGGAAGCTCTTTGCCACCTTCTCCTCCCTGCTGAATCCTCCTCCTCCTCCCCCCCCCCTCCTCCCTCTCTGTGGATGACTTCGTCAACCATTTTGAAAAGAAGGTTGACGACATCCGATCCTCATTTATTAAGTCAAATGACACCGCTGGTCTTGCTCACACTGCCCTACCCTATGCTTTGACTTCTTTCTCCCCTCTCTCTCCAGATGAAATCTTGCGACTTGTGACGCCCACCTGCCCGCTTGACCCTATTCCCTCCTCTCTTCTCCAGACCATTTCCGGAGACCTTCTCCCTTACCTCACCTCGCTCATCAACTCGTCCTTGACCGCTGGCCATGTCCCTTCCGTCTTCAAGAGAGCGAGAGTTGCACCCCTCCTCAAAAAACCTACACTCGATCCCTCCGATGTCAACAACTACAGACCAGTATCCCTTCTTTATTTTCTCTCCAAAACTCTTGAGCGTGCCGTCTCTAGCCAACTCTCCTGCTATCTCTCTCAGAATGACCTTCTTGATCCAAACCAGTCAGGTTTCAAGACTGGTCATTCAACTGAGACTGCTCTTCTCTGTGTCACGGAGGCTCTCTGCACTGCTAAAGCTAACTCGCTCTCCTCTGCTCTTATCCTTCTAGACCTATCCGCTGCCTTTGATACTGTGAACCATCAGATCCTCCTCTCCACCCTCTCCGAGTTGGGCATCTCCGGCGCTGCTCACTCTTGGATTGCGTCCTACCTGACAGGTCGCTCCTACCAGGTGGCGTGGCGAGAATCTGTCTCCACACCACGTGCTCTCACCACTGGTGTCCCCCAGGGCTCAGTTCTAGGCCCTCTCCTATTCTCTCTATACACCAAGTCACTTGGCTCTGTCATATCCTCACATGGTCTCTCCTATCATTGCTACGCAGACGACACACAATTAATTTTCTCCTTTCCCCCTTCTGATAACCAGGTGGCGAATCGCATCTCTGCATGTCTGGCAGACATATCAGTGTGGATGTCGGATCACCACCTCAAGCTGAACCTCGGCAAGACGGAGCTGCTCTTCCTCCTGGGGAAGGACTGCCCGCTCCATGATCTCGCCATCACGGTTGACAACTCCATTGTGTCCTCCTCCCAGAGTGCAAAGAACCTTGGCGTGACCCTGGACAACACCCTGTCGTTCTCCGCTAACATCAAAGCAGTGACCCGATCCTGCAGGTTCATGCTCTACAACATTTGCAGAGTACGACCCTACCTTACACAGAAAGCGGCACAGGTCCTAATCCAGGCACTGGATTACTGCAACTCGCTGTTGGCTGGGCTCCCTGCCTGTGCCATTAAACCCCTACAACTTATCCAGAACGCCGCAGCCCGTCTGGTGTTCGACCTTCCCAAGTTCTCTCATGTCACCCCACTCCTCCGCACACTCCACTGGCTTCCAGTTGAGGCTCGCATCTACTACAAGACCATGGTGCTTGCCTACGGAGCTGTGAGGGGAACGGCACCTCCTTACCTTCAGGCTATGATCAGACCCTACACCCAAACGAGGGCACTACATTCATCCACCTCTGGCCTGCTAGCCCCCCTACCTCTACGGAAGCACAGTTCCCGCTCAGCCCAGTCAAAGCTGTAAGTTGCTCTGGATAAGAGCGTCTGCTAAATGATGTAAATGTGAAAATGTAAATGTGAATAGGCAACATTTCATTCTGAAGTCTGAGGGTATTTTCTCTCGCTTCAGCTCAAATAATGGCCGCCATTGAGTTCAATCAATTTTGCATCGTTTTTTACATGGTTGCGTCATATTTCTTTGCATACTTTCCATTGAAGCTTGCATCGATACATGCTTCTAAATATGTACAAATGGAGTACGCATTCGAGAAGTGTCCTCCTTGCTCCGTTTGGCATACTTGATTTGGACTCCAACTCCGACCCTCCCGTGCTCCAATTTGCATGCTCGGAGCATGGTAGTATGCATTTTGAGAAACACCCCCGGTGTGCAGGTTCTCTTCAATGTGAACAACAGCAACAACAATGAGGAAGAGTATGAACATGCACATACATACACATACACACACACACACACACACACACACACACACACACACACACACACACACACACACAAGCAAGTCGTAACAACTAAAAGCACAAGTCTTTGTACACAACTTCCCTCCTTTGTGTGTGTGTGTCTGTATGCACCAATGGTGTGCACTCATGTCTGTGCTCATGAATGCAGTATGTATGGGTTATGAATGGGTTATGTTAGGTTCAGAACAAATATTAATAACTGAAATGGTGACTAGAAAAAGCTCAAGCCAAGTTTATTCATCCCATTGGGTCATACAGCTGCAAAGACAAGGTATGATTACACAAGCACATATATTTTTAACCTCCTACTAGGCGAGGTCAACTCCTTACACATCTAGACAGCCAATACATCTCTGTTGCTAGGCAGGAACTTAATTGGTTCCTCTCACTGGTGTAGTCATGGCCTTGCCTGATGCAAGAACTTTCGTGGGTGTGGAAGTGTGAGATAGGACTGTAGTAGGACGGTTGTTGGGGTGGGCCCCTCTGGCCCCCCTCCCAGAGGTTTCTTCTCACTTCATCTGTTGACTTGACCTCGGGCCGAATTCCTCGCTCTGCCCTAGTTCCGCAGCTGGCCTGCCTTATCAGAGATTGTTGCCCTTTGCCTCCCTCAGTAACTTTCCATACATTCCTTATTCACCCTTCATTGACAGAGAACATAAACAGTTATCATACATGTAACGTAATCAATAAGTTCTTCTATAGTGACAGAAATAAGTATATTTCAAGTTAGAACCCAACAGTTATGAAGTCCTAATGTAGGACATTATTTTGAATTGTATGCCATAACAATATCACAATTGAGTTACACAATATAAAACATTCTACTCCGGGATAATGTGGACATGAAGTGCGAAAATGCTAATATGGGTACCATTGACTAATATAGGATAGCCTAGGTTATGTATAATTGTTCGGAACAGAATATAGAAAAGGCTATACTAAAAAGTCAATAGGATGAATAGAATGTAAAATCTATTCCCAATGCATAAGCACTGTTTATGATAGGTTGCCAATGTAACTAATAGATTCTGCAACATATGGTGTGTTTTTCCCAGTCTGTCATCAGTTCCTGCTACTACTAAAAGGGAAAGGGGAAAGGGTATGGCTGGATAGAGAGAGAATGCCCTCCAGTGTGCAACCTGAACAGTAGCAAGACTACGGCCACTAGAATAATAGTCTCTCCTCAAAGCCAGAGATACAGTGGCTGTGAGAAGAAACTATTAATTCCATTCCTCAGGACTTGAAGGACCTGAATAGTATAACTAAATGAACATGAAAAGTCATTTAAACAGTGGCAACACATGACAAAACAAAGTTTGTATCAAAATTACAATGCTGTATTTTTATTTCACTTTGGTGTACAGTCAACATTACAAGAGCAGCATGTCTTTTTACAATAAAATAATTACAATTACAACAATAATAGACATAACAATACCCATAAAATAGCCAAATTGAGTAATTTCACACTTGATAACATATTGTCTATTATATTTTCTGTTGTAAAATGAAATATTTAATTTATGTACGGAATGATGTACGATTCCTGTTGAGTGGCCGTCATCTCACTCACGTTCTCTTTTGTGACAGGTATCAGTTTGAATGTGGTCAAATGCAGAGGAACATGACATGGGTCTCAATTAGGGTTGCAAAGGGAGGGTATATTACTGGATACTTTCAGTTTACCAGTAAACTACCAGAATTGTTTTTATCTTTCAAGGATTTAATGTTATCTATCATAAGACATCAAGTGGCCCTTTTGGGTAGTCATATTATCATAGGTGTCTGTATTTATCTCTGGCCCTCTGTGTAGCATTATCACATGTAAAATATAAGCTGTAAAACATTATCCTAAATATAAATGATCAACTTAGTGAATACCATTAATGTTTAATATGAGGGTTTCAGCATGAAATATATATATATATATTTATTTTTTTACTATGTCAACAGTGCCTTCGGAAAGTATTCAGACCACTGTTTTGATTAGCCTACCAAAAGTTATATTTTTAGAATGAGCAGCGCGCAGCCAGGTCCCAAGTGCATCGGTGACACAAACACAGGGAAAACGCAACCAAGCACAGATGCGACAAGTGAACACAAATGATCTACAGTGCCTTCGGAAAGTATTCAGACCCCTTCACTTTTTCCACATTTTGGTACGTTACAGCCTTATTCTAAAATGGATTAAATAAAACAATTTCCTCAGCAATCTAAACACAATACCCCATAATGACAAAGCAAAAACAGGTTTTTAGAATTTTTAGCAATTTTATAAAAATACAATAAAAATAAAACAGAAACATTTTATTTACATAAGTATTCATCCCCTTTGCTATGAGACTCGAAATTGAGCTCAGGTGCATAATGTTTCCATTGATCATCCTTGAGATGTTTCTACAACTTGATTGAAGTCCACCTGTAGTACATTCAATTCATTGGACATGATTTGGAAAGGCACACACCTGTCTATATAAGGTCCCACAGTTGACAGCGCATATCAGAGCAAAAACCAAACCATGAGGTCGAAGGAATTGTCCGTAGAGCTCCGAGACAGGCTTGTGTCGAGGCACAGATCTGGGGAAGGGTACGAAAACATTTCTGCAGCATTAAAGGTCCCCAAGAACACAGTGGCCTCCATCATTCTTAAATGGAAAAAGTTTGGAACCACCAAGACTCTTCCAAGAGCTGGCTGCCCGGCCACACTGAGGAATCAGGGGAGAAGGGCCTTGGTCAGGGAGGTGACCAAGAACCTGATGGTCACTCTGACAGAGCTCTAGAGTTCCTCTGTGGAGATGGGAGAACCTTCCAGAAGGACAACCATCTCTGCAGCACTCCACCAATCAGGCATTTATGGTAGAGTGGCCAGATGGAAGCCACTCCTCAGTAAAATGCACATGACAGCCCGCTTGAAGTTTGCCAAAAGGCACCTAAAGGACTCTCAGACCATTAGAAACAAGATTCTCTGGTCTGATGAAACCAAGATTGAACTCTTTGGCCTGAATGACAAGCGTCACGTCTGGAGGAAACCTGGCACCATCCCTACGGTGAAGCATTGTGGTGGCAGCATCATGCTGTGGGGATGTTTTTCAGCGGCAGGGACTGAGAGACTAGTCAGGATCGAGGCAAAGATGAACGGAGCAATGTACAGAGAGATCCTTGATGAAAACCTGCTCCAACAGGACAATGACCCTAAGCACACAGCCAAGACAACGCAGGAGTGGCTTCGGGACAAGTCTCTGAATGTCCTTGAGTGGCCCAGGAGAGACCGGACTTAAACCCGATCGAACATCTCTGGAGAGACCTGAAAATAGCTGTGCAGCAACGCTCCCCGTCAACCTGACAGAGCTTGAGAGGATCTGCAGAGAAGAATGGGAGAAACTCCCCAAATACAGGTGTCTCATGCTTGTAGCGTTATACCTGAGAAGACTCAAAGCTGTAATCGCTGCTAAAGGTGCTTCAACAAAGTACTGAGTAAAGGGTCCTCTGTAGCTCAGCTGGTAGAGCACGGCGCTTGTAACGCCAAGGTAGTGGGTTCGATCCCCGGGACCACCCATACACACAAAAAAAAATAATTATGCACGCATGACTGTAAGTCGCTTTGCATAAAAGCGTCTGCTAAATGGCATATTATTATTATATTATACTTACGTAAATGTGATATTTCAGTTGTTTATTTGTAATAAATGTGCAAACATTTCTAAAAACCTGTTATTTCTTTGTCATTATGGGGTATTGTGTGTAGATTGATGAGGGGGAAAAACTATTTAATCCATTTTAGAATAAGGCTGTAACGTAGCAAAATGTTGAAAAAGTCAAGGGGTCTGAATACTTTCCGAATGCACTGTATGTATTTGTTGTCATTGTTCTGGCTTCAAACTGATGGCAGTTGTAAAAAAAAAAAAAAAAAAAAAAGAGTCAATAGTTGGAAGAGTTGCAGAGTTAAATCAATTGTAAGTCGCTCTGGATAAGAGTGTCTGCTAAATGACTAAAATGTAAAATAATGCCATTGTTGATTACATGCTTTTTTCATTAATAAGACTATTTTTCCTTTAACCATATGGTCTATTTACTAGAAACTAATGGACAATATGGACACCGATATATAAAAAAATGAATATTATATATGAATGCATTTTTTTAAAGTTATTGAAGTATAAATTACCAAAGTTACGATAGATTGCCATAGATTTTCTGTTAATTACCTAAATTACTAAGGATTCTGGTAACTTTGGTAAACTACTGTTATCTTTGCAAACCTATTCTCAATGGTTAAAGCATTGGTAGAGGGGAGATGTAGTGGGGTAGATATAGCATTATGATAAGCAGAGCCATAGATGGAGCAACAATAGTTTTAAACCTGTCTTCATCCCTGAATACGAAACAGTCCCAGAGCCTAAGTGATAAATAATGAAATACATTGTGACATGGGGGTGTGGAGTGCATGCGCAGTTTCAAGGGGCAGCAAGTTTTCCAATTCCTATTAGACACCTTAGTAACATTATAATTCGGTAAGGCTAAATAAAACCACAAGGGCTATATGGATATTTGGGGTATAACTGTCAAACAGTATTAATCCAATACCAGCCTGATGCAATAATAAAATGTTATGTAATAACACCTACAATGGGGCTGTAACCCAGTACCTGAGGGAACCACTAGATGTTGGTCTCAATCTAACTCAGGGGCTGTTGAGCTCAACACATTTCACTTCTTATTGCTGCATTGCCCGAATTGATCAGCAAAACTCAGTGACATGTACAAACACTTGAGCTGTGTTCTTTTTTATTTCCCCCCAACCAACACACTCAACTGAAGGGATAAACCTATTGAGATAAATAACCCGTATATCATGGTACTGTATATCTACAGACAAAGGAAGACAAAGTATTGTTTGTGTGTTACAATCCACTGTGAGGGGTGTCATCTACTTTGACTAAAACTAAAGGCACAAATCACAAACAGTGAGTATAAATGGACACCTCTGATTTGCTAACTATGGGGGAAAGAATTTACCTTTTTGACCTTGAGCATAGGGTATGTGGTCCTCTATAGGTCATTTGGTAGGGCATGGTGCTTGTAACACCAGGGTAGTGGGTTCGATCCCCGGGACCACCCATACGTAAAAATGTATGCACACATGACTGTAAGTCGCTTTGGATAAAAGCGTCTGCTAAATGGCATATTATATTATTATTATTATGTTGCCAACATGTAGGCTTAGTAGAAATCACACTCCAACTGGAGCAAATAGTCATGCTTTGGAGATGTCCAACTTATGAACGACATAAACCCTAGCGTCTGTGAAGTACATCCCTAAACAGCCTGACTTGGAGAATGGAAAGGCACAGGTATCAAATGCACCAGAGCACAGGAAGGATCCAATAAAAGCACTCATGTTCCTGCCCCTGGATAGCGTGAAGGTTTGCATTCAGTTCAGGTTCTTCAACGCAAAATCATGAAGGCTGGCCTACTTCCTGCTGTTGTAGAAAGTGTGTTACCACGTCTTAAATGATTAGCTTGCATATCATATCATGCATCAATGTTAGAACATCTGTCATAACTTCACTTCAGTAGGCTTGAGGTTGATTGTTACCAAAACTAGGGTACCTGATTTAAATGAATGCAAAAAAAAATATTAGGAAGGTGTTCTTAATGTTTTGTACACTCAGTGTCAGTCACAGTATAAGTGATATTATTCTGGCCTAATTTAAACTGACTGAGATTGAATCATTGTATCCAAAGTTGGGGCATCCTATTACAATGATATTTTTATGAGTTGTGTTGGGTCTCTTCTCAAAAGATTATTCCCACGAGTCACTGGATTTCAACTTTTAAAGCTTAATAACTACTGTATTACAGCCTGGATCATGTCTTGGTGTTCCCCAAGGCTCCATTGTGGGTCCACTCCATATTATATCTTATACTGATTTGGTGATAAAG
Source organism: Coregonus lavaretus (assembly GCF_964263955.1). Taxonomy (NCBI): domain Eukaryota; kingdom Metazoa; phylum Chordata; class Actinopteri; order Salmoniformes; family Salmonidae; genus Coregonus; species Coregonus lavaretus. The sequence goes on from NC_139990.1 coordinate 23,269,892, forward strand.
GCATAGTGTGATATGAGGCTGTAAAGGCATCAGCATGCTTCAGTTCGTCTGGCGGCTAGTGAACCAAAAGAGTGTTCTCGCATACTCCCTTGAAAAACGAGAAAAAAGCGGCAATAGTACTGTTTGTCAATTTTGACATGCCGTAGCCAGTATACACTTCCTCAAAATAGTCAGAATTAATCTAAGATAACTCAATAAATCTGTCCTTCATTTTACATCTAACTAAGATGTTTGGTGCAGTATTTCTCAATGAAAAAATGTGCATGAAAACGAGTCGTCTCTCATTGAGTGACAACCATGGGTGTGTTCGTAAATTTACTCTGGCTATTTACTCCGATTTCAGAGTACTCTTGTCTGAGTGTGCCAGAGCACAGAATAACTGATGAATTTACGATCACGCAACACCCGATGAATATGACCGGTGTCAGTAAACGTCTGCAAAAAAACGGAATTAAATTGTTGCCAGCGGCACAGTTACAGTCACTAACGTTTTAGATAACATGAAAACAGCCTAACCAGCTCTGCTAGGGCGAGTAAAATGGTCTCTCATTTGTGTCTGCAAGTACGTAGCAAACTAGCCAACTTTAGCCAGTTAGCTTGGGTGCTTGACTGCCGTTGAGGTCAGAATACTCGGATCAACCCTCGGCCAGTGCGTCCAGTGTGCACTCTGAATGCTCCGAGAGCGAAACGCTCTGAATTTAGAACAGACAATCTGACAACGCTCTGAATTTACGAATGACCCAGAGCACACTCTGACACAATGGAGGCAATTTACAAACACACCCAAATACTTTATTGAAGAATCCCTACAATTGACCAATCACGGACGAAGGGGCGTAGACTCCGGCTCCCGACCTTCGGCTGTCCTCGAGAAAAAAAATTGTGTGCCGGGAACAGCCGAAAAAAACCTTACCGATGTCCAAAACAAACAAAAACGTCACAAAATGTTGTCATAATATATGCACAAACTCTTCCAAATTGTTTCGGCTGGGAAGCATGCAAACGCCTTAAGGGGGAACTTACAAGAGAAAATGCTGCGCGTCTGAGGTTTTGGCTGAATGACAAACTGTGGGTTTACACTGTTATAATGAGGTATTCTGGTTTTGGTGAGTTCCGCCGTATGGCAAACTGTTTGGTTACATACACTGTACTGCTTCATCACAAATACCCACACAACTATTTTAAAGCTGACATTTTTTGGCTTTTTTCGTCGTTTGGTAAGAAAATAAATTAGCTTGAGAAAGGTGCCCTGTGTTATTATAGAGCTAACAAGATAAGAATGCCTAACTATTTGAGTTGAGATCCACACACAAGAGAACACAACACAAACACAGAGATGACAAAAGGTTGGCTGGCTAGGTTAATTATGACGCTGGTTCCATCACTCTGTGGTTCTTCCACAGTTCCGAGCCATTTTGGTTCTGTGACCCAGGTTCTAATCACTGATATCAAGTGTCTGTTCTATTGGTCTGGATTTGCCAAAAACTCTGTACATCTTCTAGGTTAACCTCGGAATCCACATCAGATTTTTTTGTGTGAGATTTGTGTGTGACCAGGTCATATTGTTCATAAGTTATTTGGGTCAAGTTCTTTAGTCCTCCTGGGTTTGGGTGATCTCTGGATTTCTGACATGTGTGTATGTGTGTGTGTGTGTGTGTGTGTGTAAGCAGGAAATAAGCAAGTGTGGATTGTGTGTGCATTTGAGGAGTACCAAAGTGCTTGTATCATGTCAGGACACTGGATCTCTGAAACACATCCCTAGATTTCTACAGTGCATATCTATTTCTGTAGAGAACAGAAGAAGAATAAACATAAATTACTCAGTATACATATTCACTAAAGTTACCTGATTATACTATAATAAAGAACCTCTATGAAAGGTAATTCAGGGGTCAAGGCTGCTTTGTAGTGTTTGTGTTTAGCATGTGGGAGTTGTGAAAAAAGAATGAATGTTCACAAAACTTGGAAAGTATGCTAAAGACATCAGTAGTTTTATGTCTGCATGCCCACAGGTTTGGTTAGTGGTTGCATGGGCGTGTGGGAGACAGTACAAGTGGTTAAGGAGAGTGCAGTGATTTTTGGCTGCTTGAGTGTGTGTCTGTGTGTGACGGAGAGATTGAGGTTAGCCTTTGTGGGGCTTTGAGTGGCTCTACATTGCGTTAAATAGAAAGAAAACATGTATGTGGTTGTATGTGCATGTGTCAATCTGTATCGGTCTATATGTATCGTCAAGAGGGGGAATCAGTGTGTGTGTATGTGTGATTGTAAGTTTTTAACCCAGTATGGATTTTTAACTGTTCCTCTTTCCTTTCACTCAGTTAGCGGGTCCTGGGTCGGCCAAGGGCATGGTGTGTAGTACCTCGTCCAGCAGCTGCAGAGCCCGGTGCAGGTGTACCTCCACCCAACAGGGGGTATGTTTGATGCTCTGCCGGGGGTAGTCGGGCCCCCAGCCCTTCACAAAGCTCAGCCGCAGGATACACAGCCTCCGGAGGTCATCCACACCTATCCCCGCTGCTGCAGAAAGACCTGGAAGAAAGAGGAAGTGAGGTATTAGGGATGGGCATTTTAAATGATTTCACAATCCGAATAATATCATGATATTTTTTCGGATATCCAGATAGTCAAAATACATGTTTAACTTGTTGGGGAATTGCTCGTGCGACTCGGGAGAGAGCCGGTGCGCTGCGCACTGCTTGTTTGGGGAAGGATGGGGAAGCGGCGGAAGAGGAGCAGGGGCCGGTGTGTGTGACAGTCTATGTGTGTGGCATGGAGGGAGAGAAAAAAGTAGCCAAACCGACTCGCGCTAGTTAAGACAAACTTGTCGCTTTATAGGTGAGCTATCATACCATCTGGTAGTGCCTATCTTGACTGCATCAAATCAATGTAAAAATGCTAACTAGCTACAGTAGCAAGGCTAATTTAGTTTTTTTTTGCTGCTCTCCCTGTCATTGTCTACAACAACTCCATTCATATTAAACAACAGCCTACCTGTTGGTTGATCATTGTAGCCTTCTACTTCTCATTTAGACAACTTAATTCCGTAATTGTAATTCCATTTTGCATTGATTACAAATCTCCCACTTCACTTGCTACACATGAAGTCCCTGACAACAAGAACAAGCTACACGTGTATAACCTGTGTAGGCTATGAGGTATTACTTCTTATGGGGTGCACGTCATAAAAACTACATTCAAAAGTTTGTTGTTTTATTAAATTTAGAATATAAAATGTAATGGTATATCTTTGTGTTTAGCTGTCATGCCCTGGCCTATAGAACTCTAGCTAGTTTGGTCAGGGTGTGAATATATTCTAGGTTTGTATTTCTATGTTTGGCCGGGTGTGGTTCCCAATCAGAGGCAGCTGTCGCTCGTTGTCTCTGATTGGGGATCATACTTAGGCAGCCAGTGTTCCTGCCTGCGTTGTGGGATTTTGTTATGTTCATGTTTAGGCTTGTGTGTTAGCCTTTGGACCGTCACGGTTAAGTTTGTTGTTTTGGTTTTCACACACTGTTGCTGGTATTTTGGCCCATTCCTCCATGCAGATCTCCTCTAGAGCAGTGATGTTTTGGGGCTGTCGCTGGGCAACACAGACTTTCAACTCCCTCCAAAGATTTTCTTTGGGGTTGAGATCTGGAGACTGGCTAGGCCACTCCAGGACCTTGAAATGCTTCTTACGAAGCCACTCCTTCGTTGCCCGGGCGGTGTGTTTGGGATCATTGTCATGCTGAAAGACCCAGCCACGTTTCATCTTCAATGCCCTTGCTGATGGAAGGAGGTTTTCACTCAAAATCTCACGATACATGGCCCCATTCATTCTTTCCTTTACACGGATCAGTCGTCCTGGTCCCCTTTGCAGAAAAACAGCCCCAAAGCATGATGTTTCCACCCCCATGCTTCACAGTAGGTATGGTGTTCTTTGGATGCAACTCAGCATTCTTTGTCCTCCAAACACGACGAGTTGAGTTTTTACCAAAAAGTTATATTTTGGTTTCATCTGACCATATGACATTCTCCCAATCCTCTTCTGGATCATCCAAATGCACTCTAGCAAACTTCAGACGGGCCTGGACATGTACTGGCTTAAGCAGGGGGACACGTCTGGCACTGCAGGATTTGAGTCCCTGGCGGCGTAGTTTGTTACTGATGGTAGGCTTTGTTACTTTGGTCCCAGCTCTCTGCAAGTCATTCACTAGGTCCCCCCGTGTGGTTCTGGGATTTTTGCTCACCGTTCTTGTGATCATTTTGACCCCATGGGGGGAGATCTTGCGTGGAGCCCCAGATCGAGGGAGATTATCAGTGGTCTTGTATGTCTTCCATTTCCTAATAATTGCTCCCACAGTTGATTTCTTCAAACCAAGCTGCTTACCTATTGCAGATTCAGTCTTCTCAGCCTGGTGCAGGTCTACAATTTTGTTTCTGGTGTCCTTTGACAGCTCTTTGGTCTTGGCCATAGTGGAGTTTGGAGTGTGACTGTTTGAGGTTGTGGACAGGTGTCTTTTATACTGATAACAAGTTCAAACAGGTGCCATTAATACAGGAAACGAGTGGAGGACAGAGGAGCCTCTTAAAGAAGAAGTTACATGTCTGTGAGAGCCAGAAATCTTGCTTGTTTGTAGGTGACCAAATACTTATTTTCCACCATAATTTCCAAATAAATTCATTAAAAATCCTACAATGTGATTTTCTGGATGTGCCTCTCTCATCTTTTTAAGTTGGAGAACTTGCACAATTGGTGGCTGACTAAATACTTTTTTTCCCCACTGTATGGACAGCTTTTCCATATAATTTTATTTGACATTCTGGGACAAAGTAGTGCCCCTATTTAGTCAAATGACAACACATGTCACTCAATTCTGTGCCTCCGAGTTCCATGTATCAAACAGTTATTTCAGTTATCTTAAAACCAGGAAAATCTGGAGAGCCTTCTGCAGATTACAGACCCATACATTTAATAAATTGTGACAATAAAATAATAACAAAACTCGTAAGCAACAGAATGGCAAAAGTCTTATCAGACTTGATACACATCTTTTTAAGTGGGAGAACTTGCACAATTGGTGGCTGACTAAATACTTTTTTCCCCCACTTTATATCCCTTTATTACTTTCCAACCCCACCATCCCCTCCGTAATTGGATTAAACTAATGAACAACAATGCTTAGGCCTCTACTTCATGCTTATACATACTATATACATTTTATGGACACAGTCACTAATTATATTTTGTTTGTTTTTACTCCTGAACTTCCTCCGATCATTTTCATGATGTCCATCTGGTATGCTTCTATATGCCATTTCTTTCTAACTGTGCTCTTTCACAAAAGCTCACAATATATAACCTATATACTTCTATGGACACAGCATGTCTTACACTAGTTATCTTGTTGTTATTAGTTGTTGTTATTAGATCATTTTATTTAATTGAGAAAAAGCCTTCATTGTTAAAATAGGGCTATATATTTTTATTTTATTTTAAATGAATCCTCTTTCAAGTAATCGAATACTAAGGTCCATTCAGATATTCAAATATTTGAATAACCGTGCCCATTCCTATGAGGTATAGATTAAAAGAGAAATATGGTGTCCCACAGGGGTCAATACTTGGACCCATTCTCATTCAAAAGAATACCACTTCAACAGAGGCTATAAATTCACAAATTCACAATAGCCAAATTGAACAAAATATGAAAATAAAACACACTAAGGCTGTGCATATCTCATATACTGTACATTGTACTTACTGACTGCAGGGGCAATGCCTCCAACGCTGCCTGGCCCAGGGATGTTGCCTGCCACGGCGGCAGCCTGAGCTGCTGCTGCTGCCTGCGCTGTAGCTGCCTGCTGCTGCATTTGCCTGTGACACTGTCTCAGGTCAAACACCTACAGGGGAGAGAACAGTCTGATGTCAGAACACCTACAGAGAGACATCAGTGTCCAGTCAAACTCCTATAAGGAGAGGTCATCAAGAGGACAAACAACTGCAAAGAGAACAGACAGCGGTAATTGTGTTTCTCACCTTGATGTAGGCGCCGGGGTAGATCTTGTGTACTGCGTCGCCTGGCGCTCTGCCTGCCTCTCTGTCCAGGTAGTAGCTCTGCACGAACACGGCGTGGTCGCTCATACAGCGCATCCACACGTCTCCCTCGCCACGACACTCCAGCTGCACTCCTTTACCTATGTGCAACCTGTGAGAGAGAGGGAGAGATGAAGATGCTGAGTACAAGTGAACATAAGTTGTATTAAAGTGTTATATTTCAGTCAACAAAATAAGTTGCATTTTGCTACAGTGCGTCTTCTGCCACAGGTACAAACAGATAGAGACCAGGCATGGCATGATTATGAATGAGAGATATACACATAAACATAGTTTGCACAAAGGCATAGATATACCAATCAACATTTCTGAGCCAAAACAACAGACACATATAAAGGCATACAAAATAGACATTTGCGGCAAGGTAAGAACTAGCATGCTTATTGATATAGAGATATGATATAGAGATAGCACTAGAGGAGCACAGACCTGGCTCTCTCGCTGGTGTCAGTGCGGTGGACGTTGCTGAGCTGGCCCAAACAGAAGCGGTCACCCCCTGAGGGGTCCACGTAGCCGTCCACCGTCACCACCGGGCAGCTAGCTGGCACCTTGAACATCTCCCCCACCTGGACATCCATCTCAAAGTAGGAGATGGAGCACCAGAACTCTGGCCCTGCACACAGACATAATGTGGTCAGCAGAGTGTGTGTGTGTGTGCATGCATGCGTTTGCATCTATACATCTATATACAGTGGGGGAAAAAAGTATTTAGTCAGCCACCAATTGTGCAAGTTCTCCAACTTAAAAAGATGAGAGAGGCCTGTAATTTTCATCATAGGTACACGTCAACTATGACAGACAAATTGAGAAAAATAAATCCAGAAAATCACATTGTAGGATTTGTAATGAATTTATTTGCAAATTATGGTGGAAAATAAGTATTTGGTCACCTACAAACAAGCAAGATTTCTGGCTCTCACAGACCTGTAACTTCTTCTTTAAGAGGCTCCTCTGTCCTCCACTCGTTACCTGTATTAATGGCACCTGTTTGAACTTGTTATCAGTATAAAAGACACCTGTCCACAACCTCAAACAGTCACACTCCAAACTCCACTATGGCCAAGACCAAAGAGCTGTCAAAGGACACCAGAAACAAAATTGTAGACCTGCACCAGGCTGGGAAGACTGAATCTGCAATAGGTAAGCAGCTTGGTTTGAAGAAATCAACTGTGGGAGCAATTATTAGGAAATGGAAGACATACAAGACCACTGATAATCTCCCTCGATCTGGGGTTCCACGCAAGATCTCACCCCGTGGGGTCAAAATGATCACAAGAACGGTGAGCAAAAATCCCAGAACCACACGGGGGACCTAGTGAATGACCTGCAGAGAGCTGGGACCAAAGTAACAAAGCCTACCATCAGTAACACACCACACCGCCAGGGACTCAAATCCTGCAGTGCCAGACGTGTCCCCCTGCTTAAGCCAGTACATGTCCAGGCCCGTCTGAAGTTTGCTAGAGTGCATTTGGATGATCCAGAAGAGGATTGGGAGAATGTCATATGGTCAGATGAAACCAAAATAGAACTTTTTGGTAAAAACTCAACTCGTCGTGTTTGGAGGACAAAGAATGCTGAGTTGCATCCAAAGAACACCATACCTACTGTGAAGCATGGGGGTGGAAACATCATGCTTTGGGGCTGTTTTTCTGCAAAGGGAACAGGACGACTGATCCGTGTAAAGGAAAGAATGAATGGGGCCATGTATCGTGAGATTTTGAGTGAAAACCTCATTCCGTCAGCAAGGGCATTGAAGATTAAACGTGGCTGGGTCTTTCAGCATGACAATGATCCCAAACACACCGCCCGGGCAACGAAGGAGTGGCTTCGTAAGAAGGCCTAGCCAGTCTCCAGATCTCAACCCCATAGAAAATCTTTGGAGGGAGTTGAAAGTCCGTGTTGCCCAGCGACAGCCCCAAAACATCACTGCTCTAGAGGAGATCTGCATAGAGGGATGGGTCAAAATACCAGCAACAGTGTGTGAAAACCTTGTGAAGACTTACAGAAAACGTTTGACCTGTATGATTGCCAACAAAGGGTATATAACAAAGAATTGAGAAACTTTTGTTATTGACCAAATCCTTATTTTCCACCATAATTTGCAAATAAATTCATTAAAAATCCTACAATGTGATTTTCTGGAGAAAAAAAATCTCATTTTGTCTGTCATAGTTGACGTGTACCTATGATGAAAATTACAGGCCTCTCTCATCTTTTTAAGTGAGAGAACTTGCACAATTGGTGGCTGACTAAATAATTTTTTTCCCCACTGTATACTGTGTATATGTGTTGTCTTACCTGGATGATTGGACACAGGGGGAGGAAAGGAGGCCGAGCCATGATGCTGAGACCCTAAAAGGTGAACAAGGAAACGACACAGGTTACCAAACATACACTATTCCTAACAATATCGGGGAAAAAAGCACCTCAGAAGACATACAGACACACTTTGGGCATACTGTGACTTACTGTAACTGCCTAACTTACAGAAGTGTGTTGGATGGTGGAGAGGAGGCTGTTGGTGGCCACACCCATTCTGTTGTTGGGGTCCTACAGGAGTGTAGGATGCTGTGCTACTGCCTGTCCAAGTTGCTGAATTCCAAAACAATAAATACAAATTAACAACAGGCACAAGCTTAAGCCATCAATCTGGCAAACTACCATTTTGCATTTGTACAAATATTTAGATTTTCTTTTCCACTTTTCAAATACAGTATGAGGATTCATCATGCCGTTGAAATGAATTGTGTATGGCTCCCTGAGTGTGTGTGTGTGTGTGTGTGTGTGTGTGTGTGTGTGTGTGTGTGTGTGTGTGTGTGTGTGTGTGTGTGTGTGTGTGTGTGTGCGTGTATGCGTGTGTGCGTGTGTGAACCGTATGGCAGTACTAACTGTGGAACGCAGCCTGTGTCTGTGTGTGTTTGGAGCTGTTGTATCCATTCTGACCAGGCGGGGGCTGGGGCGGCTGGGGGTTCTGTGGTGGCCCGTGTGGCAGCCCGTGTGTTGGGGTGGAGGGGGGCGGCGTGGGGGTCATAGGGGTCATGACCTGACCCTGAGGAGAGGCGATCTGTAGGAGCCCCTCACTGTGACCTCCCTGGAGAGGCAGCATAGAGCCGGACACTAGAGAGGAGAGAGAGAGACACACACACACACACACACACACACACACATACACACACACACACACACACATGAAGAGCTACCAGGTTGTTGTCAATATCAATAGGTAGGCAGCAATCGATAAACAAACGTCACATAACAGGATGACGCAGTGACCCCCATAGAAACTGAAATAGAACACTTGTGGACATCTTTGGTAACACCTATCTGCCAAACAATCACCTAAGCTTTATTAAAAGATCACCTTAGGGAGCAGCAAAACAGGAGCGGACATTCCATTTTTCTCTATGTATTGGAACTTATTTTTGTCCAGCTCCCATTACTAAGTTGGATGTGCGTAAAACTCCCTCGGTCTTACCTGTGGGCGAGAGGGGCATGTTGGGGTAGAGGGTGATGGGCGGAGGGGCGCGCTGCGGTTCCGGCGGGAGCTGCAGAGGCGGGAGGGGCTGGCCGTAGTGGTCTGGAGGCTGTAGCTTGAGCGCCCCTGGGTGGGGGTGAGGGTGGGGGTGGTCCGACGGGGACATGCATGGTGGCATATCCATCTGGATACAGTCATGAATGTACTCCTCCTTGATCAGCCTCCCAGGGGGGCCTAGAGGAGAGAGGGCTACCAACAACATGGTATAACATTGTCATTAGTTTCAAGTTTTATTAGTCGTACGGGATACACATGGTATACACCGTCCAACGAAACGCTTACTTGCAGGTTCCTTCTCGACAATGCAACAACAATAAGAAATAATACAATATTAGAATACAAACATAAAATAAATGGCTCAGTAGAAAATAATAAAGATTTTAGCATAAGTATAATATTAACCACCTGTGTGTAATGCATTGTAAATGCATTTATGCAATTATAAACATTAAATGCTTTGTAATGAATACAAGTACATTTTTGCAAGGCAACTATAAAGAATTGATTAATGCAGAAACAGTCTGGCATCCAGGCCAGTGAGACATGGGCATACCACAATAGTACTTTTTTCACACTATTGTGCCAAGCCGAACCGTAAGTTGCTGGCTTGGATATTTTCTTTTCACATTGTCCTTTCCAGCACAGTTCCAGCAACTATGGTGGATGCTTAACCAGACCAGCACAGTGCAGCTTGGCTTGATGTGGCTAGGCTCTGTAGTATGATAAGGGTATAGGACTGAAGGGAAAGAGGAATGTTTGGAAATCTGACACCATCAACAAAGTAGATGAAGACAAAATAATACTGTTATAATTAACAAGCCTGCAGTAAGTTGGTTAGTACTGTGATAGTGCACTCACCTGTATTTTGGAGACTGAGACCAACTTTGAAAGAGAACAAAAGAAAGGAGGGGCAAAGAAAGAAAGAAAGAAAGAAAGAAAGAAAGAAAGAAAGAAAGAAAGAAAGAAAGAAAGAAAGAAAGAAAGAAAGAAAGAAAGAAAGAAAGAAAGAAAGAAAGAAAGAAAGAAAGAAAGAATACGAGAGAGAGAAAATGGGGGGGGGGGGGGTAAATGTCTGCAATTTCACTGCAATGATTGTAATTAATTCAAATTGTGGTGAAGTCAAAATATCATTCACATAAACCAACCTTTTTATGCGAGTAAAGTACAAAAATTCACGACAGGCCTGATGAAAACAGCAAATGTCGGTAAACTTTCCATATGTCGACATAAAAAAAATACGCTATACAAGGTGGGATCTTTTTGTGTCGGTAAAATGAATTATGTGAGAAATGGAGGTGGAAACGCTTTTATGCAAAATATTGATACACTATATGGCCAAAAGTATGTGGACACTCCTTCAAATTAGTGGATTCGGCAATTTCAGCCACACCTGTTGCTCTTAACCATAATAACCTCATCATGTATCTGCAAGTTGTTGGCTTGACCAGAGTGGGCACATCTGTTATTTTTTTACTAAACCATCAGTAGAATTGAAAATGCGATGGAAACCCATTTAACTTCATCATGCACAGCTTTTTATCCGCAAAAAGTCAATTTGATGGAAACACATCTCTGGTGGGGAACATGCGCATATTGTTTAAGCAGATTTTCGAATATTTGCATGAAAATCTGTTACTGTAATATTTGTAATGTTATGGCAGAAAACACAGCATTTCCAGTACATATCAGAAACACCTGCACCATTAGGCATTAAGCAATATAGGGTGAACTATCCCTTTAAGCTGTTGAACAGACCTACCAATGCCGGGCGAAACCACTCTCTCGTAGTGGTAGGGGTTGACACACACATTGTCATATTTGAGGTCGAAGGCGTATTGGCAGAACTTGACGTGCTTTAGCTCATTCTTGTGTAGGTCTGGCCAGCGCCATAGTCGAGCGTAGATCACATGGGGGAAGCCTTTCCTCCCTGCAACCTGGAGTGAGGGGGAGGGCGGAGAGAGAGAGAGAGAGTTAGAGATACATGGCCCTATTCAATCAAAACTAGTATATGGGTATAAGTTATGCAATTATAAACATTAAATGCTTTGTAATGAATACAAGTACATTTTTGCAAGGCAACTATAAAGAATTGATTAATGCAGAAACAGTCTGATGTGAGTAAGACTTTTAAGCAGGTCAACATTCACAAGGCCGCAGGGCCAGACGGATTACCAGGACGTGTACTCCGAGCATGTGCTGACCAACTGGCAAGTGTCTTCACTGACATTTTCAACATGTCCCTGACTGAGTCTGTAATACCAACATGTTTCAAGCAGACCACCATAGTCCCCGTGCCCAAGAACTCTAAGATAACCTGCCTAAATGACTACCGACCCGTAGCACTGACGTCTGTAGCCATGAAGTGCTTTGAAAGACTGGTCATGGCTCACATCAACAGCATAATCCCAGAAACCCTAGACCCACTCCAATTTGCATACCGCCCCAACAGATCCACAGATGATGCAATCTCTATCGCACTCCACACTGCCCTTTCCCACCTGGACAAGAGGAACACCTACGTGAGAATGCTATTCATTGACTACAGCTCAGCATTCAACACCATAGTGCCCTCTAAGCTCATCACTAAGCTAAGGATCCTGGGACTAAACACCTCCCTCTGCAACTGGATCCTGGACTTCCTGACGGGCCGCTCCCAGGTGGTAAGGGTAGGTAACAACACATCTGCCACACTGATCCTCAACACGGGGGCCCCTCAGGGGTGCGTGCTCAGTCCCCTCCTGTACTCTCTGTTCACCCATGACTGCATGGCCAGGCACGACTCCAACACCATCATTAAGTTTGCCGACGACACAACAGTGGTAGGCCTGATCACCGACAACGATGAGACAGCCTATAGGGAGGAGGTCAGAGATCTGGCCGTGTGGTGCCAGGACAACAACCTCTCCCTCAACGTGACCAAGACAAAGGAGATGATTGTGGACTACAGGAAAAAAAAGAGGACTGAGCACGCCCCCATTCTCATCGACGGGGCTGTAGTGGAACAGGTTGAGAGCTTCAAGTTCCTTGGTGTCCACATCACCAACGAACTATCATGGTCCAAACACACCAAGACAGTCGTGAAGAGGGCACGACAAAGCCTATTCCCCCTCAGGAGACTAAAAAGATTTGGCATGGGTCCTCAGATCCTCAAAAAATTCTACAGCTGCACCATCGAGAGCATCCTGACTGGTTGCATCACCGCCTGGTATGGCAACTGCTTGGCCTCTGACCGCAAGGCACTACAGAGGGTAGTGCGTACGGCCCAGTACATCACTGGGGCAAAGCTCCCTGCCATCCAGGACCTCTATACCAGGCGGTGTCAGAGGAAGGCCCTCAAAATTGTCAAAGACTCCAGCCACCCTAGTCATAGACTGTTCTCTCTGCTACCGCACGGCAAGCGGTACCGGAGTGCCAAGTCTAGGTCCAAAAGACTTCTCAACAGCTTCTACCCCCAAGCCATAAGACTCCTGAACAGCTAATCATGGCTACCCGGACTATTTGCACTGCCCCCCCACCCCATCCTTTTTACGCTGCTGCTACTCTGTTAAGTATTTATGCATAGTCACTTTAACTCTACCCACATGTACATATTACCTCAACTACCTCAACTAGCCGGTGCCCCCGCACATTGACTATGCAACGGTACCCCCCTGTATATATAGCCTCCCTACTGTCACTTTATTTTACTGTATATATAGCCTCCCTACTGTCACTTTATTTTACTTCTGCTCTTTTTTTCTCAACACTTTTTTGTTGTTGTTTTATTCTTACTTTTTTGTTTAAAATAAATGCACTGTTGGTTAAGGGCTGTAAGTAAGCATTTCACTGTAATGTCTGCACCTGTTGTATTCGGCGCATGTGACCAATAAAATTTGATTTGATTTGATTTGATTTGAAGTTAAATCTCTTAACTGGGCTAGAAATGTTTTAAAGAGGCTGTGCAGTCAAAAACGTGATTTTCCTCTTTTTTTTAATGATATTTCCACACCATGAGTTTGAAATAACACTCCAAATGTTATTTAGGCCTGGAATTTCAGCCTGTTCAGGTGGAATGGAGTTTTTGGCCCACATCATGAAACAGCAATCTGATCTGATTATTCTGACCAATGACCAATCATCTTTTATTTGCATATGTATCCTCCTACTTTGAAGGGGTAAATGGGGTAGACTTTAGAGTCTAGAGAATCCTATCCGCCAATCATGGTTGTGTACATAAATATATAAAAATGTGCATCAACATGCCCACACGATCAGACTGAGCATTTCAATTGCAAAAGGAGGCTCAGGGAAATAAATGTTTAATATATTTTGAGTTATTTTCATAAACACACACAGTGATTTATTAGACATACAGTGATGATTTAAAAATGAAAATAAATAGACTGTATGGGGGCTTTAAAAAATTCAATTTCTTTGTGAAGCTTGCGTTCAATTGCCCCTCCCTGTTAAACATAACAAGCTGATCTGACTGACTTAAGATGAAAACTTCAACCCTGTTACGGTCAACCCTGTTACTTTATTTGGCACTTAATAAGCACTTACTATAGTCATTTATTTATTTAACCTTTTGAAAAGTGTAGGCATCCTGATAAATAAGAACACACCCTTTTCCATTATACCTCAGCACACGGATCAAGAAGGCCACTTTCTAATTTTGAATTGTATATCCCCTCCGGGGCAAATCTGGTGTTGTAGATAGAATTCAAGCTATATTAGATCAAATCCAGACAGGAACTATAATTTTAGCAGGTGATCTAAATCACACATTCGGCAAGTTAGACAGACATAGCAATAAAAAAGAAAATACACTTAGTGACAGAATATAGAGACTGAACAGAGCACATCTTCAAGACCCGAAATGTATTAAATACGTAAACGAAAAAATAAAGACCTTTATCAACATAAATGGAGACATAGTGGCCAGAGAAAAGCTGACCCGACATAATTTTGAATGCTTTTAAGGCGTACATTAGGGGAATGATAATCTCATACTCGGCAACAGTTAAATCTTTGTTAGTAATGTATTTTTATTAAATGTTGATTTCTATCTTTAAAAAATACCATAAAAAATCTTTACACGGTAAAGAAAAAAATACAATTTCTGAACTTAAGCAGGAATATGATCTTTTACTTTTGAAGAGAGCCAACAACTACAGGTTAAACTCAAATAAAATATACTATTTAATGGCAAATAAACCTGGTAAACACCTCGCAGCCCCCACAAAACGAATACACGCCAAATCAGTTATCATTTTAAAAGATAAGGATAAAAATGCTTTCATTAGAAACAATAACGCTATTAATATATATATATTTTAAAGCTTCTATTAAACTCTATATGAATCAGAATTAAACAACAGTTGGACTAAATCTACAGCCATCTTTGACTCAATAACCCTGAAGCAACTATCAGCAGACAAAAAATAATCACCCAAAAATAAATATTAGACACTGTTAAAACATTTGCGCAGAGAAAAGCAGCAGGTACAGTGGGGGAAAAAAGTATTTAGTCAGCCACCAATTGAGCAAGTTCTCCCACTTAAAAAGATGAGAGAGGCCTGTAATTTTCATCATATGTACACGTCAACTATGACAGACAAAATGAGGAAAAAAAATCCAGAAAATCACATTGTAGGATTTTTAATGAATTTATTTGCAAATTATAGTGGAAAATAAGTATTTGGTCAATAACAAAAGTTTCTCAATACTTTGTTATATACCCTTTGTTGGCAATGACACAGGTCAAACGTTTTCTGTAAGTCTTCACAAGGTTTTCACACACTGTTGCTGGTATTTTGGCCCATTCCTCCATGCAGATCTCCTCTAGAGCAGTGATGTTTTGGGGCTGTCGCTGGGCAACACGGACTTGAGATCTGGAGACTGGCTAGACCACTCCAGGACCTTGAAATGCTTCTTACGAAGCCACTCCTTCGTTGCCCGGGCGGTGTGTTTGGGATCATTGTCATGCTGAAAGACCCAGCCACGTTTCATCTTCAATGCCCTTGCTGATGGAAGGAGGTTTTCACTCAAAATCTCACGATACATGGCCCCATTCATTCTTTCCTTTACACAGATCAGTCGTCCTGGTCCCTTTGCAGAAAAACAGCCCCAAAGCATGATGTTTCCACCCCCATGCTTCACAGTAGGTATGGTGTTCTTTGGATGCAACTCAGCATTCTTTGTCCTCCAAACACGACGAGTTGAGTTTTTACCAAAAAGTTCTATTTTGGTTTCATCTGACCATATGACAATCTCCCAATCCTCTTCTGGATTATCCAAATGCACTCTAGCAAACTTCAGATGGGCCTGGACATGTACTGGCTTAAGCAGGGGGACACGTCTGGCACTGCAGGATTTGAGTCCCTGGCGGCGTAGTGTGTTACTGATGTTAGACTTTGTTACTTTGGTCCCAGCTCTCTGCAGGTCATTCACTAGGTCCCCCCGTGTGGTTCTGGGATTTTTGCTCACCGTTCTTGTGATCATTTTGACCCCACGGGGTGAGATCTTGCGTGGAGCCCCAGATCGAGGGAGATTATCAGTGGTCTTGTATGTCTTCCATTTCCTAATAATTGCTCCCACAGTTGATTTCTTCAAACCAAGCTGCTTACCTATTGCAGATTCAGTCTTCCCAGCCTGGTGCAGGTCTACAATTTTGTTTCTGGTGTCCTTTGACAGCTCTTTGGTCTTGGCCATAGTGGAGTTTGGAGTGTGACTGTTTGAGGTTGTGGACAGGTGTCTTTTATACTGATAACAAGTTCAAACAGGTGCCATTAATACAGGTAACGAGTGGAGGACAGAGGAGCCTCTTAAAGAAGAAGTTACAGGTCTGTGAGAGCCAGAAATCTTGCTTGTTTGTAGGTGACCAAATACTTATTTTCCACCATAATTTGCAAATAAATTCATAAAAAATCCTACAATGTGATTTTCTGGATTTTCTTTTTTCAATTTGTCTGTCATAGTTGACGTGTACCTATGATGAAAATTACAGGCCTCTCTCATCTTTTTAAGTGGGAGAACTTACACAATTGGTGGCTGACTAAATACTTTTTTTTCCCCACTGTATATATATATATATATATATATTTTTTTTTTTTTTTCAAAAGTACACTACCTAAAAGGCACTCTATTGGTGGAATGACCCAACTGTTAAAAATAAATATATTCCTGTACAATATGACAGCATGTTTTAATCAATAGGCAATGTGGTTATATTTCATATTGTTTAACACTGAAAATAAATATGATTAAATATTAAACGGATGTGAAAATATACTGTCTGTCATGCAGATTGAAGCAAAGATGGAACCTCATGATAATCTTTCATGAGGTTTCTATGGAAGAGGAACAGAGACATTAGAGACACAAGAGACTTTAGCCTCAGTTTATACAGGCTTGGGCTAAAGTCAGGGATCAAATGATAGGGGTTACCGGGGATGCTGGTGTAGGGGACATGAGGCCGACTTATGGTCTTGTGATGAGGTAACCCTGCCTGGGACTTCAAAATAAGTGTCACCCTCACCCTTGGTCTAACGGTCAAGTCATTGGTTTCTCCTGTAGGATACCTTTTTTCCTTTAGTTTATTTAGCAAATATTTTATTTTGGGTTCAATGGCACCCAATTGTGGGATAGTCTCTTGTGGAGGAGGTGGTCTAAGGGAGGTGAATGTAGTGGACATGAGTCGGACACATGGTCTCATAATGAGGCAGCCCTGCCTGCGACTTCAAAATCAGTGTCATACTTGGTCTAACGGTCAAGACATTGGTTTCTCCCTTGGGATACCTGGGTTCAGATCCCGCCCGTGACACTGGCTTCTCCCATTACAAATCAGGGCACCCTCATAAACCTTGAAAATATGAACATATAAATTGTTTATGTAGAGAACTTTTCAGGGCACCTCCAAGAGTCAATGTGTACTCCTGAGTGGCGCAGTGGTCTAAGGCACTGCATCGCAGTGCTAACTGTGCCACTAGAGATCCTGGTTCAAATCCAGGCTCTGTCGCAGCTGGCCGCGACCGGGAGACTCATGGGCGGCGCACAATTGGCCCAGGGTAGGGGAGGGAATGGCCAGCAGGGATGTAGCTCAGTTGATAGAGCATGGCGTTTGCAATGCCAGGGTTGTGGGTTCGATTCCCACAGGGGGCCAGTATAAAAAAAATATGTATTCACTAACTGTAAGTCGCTCTGGATAAGAGCGTCTGCTAAATGACGTAAATGTATAATTCGCACCCTGTACCAAGTCTCATGTAGTGTGTGATGATGTCACTTTTGCTCTGCTACTACAGCTGCTGGGGTCAATACTGTTCTGACTGTACCTGGAGCATTCTGGAAACAGCAGGGGAAAGGGTGTGTGTGTGGCAGGGAGGTTAATTATGTGTAAATGGAGGGGGTTGAGTTTGTACAGTATTTAATGTGTGTGTGTGTGTTTGTGTGTGCCTGCGTGCGTGTGTTCATGCATGTGTGTGTGTGTGTGTGTGTGTGACAGAGAAAGAGAGAGACAAAGAGAGAGACAGAGAACGGGAGAGAGGGTGACAGAAAGACAGGATATGGATCTACATGTGACTTTGAGAAAAGTCCTTAGACATTTGAAGCCTGATCTAGTCTACAGCTATGTCTCTACAGCTCCCCCTCTCTCTCCCTATTTCGCTCTCTCTCGCTCTCTCCCTCCCCCTCTTGTTGGGGAGAAGGTCACAGAAGGTGAGACATGATGTCTTCACTCAGCAGTTAGGATTTATTCTGCCAGGGCGTATTGAATTAACTACCTCTCTCTAGTTCTACCGTGGGCGCGCACACACACACACACACACATACACACAGTATCAACAAACACACACTCTCAAAACAGACGGCCTCAGATTAGCCCCGGCCCCTTTCCTGTGTCTCAGACAAAACAACTTGCACAGCCCCTCCAGCCCTCCTCTCCCTCCCTATCTTTCTCCCTCTCTTCAGGGGGAGGGTGGGGGTTCTATGGGGAACTCCCTACAGCGTTCTCTCTCTTGACATGCAAATCTTGACTGTGTGCTTCTCTGTTGACAGTACATGTGGTACTGGCCACCATAACTCAGGCTTCAATGTACCCACAAGTTTCAGATTTTTTTTTTTAGCTAAGGCTGTTAGCAACTTTGTAGCATTAGCATCACCAATAACCAAACAGCCTCAACCACCATTGGTGATAGGATTCTCTTTAGCAATACTGAGGTGTTAGCTGCTATTAGCAAGTATCCCTTTGTCTCACTACTATAGCACCAGCTACATTAGGTAAACCTGGCTGTTAGCTAGCACTTTTAGTGTTTACTGTAAGTAGTGAGACTTCCAGCTGTCAGTAACTCTATAGTGTTAGCCTCATTGAGTACAGTCAGCTGCCTAGTAACTTTGCAGCATTAGCCACCATTAGCAAGGCTTAAGTAACTGAAATCTCATAGCATCCGCATAAATTAGCAACTCCTCATTTGACTATTGCTATGTAACATTAGCCAACACTGTTTACAGGCATAGTCTATGAAAGAGTTTAGCATTTATCTGTATCTAGGAAAATATATATAAGTTTCCATGTAGCCTATCGTCATAAAAATCATTCAGAAATGTCAATGTCTTTCAACACAATATCTCCGACATGTTTGACAGCAAGTGCTTGACAGAAACCTGGGCCTAACTCGGCAGTAGGTAGAAGAAACCTTGAGAGATTTCACAGTAGGCTACATATGACCATGTGGCATGACATACATAAATTGTCTATTTATGTATTGCTCAGTTTACTAAACTCAAGTTAAATAATCGCCTCGTCATATCGCACATTGTTGACGACAAGTTTCAAATAAAATCAGAATGCAAGATTATAATGAGGTTTATGGTATTTTTTGCATTTTGCACAATGCTTTTGCACTATGAAAAATTGCACTTTCTCTGTGATATTACATTTACATTTTAGTCATTTAGCAGATGTTCTTATCCAGAGCGACTTACAGCATCAATAGGCCTGTACTGTGTACTACTTACATGTCTCTATGTGTTCTATAGGTGACCCATCTGCAGGTGTCAATATAGTGCCTTTAGAAAGTATTCATACCCCTTGACTTATTCCATGATTTGTTGTGTTACAGCCTGATTTCAAAACAGATTAAATTGATTTTGTTTCTCACCCATCTACATACAATACCCCATAATGACAAAGTGAAAACATGTTTTTAGAAATGTTTGCACATTAATAATTAAATTAGGGCTGGGCGATATGGACAAAATATCATATCACAATATTTTTCACATTTTTGACAGTAAAAGTTCTAAATATGCTTTCTGAGTAGTTCATGACCCCTAGGGTAGCAACACATAAATTATAAGTGATTTCCTGCCACGAACTCCTGTCACGAACCTTTGGGGAAAACGCAAATTGGAACTTTCTCGTTCTCAACACCTGTGGCTGGATGCCACTCGGACTTGATGGATGTATCCCCGCCTTGTCATCTGTCCCTATCCGAATGGTCTGTGCTACCTGTAATCTGCCTGCCAAGGAAGTCGTCTCCATCTGCTTTTCCTCCTCCATCTTGTAGTAGAGTAGACGGAGAACAGCAAGAGGATTGTTCCAATCAGCGCTGGTCCCATGTCACAAGTCGTGGAGACCGAAGGCAGCGGCATTCTGCTAAGTGGACTGGAGTGTCTGCGAGAGGTCCGGAGCAGATTGTTATGAGGAATAGCTTTGCAGCCCTGGTGCCTGATCTACATGCACCTTCATCGCTGGGACTGCCTGTGTCTGCGACGGCTGAGCTGACTCCAACTACGCGGACTCCAGCAGCGGCTTCGTCATCGAGTTCTGCTCCTTTCCGTCTCTCTGGATCTGACGGGGCATTGCCTGCCATGGGAGGTCTGGACCTATCGCCGGGAGCTGCGGGCGTATGCTATCCTGCTTCTCGTGGGCCCGTGAAAGGTTCCATGAATTGTGTGAGGTGTAGGAATGGGCGGATTTCTCCATCCCCTTCTCCAGCCGTTGTATTGGGCAGTTCAATGGTGAGAAATGTCTCAGTACCTGGAGCAAAAACTGAGTGCAGGACATCAATAAGCTGCTCCCAAACATTTTAAACCTGCAGCAAGAAATTGAGTCTATCATAGTTCATGTGGGATTCAATGACATTATGAATGGGTCTCTGCTTGACACCAACAAACTCCCCATAATATCTGGCCCTGTGCCCTCCTAAATCGTGGCATTGAACGTTTCAGAAAACTTTTAGCCCTCTATAACTGGCTACATGACTACTGCAACTCTGTGGGTGTAACATTTATTCACAATTTCGATACCTTCTGGAAACAAAGCTAGTTTTATAAGGAGGAAGGGATCCACCCAAATAATTTGAGTTCCTGGATCATTTCACAGCATTATAAGGCTGAGTTGAGACAATGACTTATCAATGACCCAAGCCCAGCTCAGTTAATCCCTACCATTGTGTTGCTGAGTTGTCATAATGCTTCAGCAAATGTACATTATACCAGGGGCGTTGGAAGACATAATGTAAGTAACCTAATTTATGTCCCTCTAACTGCCCTGAATGCCTCTGCTGATCCTACAGCTATTGTATGCATTAATCATGTGCCTATGAACCAGAGTTATACTGTTAGCACTGAGGCGGTGTGCCCTAGTAGGAAGTCCACTGGGTGCAGCGCACCCTGCACTAACATAAATAACATGAGCATGTCTACTTCTGCTAAGCTTCCCAGTAAACAATGAAAACAATCAAGCATCCCAGAAACAGGCTCAGAACAGGGAAGCACGGCTGGCCCTTAAATGTACACGGAGAGCTAACATTAATAATATGCATGTTAATCTCTCATGGCTCAAAGTCGAGGAGAGATTGACTTCATCACTACTTGTTTTTGTAAGTGTTTTTGTAAGTGTTGACATGCTGAATGCACTGAGGTGTCTGTTTAAACTACTAGCACACAGCTCGGACACCCATGCATACCCCACAAGACATGCCACCAAAGGTCTCTTCACAATCCCCAAGTCAAGAACAGACTATGGGAGGCGCACAGTACTACATAGAGCCATGGCTACATGGAACTCTATTCCACATCAGGTAACTGATGCAAGCAGTAGAATCAGATTTTTTTTTAAACAGATAAAAACCTTATGGAGCAGCGGGGAACGTGAAGAGACACAGGCACAGACACACATACACATGATAAGACACGCACTCTACAGACACGTACACATGGATTTTGTATTATAGATATGTGATAGTAGAGTAGTGGCCTGAGGGAACACACTTAATGTGTTGTGAAAAGTGTTATGAAATGTAATGCCATGTAATATTTTTAATTGTATATAACTGCCTTAATATTACTGGACCCCAGGAAGAGTAGCTGCTGCCTTAATAAATACAAATACAAAATGGGGCTTTCTCCATTTATACTGTTGAATTTTCAGCATTTTTCATCAATTTCTGCATTTCCTGCAATTTTATTATATTTTCCATACTGTGCCACACAGCATGATGTGGGCAAGAAAACCTAGGCCTAGTTAATCGGTGAACTGTAGGAATCATAGAAATATAATGATTAATCTAATTCTATAGTTGGAATATAGTGGGCAGAACCTTGAATACATTGTTGTTAGACATGTTAATGAATGAATAAGTCAGTGAGGAATTATTGACAGGGTAGGGACCAAAGTGTTGGTCAGTGTTTCCAGTTGACCCTAATTAGATGTTTTCCTACTTCATGTAGCTAGCTAGCTAGCCAACATATTCATGCTTCGCCTATTCCTCTCTGATAAGATACCGTTGTACAAACATGCTTATCTAGGCCTACACCAGCACTCGTACCAGGCAGTATTAGCTAACTAGCTACGTTTGCTCTGACTCTTAGTACATTTAGCAAGCTAGCTAGCCAGCTAGCTAGCGATTAGCATTAGTGGCTAACACAAATTATTTTAGCAACACCTTGCTAAGAAAAGACAAACTAGCAAACAGTAGTTTGCAGACGGTAAGATACACAAACTAATAGTGTACAGTAATTATAGAACGCTTGTGGAAAGCAGCATGTCACCAACATTGTTGCATCCATCTGACCATGAAGAGTAAACGGCAAGAAAGTGCTCGTGACTCCGTGGTCAAGCAACTGATCTCTCCTTGAGTGACAGGGAGCAGGGCTTGGTGTGGTTAGCGGCACGCAGCAGCGGGAGGTGAAGGAGAGCGATGACTCAGGTAGAAAATTGAGTAAACTATCAAATTGGACATTACACATGTCGGAGTTGAGCATCACATTTAACAAACCAAACACTGAAATACCGTTATAAAACATAAAGTAAAAACTCAAACCGGTCCGTGCATCAATACCGGTATATAGTAAAATACGGTATACCACCCAGCCCTAAATGAAATACAGAAATATCTCATTTACATACAGTGGGGAAAAAAAGTATTTAGTCAGCCACCAATTGTGCAAGTTCTCCAACTTAAAAAGATGAGAGAGGCCTGTAATTTTCATCATAGGTACACGTCAACTATGACAGACAAATTGATAAAACAAAATCCAGAAAATCACATTGTAGAATTTTTTATGAATTTATTTGCAAATTATGGTGGAAAATAAGTATTTGGTCACCTACAAACAAGCAAGATTTCTGGCTCTCACAGACCTGTAACTTCTTCTTTAAGAGGCTCCTCTGTCCTCCACTCGTTACCTGTATTAATGGCACCTGTTTGAACTTGTTATCAGTATAAAAGACACCTGTCCACAACCTCAAACAGTCACACTCCAAACTCCACTATGGCCAAGACCAAAGAGCTGTCAAAGGACACCAGAAACAAAATTGTAGACCTGCACCAGGCTGGGAAGACTGAATCTGCAATAGGTAAGCAGCTTGGTTTGAAGAAATCAACTGTGGGAGCAATTATTAGGAAATGGAAGACATACAAGACCACTGATAATCTCCCTCGATCTGGGGCTCCACACAAGATCTCACCCCGTGGGGTCAAAATGATCACAAGAACGGTAAGCAAAAATCCCAGAACCACACGGGGGGACCTAGTGAATGACCTGCAGAGAGCTGGGACCAAAGTAACAAAGCCTAACATCAGTAACACACTACGCCGCCAGGGACTCAAATCGTGCAGTGCCAGACGTGTCCCCCTGCTTAAGCCAGTACATATTGGGAGAATGTCATATGGTCAGATGAAACCAAAATATAACTTTTTGGTAAAAACTCAACTCGTCGTGTTTGGAGGACAAAGAATGCTGAGTTGCATCCAAAGAACACCATACCTACTGTGAAGCATGGGGGTGGAAACATCATGCTTTGGGGCTGTTTTCCTGCAAAGGGACCAGGACGACTGATCCGTGTAAAGGAAAGAATGAATGGGGCCATGTATCGTGAGATTTTGAGTGAAAACCTCCTTCCATCAGCAAGGGTATTGAAGATGAAACGTGGCTGGGTCTTTCAGCATGACAATGATCCCAAACACACCGCCCGGGCAACGAAGGAGTGGCTTCGTAAGAAGCATTTCAAGGTCCTGGAGTGGCCTAGCCAGTCTCCAGATCTC
This sequence comes from Coregonus lavaretus, assembly GCF_964263955.1. Lineage (NCBI taxonomy): Eukaryota > Metazoa > Chordata > Actinopteri > Salmoniformes > Salmonidae > Coregonus > Coregonus lavaretus. The sequence goes on from NC_139990.1 coordinate 23,294,049, forward strand.
AACCCCATAGAAAATCTTTGGAGGGAGTTGAAAGTCTGTGTTGCCCAGTGACAGCCCCAAAACATCACTGCTCTAGAGGAGATCTGCATGGAGGAATGGGCCAAAATACCAGCAACAGTGTGTGAAAACCTTGTGAAGACTTACATAAAACGTTTGACCTGTGTCATTGCCAACAAAGGGTATATAACAAAGTATTGAGAAACTTTTGTTATTGACCAAATACTTATTTTCCACCATAATTTGCAAATAAATTCATTAAAAATCCTACAATGTGATTTTCTGGATTTATTTTCTCATTTTGTCTGTCATAGTTGACGTGTACCTATGATGAAAATTACAGGCCTCTCTCATCTTTTTAAGTGGGAGAACTTGCACAATTGGTGGCTGACTAAATACTTTTTTCCCCCACTGTAAGTATTCACACGCATTATTCAATACTTTGTAGAAGCACCTTTGGCAGCGATTACAGCTGTGAGTCTTTATGGGTAAGTCTCTAAGAGCTTTCCACACCTGGATTGTGCAACATTTTCCCATTATTCTTATCAAAATTCTTCAAGCGCTGTCAAATTGGTTGTTGATCATTGCTTGACAACCATTTTCAAGTCTTGCCTGTCACGGTTTCGGCCGAGGCTGCCTCTCTTCCTTGCTCGGGCAGGCTTCGGCGTTCGTCGTCTCCGGAATACTAGCTGCCACCGTTGCATGTTTCTATGTTTGTTTGCTTTTGTCTGATTGTTGTTACACCTGTTATCGTTTAGTGTAATTAGTGTCCTATAAGTTCTCGTTGTGTTTGTCTAGTGTTGTGTGTGATTGTTTTCACTGTCGTGCGCTTAGCTTTTGATTGTACAGTTTGCTCGGTTGAGCTGCTCTCCATTCTGTGTTTTGGAGTATTTTGTCGCACGTATTTTGTGCGCCCGCTTTATTTCGCCTGTGTGCGGAGTTTCTCGCCTCAGGGCATTTGTGTTTGTGCTGTGTTTTGTTGCCAAACAACTAAAGTCTTTTGGACTTACTTTGTGCGTCCTGCGCCTGATTCCACCACCACACCCACCTACAGCTACACTGACAGAATCACACACCATACTCGATGGAGTCAGCAGGAGCCGCAGCAGCACAGGCGACGTTGGAGGACAGGATCCGCGAACAAAATGACCAGATCCTGCGGATGGGGTCCGCACTGCAGGAGGTGATCACCACCATCCGAGGCTGGGAGACCCGAGGGACTCCTCCACCGCCATCCTCCCTGCCCGCACCATCGGCAGGTCAGCCCATTCCCGCTCCGGAACCCAGAGGAGTTCGGCTCTCGCTCCCGAGGGCCTACGATGGGACCGCGGCCGGGTGTCAGGGATTCCTTCTCCAGGTGGAGCTTTACCTGGCCACCGTGCACCCGGCGCCCTCGGGACACGAGAGCGTGTCCGCCCTGATCTCCTGCCTTTCCGGGAAGGCGTTGGAATAGGCCAACGCAGAGTGGAGGAGAATCGACGCGAACACCATCACCTACGACGAGTTCTCCCGCCGCTTCAGGGCGGTGTTTGACCATCCCCCGGAGGGGAAAGCGGCGGGGGAGCGTCTGGTCTGCCTCCGGCAGGGGAAGAGGAGTGCCCAGGAGTTCGCCTTGGAATTCCGTACTCTAGCGGCGGATGCAGGGTGGAATGAGCGGGCTCTCATCGATCACTACCGATGTAGTCTACGCGAGGACGTCCGTAGGGAGCTGGCCTGTAGGGACACCAGCCTCTCGTTCGACCAGTTGGTCGACATGTCCATCAGGCTGGATACCCTGCTAGCTACCCGCGGACGTTCCGAGGGGGGTCCGTCCATTTCACCCTCCAGCGCCTCCGAGCCGTGCCCCATGGAGCTCGGGGGCGCTGGCGCTAGAGAGAGGAGGGGTCGGCTTACGAGGGGGTCCATCTCCTGCACCAACTGTGGTCGGGGAGGACACACCGCGGCTAGGTGCTGGGGATGGCCTCCTAGGGGAGAGGACGACAGGTCCCGCACTGGGGAGTCCTTCCAGGTGAGTAGGCGCCCCACTCACCCAGAGCTCTCTGTTGCACATTTCTGTATACCTGTGCGTTTTCCACAGGTAGCACCTCATTCCCAGCATAAGGCGCTGGTAGATTCAGGCGCGGCTGGGAATTTTGTTGATAAGAAGTTTTGCTTAGCCTTAGGGATTCCCCTTCTCCCAGTTGACGTTCCCTTCCCCGTTCATGCCCTAGATAGCCGTCCGTTGGGTGCGGGCTTGATCAGGGAGGTCACTGCGCCACTTAGGATGTGTGCGCAGGGGGGTCATCAGGAGATGATCCAGCTATTTCTGATCGACTCACCTGCGTATCCGGTGGTGCTGGGCATGCCCTGGTTGAGTACCCATAACCCATCTATTTCGTGGCAGGAGAGGGCTCTGATGGAGTGGTCTGCCCAGTGTGTGGGTCGATGTTTAGGCGTTTCCGTAGGGGCTACCTCGGTGGAGAGTCCAAACCAGGTGCCCACATTGCACGTTCCCCCTGAGTATGGGGATTTGGCTATTGTGTTCAGTAAGTCGAGGGCGACGCAGTTGCCTCCCCATAGGCAGGGAGATTGTGCGATAGACCTCCAGGCAGGAGCTGCGCTCCCACGGAGCCATGTGTATCCTCTGTCTCAGGAGGAGAAGAGAGCTATGGAGACGTACATAGACGAATCTCTGAGACAAGGATACATACGGCCCTCCACTTCCCCTGCGTCCTCGAGTTTCTTTTTTGTGAAGAAAAAGGATGGAGGATTACGCCCGTGCATTGATTACCGTGGTCTCAATCAGATCACGGTGAAGTACAGTTATCCACTCCCGCTGATTGCGACCATGACGGAGTCATTGCACGGGGCGCGTTTCTTCACTAAATTAGATCTCAGGAGCGCGTACAACTTGGTGCGCATTAGGGGGGGCGATGAATGGAAGACAGCCTTTAGTACCACCTCGGGCCATTACGAGTATCTTGTCATGCCATACGGGTTGATGAACGCTCCTTCAGTTTTCCAATCCTTCGTGGATGAGATCTTCAGGGACATGCAGGGGCAGGGGGTGGTCGTGTACATCGATGACATTCTCGTGTACTCGCCTACCCGAGTCGAGCATGTGGCCCTGGTGCGCCGAGTGTTGCGGAGACTGTTGGAGCACGACCTGTATGTCAAGGCAGAGAAGTGTCTGTTCTTCCAGGAGTCGGTCTCCTTTTTGGGTTATCAGTTGTCTGCGTCAGGGGTGAAGATGGAGGTAGACCGGGTGTCAGCCGTGCGTAATTGGCAAACGCCAACCACTGTGAAGGAGGTGCAGCAGTTTTTGGGGTTTGCGAATTATTACCGGAGGTTTATCCGGGGTTTTGGACAGGTGGCAGCTCCCATAACGTCTCTTTTGAAGGGGGGTCCGGTGCGTCTGCAGTGGTCAGCCGAGGCGGACAGGGCGTTTGGGAGGCTGAAGGACCTGTTTACCTCGGCTCCGGTGCTGGCGCATCCGGATCCCTCTTTGCCATTTCAGGTAGAGGTGGACGCGTCAGAGGCCGGTATAGGAGCCGTGCTGTCGCAACGGTCCGGCGCGCCACCTAAACTCCGCCCCTGTGCTTTTTATTCCAAGAAGCTCAGTCCGGCGGAGCGAAACTATGACGTGGGGGACAGGGAGCTGTTAGCCGTGGTACAGGCCCTAAAGGTGTGGAGGCACTGGCTTGAGGGGGCTCAACACCCTTTCCTCATTTTGACGGACCACCGTAACCTGGAGTACATCCGGGCAGCGAGGAGGCTGAACCCTCGCCAGGCGAGGTGGAATATGTTTTTGACCCGGTTCACATTTAAGATCACGTACATCCCTGGGTCACAGAACGGTAAGGCAGACGCACTGTCTCGGCGGTATGACACGGAGGAGAGGTCCGTGGAGCCCACTCCCATACTGCCGGAGTCGTGTCTGGTGGCACCGGTAGTGTGGGAGGTCGATGCTGAACTCGAGCGGGCGTTACGCACCGACCCTAGTCCACCTCAATGCCCGGAGGGTCGGAAGTACGTTCCGCTCGAGGTTCGGGATCGATTGATCTATTGGGCTCACACGTCACCCTCCTCTGGACACCCTGGTATCGGCCGGACAGTGCACTGTCTTAGTGCCAAGTACTGGTGGCCCACGTTGGCGAGGGATGTGAGGGTTTATGTTTCCTCCTGCTCGGTGTGCGCCCAGTGTAAGGCGCCTAGACATCTGCCTAGGGGTAAGTTACTACCCCTGCCCGTTCCACAACGACCATGGTCTCACCTCTCGGTGGATTTCCTCACTGACCTTCCTCCTTCACAGGGGAATACCACTATACTGGTCGTTGTGGACCGGTTTTCTAAGGCCTGTCGTTTGCTCCCTATGCCGGGCCTTCCTACTGCCCTGCAAACCGCCGAAGCACTATTCACCCATGTGTTCCGGCACTACGGGGTACCCGAGGACATTGTGTCTGATCGAGGTCCCCAATTTACCTCCAGAGTCTGGAGAGCTTTTATGGAGCGGTTGGGGGTCTCGGTGAGCCTCACCTCGGGTTACCACCCGGAGAGTAATGGGCAGGTGGAACGCGTGAACCAGGATGTGGGTAGGTTTCTTAGAACATACTGCCAGGACCGGCCGGAGGAGTGGGCAAGGTACGTTCCCTGGGCCGAAATGGCCCAGAATTCCCTACGCCATTCCTCCACTAACCTAACCCCTTTCCAATGTGTGTTAGGTTACCAGCCGTTTCTGGCACCTTGGCAGCAGAGCCAGATCGAGGCTCCTGCGGTGGATGAGTGGGCGCGGCGCTCGGAGGAGACATGGAACGCTGCACACGTCCACCTGCAGCGGGCCCTCTGTCGTCATAAGGTGAGCGCCGATCTCCACCGCAGTGAGGGACCGGTGTACGCACCTGGTGATCGAGTCTGGCTCTCTACCAGAAACCTGCCCCTCCGCCTGCCCTGTCGGAAACTGGGTCGGCGGTTTGTAGGGCCATTTAAAGTCCTGAGAAGGTTGAACGAGGTGTGTTACAAATTACAACTACCTGTTGAGTATAAAAGTATTAACTCCTCGTTCCATGTGTCTCTTCTCAGGCCGGTGGTAGCTGGCCCACTCCAAGAAAGTGAGATCAGGGAGACTCCTCCGCCCCCATTGGACATCGAGGGGGCACCGGCGTACTCCGTGCGGTCCATCTTGGATTCGAGACGTCGGATGGGGGGTCTCCAATATCTAGTGGAGTGGGAGGGGTACGGCCCGGAGGAACGGTGCTGGGTGCCGAGGAGAGACATTTTGGACCCGTCTCTCCTGACGGAATTCCATCGTGGGCACCCGACGCACCCTGCTCCGCGTCCTCCTGGTCGTCCCTGAGGCCGGAGTCGGCGCACGTCTGGAGCCGCGCGTCAAGGGGGGGTACTGTCACGGTTTCGGCCGAGGCTGCCTCTCTTCCTTGCTCGGGCAGGCTTCGGCGTTCGTCGTCTCCGGAATACTAGCTGCCACCGTTGCATGTTTCTATGTTTGTTTGCTTTTGTCTGATTGTTGTTACACCTGTTATCGTTTAGTGTAATTAGTGTCCTATAAGTTCTCGTTGTGTTTGTCTAGTGTTGTGTGTGATTGTTTTCACTGTCGTGCGCTTAGCTTTTGATTGTACAGTTTGCTCGGTTGAGCTGCTCTCCATTCTGTGTTTTGGAGTATTTTGTCGCACGTATTTTGTGCGCCCGCTTTATTTCGCCTGTGTGCGGAGTTTCTCGCCTCAGGGCATTTGTGTTTGTGCTGTGTTTTGTTGCCAAACAACTAAAGTCTTTTGGACTTACTTTGTGCGTCCTGCGCCTGATTCCACCACCACACCCACCTACAGCTACACTGACATTGCCATAGATTTTCAAGTAGATTTAAGTCAAAACTGTAACTCAGCCAATCAGGAACATTCACTGTCTTCTTGGTAAGCAACTCCAGTGTAGATTTGACCTTGTGCTGAAAGGTGAATTCATCTCCCAGTGTCTGGTGGAAAGCAGACTGAACCAGATTTTCCTCTCGGATTTTGCCTATTCAGTTTTTTTTTTATCCTGAAAAACTCCCCAGTCCATAACGATTACAGGCATACCCATAATATGATGCAGCAACCACTATGCTTGAAAATATGGAGAGTGGTACTCAGTTGATCCATCAACAGTTTTCTCCTATCACAGCCATTAAACTCTGTAACTGTTTTAAAGTCACCATTCTCCTCATGGTTAAATTCCTGAGCGGTTTCCTTTCTCTCCAACAACTGAGTTAGGAAGGACACCTGTATCTTTGTAGTGACTGGGTGTATTGATACACCATCCAGAGTGTAATTAATAACTTCACCATGCTCAAAGGGATATTCAATGTCTGCTTTCCCCCCCCCCCCCATCTACCAATAGGTGCCCTTCTTTGCGAGGCGTTTGTAAAACCGTCCTGGTCTTTGCGGTTGAATCTGTGTTTGAAATTCACTGCTCAACTGAGTGACTTTACAGATAATTGTATGTGTGGGGTACAGAGATGAGGTAGTGAAAAAAATACAATTATCCTGAACTTATTTAGGCTTGCCATAACAAAGGGGTTGAAAACTTATTGACTCAAGACATTTCAGATTTTCAGCTTTTAATAATAAAATATTATTTAAATGTAGTAACAGTGTAATAACAACATGAGCACTACGTTATCATCCACTTATAGGCCTAAATGTATAACATTTAATGTGCACATGATATACTGTACCTTTAGACCCTAGTAGTGAAGTTATTATAACATAACAGTATGGCCTACACTACAGAGTAGTGAGCATTCTGACATTCTGACATTTCCTCATAAAACAGCTGATGTTGCCAATAACATTTCCTATCCAGCAATGCTCACAATACATAGGTCCCTTTTTTTTTTACATTAAGGGGTATTGTGTGTAGGCCAGTGACAAAACATCTCAATTTAACCCATTTTAAATTCAGGCTTTAACACAGCAAAATGTGGAAAAAGTCAAGGGGTGTGAATACTTTCTAAAGGCAATGAATGTGTACATGAATGAATACACAATTGAATACACAATATATTATTTATACTATAGACTTTGCACAATGCTTTTGCACTATGAAAATGTCTATAGTCTATAGTATAAATTGTATATTGTGTATTCATTCATGTACACTGAGTGTACAAAACACGCTCTTTCCAGGTGAATCCAGGTGAAAGCTATGATCCCTTATTGATGTCACCTGTTAAATCCACATCAATCAGTGTAGATGAAGGAGACAATTGAGACATGGATTGTGTATGTGTGCCATTCAGAGGATGAATGGGCAAGATAAAATATTTAAGTGCCTTTGAACGGGATATGGTAGGTAGTAGGTGCCAGGCGCACCAGTTTGAGTGTGTCAAGAACTGCAGCGCTGCTGGGTTTTTCACGCTCAACAGTTTCCCTTGTGTATCAAGAATGGTCCACCACCCAAAGGACATCCAGCCAACTTGACACAACTGTGGGAAGCATTGGAGTCAACATAGGCCTGCATCCCTTTGGAATGCTTTCGACACCTTGTAGTCCATGCCCCAACGAATTGAGGCTGTTCTGAGGTCATAAGGGGGTACAACTCAATATGAGGAAGTCCCTCTCTTTTTACTACTGTATGACCCACCTGCAGGCGTCCGTCCAGGGTCCTCTGGATGGTGACACACTTGCTGGGGTGCACTCCATTGGTGGTGATGGCAGTGATGAGCGAGTCCAGCTCATCCTTCTTCTCCTTCAGCTTCTTCACCAGGCTCTCGATGGCGCGCTTGGCGAAGCCCTCATTCTCGCCGCCCTGCCGATGGCACATGAGGCTGTGCACGATGCTCAGGCAGGCGTCATTGCTGCTGGGGGCGTTTACTGACATGATGCTGCCGAGGGAGGGAGGATGGAGAGGTCAGTGGTTGGCATAATGATAATCCTTATCATATGTTATAACGTTTGTCATAAAGGTTCAGGTGCATGCAAAATGACACTGTCTTGTCACTTGACATTCAGTTGTTATGCAATGTTAATGACAACATTGTGATACTGTTATGGCATACAATTCAAAATAGTTTCCTACATAAGGACTTCATAACTCATTCATAACCCATACATTCTGCATTCATGAGCATAGACATGAGTGCACACCATTAGCGCATACAGACACACACACAAAAGGGGGGGAAGTTGTGTATCAAGGCTTGTGCTTTTAGTTGTTACGACGTGCGTGTGTGTGTGTGTGTGTGTGTGTGTGTGTGTGTGTGTGTGTGTCATCGTTCTTTACTGGCATTGTTACTCAGCTGATAACCCTCAGTATCAACAAATTAATTTAAGCGTTCCAACTGGCTTCCCTCTATCTCCACTCTAGAAAGAGTCCCAGGGCTGCATTCAATAAAATGTGCTTATTCAATGTTGATGTTGATGCAGTATCTTTGCTTACAAGCTGCTGCCCCTGCTCGGGTTGCCATTGCCAACCCTCCCGGCTGGTCTCCACCGGAGTCTCCAGGAATTGGCCTTTATCTTGGGGTATAAAGCTATTCTGGAAGATTATAGTAATGTAAATGACTGAGATGTGGAAAATGTTGAAAGGCTTCCTATGAATACACTCTTCATAATGCATTATAATTAAGCAATAATGCACGAGGGGGTGTGGTATATGGCCAATATACCACGGCTAAGGGCTGTTATTATGCACGACGCAACGCAGAGTGCCGTGGTATATTGGCCATATACCACAAACCCCCGAGGTGCCTTATTGCTATTATAAACTGGTTACCAAATATTTATTTTTTCATACCCATGGTATACGGTCTGATATACCACGACTGTCAGCCAATCAGCATTCAGGGCTCGAACCACCCAGTTTGTAATCACATTAATAATATCTTATGAGCCATGGATAGTGCAGTCTTATGCACAATATGCGTGCTAACAATTCTAATCTCCCAGAATGAGCTTGATCCAATTTGGCAACCCTGGCCTATCCGGGAGGCATCTACCTGTGAGGGGAATCTACCTGGTACTTTAAAGTAGCCTGCCCTTAACCATTCTACAGTTTCATTTGGAAAGGGGGAAAACATGTTTATGTGCTACTAGTGCAATGTGAATTTTATTCAATTGCGCCCCCCATACTAACTAACCAACATACCTCAACTACCAGGGTCGAGTTCAGGAGGCACGAAGTAAAAAAACGCCTCAAAACTGAGTGAAACAGATAGGTACTATCTACTTGATCTTATGTAAGCTCATTTCTGAACTGTTAGGCCAATAACGCCCAAATGTCACTATTAGGAAATCCATAGCAAAACTGCAGCCTTGCTCTGTTTGTCTGTCTGTTAATACGAGCCAGAGCTAAGATAATTCTACCATGACAGAGCTATTATAACCTGTTGCATCTACGTGGCTAATCTGACTGGAAGTGACTCTATGTTCTCCCTCCTCTCATTATTTTAATATCTGTCAGTTTGGAAACATGCTCACACAACAACATGGCTTCAAGCTGTGGGAGAAAGTCTCAGGCTACCAGTGTGTGTGTCCTCTGATGAAGGAAATTCATTGACACAGCTTCTTCAACATTGAACATCCACAAAAAGACAAACTCAGTCACTATAACGTGCGTCACATCACAAAATTGGCCAGTCCTATTCATATCAAGCAATGTGTGTCTTCGTTATTCACGATATACTGTATAGGCCAGGCCTACTGAGTTGGTGTTGTAGTAAAAAGCTTTTCTAGAGCAGGATAGCATTGCTTTGATAGTCGTTCTTTTTTAAGCAGTCATAGAGAATGGTGCATGTCACCATCAAAAAGCCAGGTGTGTCTGTCCTCTTACACTGAACCAATCTGAGAAGTATCTAGGGGCAGGGGTTAGGGGGTTATATTAGACTAGGCCAGTGTTACTGTGAGGTCATTCCTCCAATAGAGGTGGAGGGTGATATTATGAAAAGAGAGGATTTGGGGGCTCTGAGCAAAGGGGATAAGTCTCAGTTGATGAGAAAGCTAGGATGGTTTACAGTAGGTCTAAGGCAGTGGTCACTTTCTGAGTCAAAATGCAAGCTGAGATCTACCGTTCAGATGTTTTTTTTAATATTACTTAAAAAACGTAAGCCTATGCAACATTAACCTAGCAAAAACAGTACTGTAGCAATGAGGTTTGTGCAGTAAACTATAGGCCCAATACATTACCACCGCATATTGACTTTGCTTGAATTGCCCTGCCAATGCATTGTTGTTCTGACCATTGTTTTAAACATATTTCAAAATTTGAGGTTGGCTATATGATCACACCTTGTGAGGCACATCTGAGTGAGCATACATTTAAGTATGTTTCTGACCTGAAGGTGCCTGCATCTGATGGTCAGTGTCAGCGGAGGGAGAGCAGCAGACTGAGGGTCCACCTCTCAACGTCCTTCTGCTCTCCCTTTCCTCCGCTGACACTGACCAAAAAGGGATACATTCTTCCAGCTAATGGCGAAACTCGAGTCGCACCGGATAATTTCTGCCTCATGCACAAATTCAGATTGTTACTCCTATGAACAGAGAAAGTGAAATATTTCTCGATATTAAAAAGAACCAAGCCACTAATAATAACGCAAACATATCGATACACTTTCCTACTCAATTATTACATCTGCAGTGCTGGTTGTAGCGCGAGTGGGAAGAACACACATTTTATGGCTTATAAAAGTGTTGAATAAAAAGTGTTGACAGTGCTGCATAAGAACTTAAAGCGAACTCACTCATAAAAACAGCAGCTCTTTGCTGTATTCGTTGACGGTCTCGCTCTAGTCATAGTTTTAAAAGTTTTGAAATCTCACAGTATAAACTCTATAGTGCGCTTGATTTGCTCTTTGGGCCCGCAGGGAAGGCAGAGTTTGTACCTTCAGACACATGAAATGGTTCCAAATGGGAACATTTCTCCGAGCTGGTGCACCTACGGCCAACAGCATGAAAGGCTTTATCGTTGTTTTTTTAAGAGAAATATTTGGCAATCGACTACGAATGCCTTGGAGATCGACCAGTTCGGTTGGTGACCACTGGTCTAAGGATTGTTGATCAACCTGTCGTCAGATCGACTACAAACCAAGCTTAAGAAAGGCTCTAAATCATAAAGCAAAATTAAAGTATTCAGAAGTGAATCCATGCAACAGGTGACCAACAATAAAGGCAGTCTGAGAAAAGAATAATAGCATTCTGCCACTATTTCTGTAGGCCTAAAGTACCCTCTTAGGGCTGCCCCATTTAGAAGGTAAAATATTATTAAAATGTAATAACAGTGTAATAACAACATGAGCACTACGTTATCATCCACTTATTGGCCTAAATGTATAACATGTTGAAGTTACATTTAATGTGCACATGATATACTGTATCTTTAGGCCCTAGTAGTGAACCTATTATAACACAACAGTATGGCCTACACTACAGAGTCTGCTGTTATGTAGCAAGTAGTGAGCATTCTGACATTTAATCATAAAACAGCTGATGTTGCCAATAACATTTCCTATCCAGCAAAGCTCACAATACATAGGTCCCTAGCGCCCAAATAAAATTTGCCAATTGAAGATGTACTGTATTATGTCAGTGTCTGGTGCACCTGCACTTGACTATAAACCCATCTCAAGGAATGAAAAAAATAATAATTGGCTACAACCAAAACACAGCATTGCTGTTGTAACCTTCTTGGCCGACCCTTACAATGCATTATTGTAACTCAATCTGACCAATTTTCAAGCCATGCATTCACTTTACCAGGATCTTCCGCGGAGACGTAAACACTGCCACACCATATTTGGTCATATCGCGTCACCAAGTCTAGGCTACCGTCTAAAAATTTTAAGAAATCCTAGTAGGGATGATAAAACGCTTCCAGCATTGTATCAATCTAATCATTCGAAAGCAGGCGCTACATTGTAACTCATTACAGTAGCATCTTTGAATAGAACATTAGAAGTTGATAAGATAGAGGGCAACATGTCATATCAACTAGTCATGCAGCCAGTGATATCACTTCTGGACCAAATCATTCGGAATAAAAGCAGCTAAAACAAGCATCTCATAAAACCCAAGACAGACAGACACACTCCCCAGACATTTGTCTGGTTGATACAACTAGCGAGTAATCAAGCTATTTTGCTTGTCTGGACCGGGTACAGAAATCTCCTCAACATCCATATCTTATTTAGTAAGCTTGAAGATTGGAGACTGGAGAGCTCGCGTGACGAGAAGAAGCTGCATAATTTGATAAATTGACTATACTTACACATCAACCGGAGTGTTGAGGGATTAGAAGAGAAGTAGTGGTGAATGTGGTGCACTGAGGTAGCTAATAATCCGAATTCCCTTCCTCCCCTCCTGGGCTATCTGTTTCTATCCCTGTCGATATGACCATCAGCCTCGCTGTCTCCGCTCGTGCAGCCTGCTCCTCCCGGAAGCCTACCCTCGCGCTCCGTACAATAACAAAAGAGGGTAGATATTGTGCGCGTGAGTATCTCGCCGAGCTCCAGTCTCAAAGGGATGGCGTCTCTCAGCCAATAGTGACGCGGCTCTCACGGCTGGGCCCCCGGGCGGAGGTCTGTCTGGGTCTTGTCTAGATTGACATATCAACGCGACTGTTTTTTTAAAGTGGCGCCGCCGAGATTACCACGCCCCTCTGCCCAACCCACTCATCCCCTCCCCGACTCCACTTTGTCTATACTGCTAATGACAAGTGGTGTGTGTTGTAGGCTATTACAACTATAGGCCTATACACCGCCCCAAGTTTGATGACTATTGTATTGTTTCTTATGTCCCTATTATTTTGCACCTCATTTGTTAACTCTATGATCATTTTAGAGTGAAACTGAAGGGGTGTGGATAACAATGACAGACAACAAGGTACAATGGTGACAAATAGGGCAATTAGTATCTACTTAAAACACTTGTCTTGGGTAATACATTTGATCTACTGTGAGATACATTCGCAGTCACACAACTCTACATAAAGGGGTGTGATAACTTTTTTTCTAAACCAACCGTGTACCTTTCAAAGAGTCAGTACAATTCCATTTTAATGTACCATTTGTATGACATTCTGTGATAAACAAGTGCACTAGCGTGGCATATGTGAATGCTACTACCTCTACCTGAGCCCCAGGCTTTGTGGTACAGGTCGTTAAACAATCGCTTCTGCACCGCAGATCGAGGATCGAGCCCCCTTCAGCTTTTCTCTAAGTTACAATAGAGCTATAGGCATAAAGAACTGTCGTGAAACTCTATATCTAACTCTCCATTGAAAGTGCCATACATACTTGTCTGCACAAATTCTCTCCAAATCCATGTTCAGGGAAATCCAGGGATATTCAAGAAAGTCAGGTCTGATCTGCAACACACACCAAGGGCCATACAGTCAATGTAACATCTTCACTTTGTCTCAGCCTTTCCCTCCATCTCTTTCTTTCTAACTACCCCAACCTAAGCTGACGCCACCATCAAACATAAACTCAGCCAATCCATTTGATCAATTCCTCTTCCTCTTCCACAAGCCTTCCTCTCTTGACCTCTGCCCCTCTCTCAAATCCCTCTCTTGCATTCCCTCCTACTCCAGCTCAAACCCAATGGGGTCACCTTCAACCCCCCTTCTCTCATTACAAAACATTCAGTATTGACATAGGAGGCAGACATACCTTGCATTTTATCACTGATCCAATTTTGCAGGAGGACAATGCTGATGAAGTATTCAGGTGAAGGACTTTTTAAAAAGAAAGGAGGAGCAATTCTAGCCCGATCTCAGATTTGTTGGCTAACAATGACCATAGGAACTGGCAAGATAGCACAAAAAGATATGGGAGCAGGATAGAGCAATAAAAAAAATTAAAAAAAAGCCCATTATTCTAACAACAGTTCAATGTCTTGTTGTTCCTAAATGATCACAATCAGTGATGTTACATTCCACTGATGGTCAATATACACTTTATTAGGTACACCCATCTAGTACTGGGTCGGACCCCACTTTGCCTCCAGAACAACCTGAATTCTTCGGGGCAATCTACAAGGTGTCGGAAACATTTCACAGGGATTATGGTCCATGCTGACACAATGGCATCACGCAGTTGCTGCAGATTGGACGGCAGTACATTCATGCTGCGAACAGCCTATTCCATCTCATCCCAAAGATGCTCTATTGGGTTGAGGTCTGGGGACTGCGTAGGCCACTCAAGTAAACTGAACTCACTTTCATGTTCCAGGCAATGTTTTTCCACATTGGCACCGATGATCATACCACGCTCAAAGTCGCTTAGCCCATTCTAACGGTCAATGAAACAGTAACTGAATGCCTCGATGCCTGCTTTATATAGCAAGCCACGGCCATGTGACTCACTGTCTGTAGGAGCGATCCATTTTCGTGAACGGGGTGGCGTACCTAATAAATTAATATGAGTATCCTACAAGCTGTCTCTCATGGCATGACAACACATACAATTATTTAAGTTCAGTATACCCACATAAACATAAGGTTTATACACCACTCAGGGTTGGTTTGTGAGAAAGACGGTGTTGGTTGAGATTTGTGATTAGAATTACAAAGGAATTACAGAGCAGAATTTGAATTAAATCATGTTTTTTTTTTTAGGTGTCCTTGAAGTTCACTGTTAAATGCTTGAAAACAGTTGCTAGTAAGGATACTGGCTCACCACCATTCATCTTTCACTTTGATACTGATCTGTCATCTTGAACCAATTAAAACTGCTTGTGTAAAACATCAAAGTTAATATTTGGCTACTATAACACATTTCATTGTGGAGTCAAACCACTCCCCTAGAACTCAAATTTAAGTTTATGGATTTGCTCTGATTGTCTATACACACATCATACAACCATGTCATGACAGTAGTACTAAGACAGTTTCCTTATACTACAATTTATACACTTTAACAGAGTATATGCACAATTCATAATATAGAGGACCAGAAAATGGTGATGCTTCTCTGTTTTATTCAATAGCAACTACTAAGTACAGAAGTTGTCATTAACATGTTTTGTATGGTTAGGTATTAATGCCCTGTTGGAGCTAGAAACATAAGCATTTTGCTGCACCTGCGATAACATCTGCTAAATATGTGTATGCAACCAATAAAATGTGATTTGACATCTAGGAAAAAAAGGTTTGACAAACCATATCAGGCAGGGTTGCATATCAGCTGCTGCTAGAAGCGTGAAACAGTGACTGCTCTGTTTCCGAACATTCCTTGCATCTTTTTTTCTGCACTAAATGTTATTGCCGGGTCTAGTTACTTAGACCAACCACAGTGACAAAAATACTTCACACTAGAGAAGAACCAGTTCCATCAACTACATATCTGTGGGCATAGCTTTGAATGGAATGCAGAGGCATTCATAAACATATTCTGGAAAGAGAGGGTCGTAAAAATCAGTAGGCCCAAAGCCCTCCAGCAGTGTAAACTCATATCTCTTTGCATAACTTGAACATAACCAGCCACCCATGCTTCTACACTTAATCCTATTTCAGTTGCAATTTCTGAACATATCAGATTAATTGTTTCATGAATTTTCATGAAATATATGTGGAAAATAGTGTGACAAGTGTTTGGCAAGTCAAACAGTGTCATGTGGGGGAAACAATGGGGGGAACTGATAGGATAGGCTTAGGTTGTTAAGGATGAACCAAGCCCTCTTGGGTCCATAGCAAAGCTGTACATATATGCAATTGTGAAAAGGCATGACTTGAGATGGCATTCAAATAACATTTGATCAAGTTGTGTACGTTTTTGAAGCAAAAGCACCCCTGATTCTAATTGCCTTTGGCTTATTGTAAACTAGTAGTTTATGACTACACAAGACACGTACACGTTGCTACAATAGCACAAAGCAGAGATGTGAGGTTGGCGTTTCAGCAGGTAAACTGAGCATTGCCTTAGTCTGTGAGAATGGAAAGAGAACTTTCCCCCAGTCTCACTGCTGCAGTATCCAATGGTACATCACACCTGGGTGGAGAGTAGGCTTTGGCGATATACCGTATGTACCATATACTGGGGTATTTTGAAATACAGATTTTCAATACTGTCCCCGGGCCCCCTAAAGCTCTAAACCTCCCGTGTCGCGGGGCTGCGGTGGTGCGTGCTACACCTCTGCTTATAACTAAGTTAACTATCTAAGATGTGCCAAATAATTTATATCCATCTCAGGGCTCCAGTTATGCAGCTATGTGGCTAGATGGCAAGATTAAGCTTCTTGGTTACAGCAGAGACAATCAATCCCCTACTGTCTAATATTTGTTTTGTGCATGCAGCAAACTGTGAGTAGCCTTTTGAGATAGTGGTCTGTCCTTGCAATTAGTTTATGTTCGCTTGTGCTTGTTAGCATTTAGCTAGCATCCGCTATGGGAATTCGCTTGTAACTCGTTGGGACCCCAACCCCCCCCCAAAATATTTTTTTTTCAAAATAAATAGCGGCCCTTGTGTGCACTGACTGTAATACCGTATTTCCCGGTATGGTACAGGAACGGTATGAATATATGAAAATCTGGATACTGCCCAACCCCAGTGGAGAGTTGAATGTGAAAACTTTATTCAGTCCAGGACACAGGAAGACAAGCTCAGTGTTGTTACTAAGCAGTTTGTTGAGCTGAGGAGTGGGGCATGGTTTACTGGTCATGGTTTACTGGGCGACCGAGGCGTGAACGCTCCAGAGGTCTCCAGCATGGTCTTCCGACGCGCCGTCTCTTTGGCGACGTTGTGATTGAGTCGTCGCAGCCGTTCCTAGAGAGAGGGAAACTCAAGTGAGCATTGAATGTTGAAAGTCAGTAGCTTGACATAATATACCACCTGAGTGGCTAGCAGAGCTGCATGAATTCAAAATGCACAGACAAAGCAGAATTGCCATGCCCATTGGAATTAATGTATAGATACATGGGATGAACACTAAGCCACTGAATTTGACACAGTGACACACATAAAAATAGAGTGTTAGGTACAAGGACAGGAGTAAAAGAAGGCCCACAAAATAGTATAAGATACTGCACAGGCAAAGAAAGAAAGCATCCAAGCTCTTGCTTTGAGCCACTGACCTGAGCATTCTGTAGTATGTTGTTGACCAGCACCACCCTGCGTCTTGCATTCAGCAGCTTTTTCACATAGGGGTCCAGGTCTAGCACCACCTTCTGGTGTTCATTTATCCTGCACAACTCTAAAAATGAAGGGATGAGATGAGGATGACCGACAGGATGATTGGCTAATCTCATAAAGAAAATGGATAAGACAGCAGCCATTTTGGTAAGGTATTCAGCTCTTGTTCATGCCTTCAATTGTAGGATTGATTCTGTATATAATTAAAAGCAATGTTTTTTTATGATCTCATGAAAATCAAAGAAGGTTCTGAATAAAGGACATACCTCTTTCGATTGAATTACCCTCAGGCAGCACAGGAGCTTCTAGAAGCCTTACACATGAGTTTAAAAAAATATGTGGTTGTACTAGTCACATCACAGCAGCCTCTGCCTGTCTCACACAATGGTTTTCATTGGCTTGGCTATGGGCTTTCTTTCACAGGGTCAAGTGCATTAACCTGGCACCCATCAACTTCCCTGTTCCCCCAGGAGGGCATAATAAGCATGTAAAAGTAAATAATTTTACCTGTGGCTAGATTGTCTATGTGTTCTCGTAGTTCCACCTGGCTTTCCCTATAACAAGGACACAACACAATAGCATTATTCATAGAGAAATATAGTAAAGTAACAAATCATGACTACTACTACAACAACAGACAGAGTGGTTACAGCAGACGACATTGATATCTGTAGCCTAGGCCTACAGCAAGTAACAAAGTAATGAGGAAAGGACACATTCAGAACATCCCTCCATAAAAACACGCCACTTCGATACAACTTTTCGTAGCAGGTTAGGAGAGCATTTTCTAAAACCCTAACCCTTTTCCTAACCTTAATTTAATTATCTTAACCTGCTGCGTAAGTTCTCCCAGCCTGCTACGAAAAAGTTGTAGCTGAGCCACCAACACAGAGAATAGTGAGGCACTGGACAGAGGAGGCAGACGCAATGCTGCAGGACTGTTTTGAGAATACTGATTGGAATATTTTCATCCACCCAGGACTCATCCATCAATGTTGAGGAATATACATTGTCAGTCACAGGCTTCATTAGGAAATGTTTTGATGTTGTACCCACACAAAAAAAAGCCCTTGGTGAACGGAGATATCTGTATCATGCGGAGAGCCCGTACTGCAGCTTTCAATGTCAGCAGAACAAACCCAGATGACTCGGTGGCCCGCAACGTGTACAAGGCAAGCAGGTACGAGCTCCACAAATCCATTAGTGACGCAAAAAGACAATACAGACTCAAACTTGAATTTATGTTCGACAACTCAGACTCGCAACGCATTTGGCAAGGACTACAGACTATCACGGACTACAAAGGCAAATCCAGCTGTGTGGTGCCCACTGAAGACTCCCTCCCAGACGAGCTTAACACATTCTATACTCGCTTTGAGGCAGACAATACCGAGCCATCGAGGAAGACACTTGCAGCTCCGGTCGACCAGGTGCTTTCGCTCTCTGAGAAAATACACAATTTTGAGAGTTGGCAGATGTGTGTGCTGAACAGCTGGCGTGCGTCTTCTCTGACATCTTCAACTTGTCCAGGCTGTAGTCCCCACTTGCTTCAAGGAGCCCACCATCGTCCCAGTGCCCAAGAAAAACAAGGTGACATGCCCAAATGACTATCACCCCAGTGATCATGAAGTGCTTTGAGAGGCTGGTCATGGCCAACATCAAGGCCAGCATGCCAGGCACACTGGACCCACTCCAATTTGCCACCGCTCCAACAGATCCACAGAAGATGCCATTTCCATTGCTATTCACACGGCCATAACACATCTGGACAAGAGGAACAGCTATGTGAAAATACTGTTCAGTGACTACAGTTCAGCATTCAACACTATTGCACCCTCCAACCACCAAGCTCAGAGCCCTGGGTCTGGACACCACCCTCAGCAACTGGATTCTGGATTTTCTGACGGGCAGGACACAGGTTGTGAGGATTGGCAACAACACCTCCTCCACGCTGACGCAACACAGGGGCCCCCCAGGGGTGTGTCCTGTACTCCCTGTTCACCCACAACTGTGTTGCTTTGCACAACACGTTGATTGTTGACTTCAGGAAACAGATGAAGGGAACATGCCCCGATCCACATCAACAGGACAGCAGTAGACAGAGTCAGCAGTTGTAAGTTATTCTGCGTCCACATCAAAGAGGACTTGACCAACAACACCACCACCCTTGTCAAGAGTGTGCAACAGTGTCTCTACTCCCTAAGGCGGTTGAAGAAATGTGGCATACCATCCCGGCTCCTCTCCAAATACTACCAGTGCACCATCGAGAGCGTCCTGACCAGTTGCATCACGGTCTGGTATGGGAATTGATCCGTCCACGACCGCAAGGCCCTCCAACAGGTGGTGAGGACGGCCCAATACGTCACTGGGACCATGCTGCCACCCATCCAGGACATCTACTCGAAGCGGTGCCTGAGGAAGGCCCACAGAATCATCAAGGACCCCACACACCCCAGCCTTGAGCTGTTCACTCCCTTACAATCAGGCGGACTGTATCGGAACATGAAGTCTGACACCAAAAGGCTCAGAGAAAGTTTATATCTACAAGCCAGAATGCTGAATACTTGAACTGGACCGACCACCTGCTGTGATTCTCTGCACCTTAGCACACAGACACACATATTCATGCTTCAGATCCCTTAAAAAATAAAAAAGTAGGTGCGTGGATCAGAAAACCAGTCAGTATCTGGTGTGACCACCATTTGCCTCATGCAGCACGACATCTCCTTCGCATAGAGTTGATCAGGCTGTTGATTCTGGCCTGTGGAATGTTGTCCCAGTCCTTTTCAATGGCTGTGCAAAGTTGCTGGATATTGGCGGGAACTGGAACACGCTGTTGTACACGTCGATCCAGAGCTTTCCAAACATCCTCAATGGGTGACATGTCTGGTGACTATGCAGGCCATGGAAGAACTGGGACATTTTCAGCTTCCAGGAATTGTGTACAGATCCTTGCGACATGGAGCCGTGCATTATCATGCTGAAACATGAGGTGATGGCGGCGGATGAATGGCACAACAATGGGCCTCAGGATCTCGTCACGGTATCTCTGAGCATTCAAATTGACATATATAAAATGCAGTTGTGTTCATTGTCCGTAGCTTATGCCTGCCCATACCATAACCCCACTGCCACCATGGGGCACTCTGTTGACAATGTTGACATCAGCAAACCGCTCACCCACATGTCATCATCTGCCCGGTACAGTTGAAATCGAGATTCATCCGTGAAGAGCCCACTTCTCCAGCGTGCCAGTGGCCATCGAAGGTGAGCATTTGCCCACTGAAGTCGTTTACGACGCCAATCTGCAGTCAGGTCAAGAGCCTGGTGAGGGCGAGCACGCGGATGAGCTTCCCTAAGATGGATTCTGACAGTTTGTGCAGAAATTCTTCTGTTGTGCAAACCCACAGTTTCATCAGCTGTCCGGGTGGCTGGCGTGGTTACACGTGGTCTGCGGTTGTGAGGCCGGTTGGACGTACTGCCAAATTCTCTAAAACAACGTTGGAGGCAGCTTATGGTAGAGAAATGAACATTCAATTATCTGGCAACAGCTCTGGTGGACATTCCTGCAGTCAGCATGCCAATTGCACACTCCCTCAACTTGAGACATTTGTGGCATTGTGTTGTGTGACAAAACTGCACATTTTAGAGTGGCCTTTTATTGTCCCCAGCACAAGAGGCACCTGTGTAATGATCATGCTGTTTAATCAGCTTCTTGATATGCCACACAATTACATTTACATTTTAGTCATTTAGCCTGTCAGGTGGATGGATTATTTTGTCAAAAGGAGAAATGCTCACTAACAGGGATGTAAACAAATATGTGCACAACATTTGAGAGACATTTTCTGGGATCTTTTATTTCAGTTCATGAAACAAGGGACCAACACTTTACATGTTGCGTTTATATTTTTGTTTAGTATAAATTGTGCCTTCATGTATTATACATATGCTAAAATATTTTTATATTCTACTTAGCCATTTCCTTTATGTTCGTATTCTTATATTTTATTATTTCCTATTGTTGTTGCATTGTCGAGAAGGAACCTGCAAGTAAGCATTTTGTAGGACCGTGTATCCCGTACATACGACTAATTAAACTGTATCAAAGTGACGTGTTTTTAGGGAATCTCCCTCCCTGATAACTAACTAGGAGAGGAAGGGCCGCATCATGGGACTGTCATGATGATGGAGTTAGCTATTGCCGTGTTCAAAACAACTGGAAATCTCCGACTTCCGATTCCAAATTCTCGGAAAGAACCGAGCTCCAACTGAGAAAATCGTATTGAACTGTCATGCCACTCGGAATTCTCTTTCTAGAGCTCCGCTTTCCGACCTGAAGATCACTGACTTTATGATTTGACCTCGTTTTTCCCCAAGTTCCCAGTTGTCTTGAACGCACCACAAGTGGCTAGCTAGCTGTGAATGAAGGGAGCGGTATCTAGCAAGCACATTTGAAATCGAAACACATATCTTGCTAGCTACCTACCTCACTGAATGAACATGAAGATCAAGCTGCTGGACAGCTGGTTTCAAGAGACCAAGCAGTCCTTCTGCAATTGCATCTTTCCCGGATGGTGTCTCCACAACAGCTAGGGCAGCCATTTCTCTTCCTGAACCAGAAGTGATAACAAGAAACGTAAAGCACGCCAGGAAGTAAATCTGTGACGTAGCTGTAAAACCTCTCCATTTTCCCCAGTTAGCACCATTTTGTAAGGAAAGGAGAGAGAGGGAGAACAGGCTGGCCTCCGTGTTTATATTTTTAGGAAATACCGTTTTAATCACTGTAGCTAGCTAGTATAGTTCGTATTTTAGTAGTATCTGAAAGAGTAAGGCGAAATAAAACATCAAGTGAGAAGTGGATCCAGATCTGTCGGTTGCAACTAGCTTAGCTGCTAACTGGTTCATCGCTCAAGCTAACGAGCTTGCTAGCCAAGTGATACACGAGTATCGGCAAACAAGCAACGATCAGAGTAAGTTTTTACAAATAATCGCCTACTGAACTTGTTTGAGACAATGTTGACTGTTTTTAGGAAGAGATTTTCTAGCTAGCTACGTTGGCTAATAATGTTCAGGCTCGATAGGGACACTAGCCTAACAGCGTACAGGCTCCTATTTAGTTTTTCGCACAGTCACAGGCTACTTAGTTAACGTAGTTAGCTAGCTTTCGTAGCTACCCCGTCTCTCGTTGTCATTCAAACGCAGTGAAGTCGACTCATTTGCTACATTTGTTTTATGAACCTGACGTGTATGTTGTGCCTTTCGGGAAAGTCCACGATAAGTTTATTTCGAGCTCGTGGCGTGGCCCCTTTGCGTCTTTTCTTCAAAGTATGTATCCAACGTTAGTTGGCAAATGGAAGGATACTAGCTAACTGCATACCACAACTAGTCAAATTTTAACTAGTTATCTACTAACTAAGCTGACCATTTTGCCAACTAAATATAATGTATTGTTATGAAACTAGCAAGTACCTACGACCTTGAATGGTTATGCACAGATGGAATGTAATGGCCAACACTGGTGTATTTCCTTCGTGAAATTGTTTTTCTAACCTATTTTTTCCCTACTACACCCTCCCTGGCATCTCCCAATTTGACCTATCCCTCCCTCTTGTCTGTCACTTGTTCCAAGGAGTTCCAGTGAAGTCAAAATGAGTGCTCCCTCCTCCCAAAAAGTAGTGCTGAAAAGCACCACCAAGCAGTCCCTGAATGAGCGGTGAGACGCGCTACGCACCCTGACAGCACTAAGCGAGACGAAGGGCGAAAAAGTGGTACAGACGGCCCTAGTGTGCTCTACTACGGAAGGCCACTGTTGGGGACCAGACATGGACGCTAGACTGCCCGGGGCCGACGTGTGCGCTGCTCACTCAAAATGCATGCCGTATTCAACATTTGCTTACATTAGAAGTTTGGAGCGCAAATATGGCGCTCCAGGCCAACCTTTTGTGTGAGCAGCGCACACTTAGACCCAAGGAGAGAGGGTAACGGTGATGCCTGGTAAGGCGACTGTCCTAGAATGGGCACAGGCCGCACTCCTGATATGCCCCGGCACTCCTCCTCTCTGTGTGTCACACATTGGTGCAGTCCCAAAACATACTGTACGTATGGGAGAGGAGAGAACAAACCAATGAAAAGGGGAGGGTGCGCTCACCCAAAGCACCCTCCCGCTCCTCTCCCACCCTCTCTCTACACACACAACTCTCTCTCAACTAAATGACTGTTTGTTTAGCCATTTGACTCCTTTTCCTCCTCTCTTTGCTACCACTTTCATTTTCAGTTCTCTGTGCTCTGAAGTCTTTCTGTGAGACTAGGTGCCCAGTCCTAGCCCGGACGTGACCAACCCCCCTTCCCTTGAACTTCTCTCTCCCCCTTTTCTTCCTATTCTCATATGTGTGGTGTGAGCACAAGGCACGGTCCGGGCTGTAAGTGGCTGGGTTGCCAGATACCCCTCCAGTCCTGGGCCTCCAACCTCCGCCAGGCCTTTTTCGCAGGCTGATGCCATCAAAACAGGGTGGCGGGGAGGCCTGTAAGTGGCAATCACTCTCCTCTCTTGTCATCTGGTTTCCTTTCTCTCCATTTTCTCTTCTGCCGTTCTCATTCTTGTCTTCCCATCTGTTCCAGTGTTTCTTCTACTGCATTTCTATCCATCTTTCTACTTTGTTTTACTTTAACCTAAAATGTGCTGAATTGCTTCCAGAAAGCATTTTGGGTTGTCAAGTACTTAACAATGAGAGAGAGAGAGAGCGAAACAAAGAGAGTGAGGTGCCAACAAGCGGGGCATTCATAACACACGCCACAGCTCCTGTGGCCGTGTCCATGGTATGAGAAATGACTTGATTTGGAACCCTCCCCCCCTCCGTATCCTCTCTCTTTCCCTCCTTTTACCCCCTCTCTGTCCCGCTCCCCCTCCCCTCCAAAGCTTCACTACCATGCTGAAGAACAAGGCGCCAACAGCGGTGAGTGTGCGAGCCACCATGCAGCAGCAACACATGGCCAGCGCCCGCAACCGCCGCCTCGCCCAGCAGATGGAGAACAGGCCCTCTGTGCAGGCCGCTCTGCACCACAAGCAGGTGAGACAAGGGGATCTAGCGCAATTAGTCTTTCTGCAATTCCTCACCTTCTCAACAGTATTGGAGGAGACGATCCAAGTCCCTTTCCTCGGACCTTCTTCTCCAATGCATTTTGAGGAGGAATCGGGGAAAGATGAATTGAGGAAGAGCCAAATGGGGAGACATCTGAAGCACTGTAAACAGGTGAGATGGAGAGAGGAATGGGATACCGGACACAGGCCATGTTCTACAAACGTGTAAGAGGGAGATGGGGAACGGGAAAAGGGCTATACACTTGGGAATCACTAGATATTAGGAACTTGAAATGCTTGACGCAGACCTAGTAAGAGAGGGGACCAAAGAGCAAAGGTTAATATACAGATCAGATTAATGGCTGTGTTTGGGTCAAGAACTGAAGCGACAATTTGACAAATGCAGCACAAGTGTTCACCACCTCCCTATCCCTGCCACTTGGTATCAACCTTCCACCTAACCCTCCCAGAGCCTGAAGCAGCGCCTGGGGAAGAGCAACATCCAGGCCAGGCTGGGCCGGCCCATCGGGGCCTTGATGCGGGGGGGCGCTGGAGGCCGGGGATTCGCCATTGGAGGGATGCGGGGGATGACCAGAGGAGGTCTACGAGGCCGCGGCAGAGGAGGAGCCCTGAGGGGAGCTATGGCTCTGAGAGGTGAGCATTTGTAACCACACAGCAAAGCCTACTGGGATTGATGTTTTGCTACAATGTTAGAACTGAACATTTTGGCTTCATAAATTGTTGAAAGACATATGACAAGACGTTTAATGTTTTCTCTGAATTGTTCTACTCTGGGGCTGAAGTATACTTTCCACAGTGATGTCCAGGCTTTTAAGTAGGCCTTGTACTTTTTTTGCATGGGGGAAAGGCAAACTTTATTATTTAAAGGGGTGATGTGATCTCATCTGGAAACTAGCTTGAGCAAATACACCCTGCTGAGTTGAATGGAATACCCCAGCTGTCAGTCCATGTGGATCTGTCAAGAGTATGGCTTCACCCCCTGGTTTACTATCCATCCCCTCAACCTGAGGGAATGTGGCTGTCAATCATCGTGACTCCACCGTCCATAATCCCCCTGCTGTCTTGGTTGGCCCAATATCTTGGCACCTGTTGTGCTACTGAGCATGTGGTGACGGATCTAACAGCTGCACTGTCCCTGCTTATCCACACAGTCACCCCACACCCACTTATACACACTCCCGGTGGAGGGGATTGGGGATTTTAGATGCCATTTAGACAACAACAAAAGTCACAGTAATACTTAGGCCTAAGTGAAATTCATTTAAATACGTTGGCTTTAATTTATCGGGGTTTAGAATGGAATGGTGCAGATACAAGATGTGCACTGCGGTCACATATATGTTGCATACAACGCATAACAGTGGCATTCCAGGATTTTAAAAACCAATGTTGGTCATAGCATTTTAAGTGATATTAATGTGTTTTCACAGTAGCACAAATTGTTATTCTGTCAGAATACCCCATGCCTAGCTAGAAGTTATTCCAGAATACATGGGCTAGGCACCCAGCAAACACCTCTAACCTGTCTTGTCATGGCTAACGTAAAACAAGTTGGAGTATAACTGACATGCTTAACATGTTTTTCCCCTGCATAGAATTTGAATACTTTAGCTGCTTTAGTTAGGTGTGTTGGTGGCTGAGATGTGGGTCAATGATGGGCATGTAGAAGGTTTTTGTATTCACTTGACAACTTTGTTCTTAAACTGAAATGTGATAAATTGGTTAAATTCCTAAATGCTATCAACATTAAGCTAAGTCACTAGTTAACTGCTCCTTTATTACATCCTGTGTCCTGATAGGGAATCGCCTTTCCCCAGGCATGGGCCAGATGCGTGGCAGAGGGGGTCCAGGCCGTGTGGCCCTCCGTAGGGGAATGCGTCAAAGAGGAGGGGCTGCTGGTCGTGGGGGTGCCTTCGGCAGAGGAGCTGGAAGAGGAATGGGAGCCAGGGGTAAGAAACTGGATTTAGAGTTCGGATTCATTTAATCTGTAAATTGACACGTCACAATCTACTTCAAGTTTCTTGTTTACATGAACACTTATGCAACAACCATTTTGTTAATGCATTGTGACTAATTTTTTTTGGGTGTTGTTGTCCACCATTTCTTTCCCTCCCTCCAGGACGAGGTGGCCTGCGTGGGCGTGGTGGCTTCGCCGGCAGGGGTGGTGGCCGCGGTCGTGGTGGTGGAAGAGGAGGCCGCGGCAGGGGAGGTGGCCCGGGAATGACCCGCGAGCAGCTGGACAACCAGCTTGACGCCTACATGTCCAAGACAAAGGGCAACCTGGACGCAGAGCTGGACGCGTACATGGCCCAGGCTGACCCAGAGGGCATGGAGTGAACCAGGACCTCCACCACAAGAGAGTAGGGACTCCTTGAACAGGCCCACACTGAGACAGTACTGATAACATGATGACACAGAGAGAAGCTTGTATAGTACAATTACACGACACAAACTTAATGATAAACGCACATACGTAAACTCAGTGCAGTGTCTCACACTACATGGCTCAAATTTGACATGTGATCACAACATCGGCTTAAATATAAAACTCACATACTCACTGACACACATGCATACAAACACACTCATTCTAAAATTGTGGGCTTATGAAGAGAACTGTTTGAAATTGACCGTTTTACTGAATGTGGACTTGACCATTCTATCAGTATCATTGCAAAGTAGACTCGCACCTGCACAGTTTAAAACTGTTTCCTGTATGTGCAAGTGTGCATGAAGAAAACAAAGATATTTTAGACTTGAATGGACGACACTGACCGGAGTAGAGACTTAAAGAACCAACACTATCAACACTCCTCAAAGGCCTGCTTTTTGGACTAGAATCTCTCTTGGCATAATCTGTTTTGAAGCTGAATTGGACTATTACCGAACTTTGCGTCTATGTCCATATGGTTAAAAGTGCTTTAGCTCCATCATGTCTAACTAGCATCCACTTCTCATATTTCGTAAACCTATTTTTTACTACCATGTTTTTATGTTAGGATTTGTATTTAGTAATGGATGCTCCTTTTTATTGTTTTAGCAGAAGTGTACAAAGACTTGACTCGAGTAAAAAATCTAATGAAAATGACAAGGGGAATTCTAGAGAGATCATTTATTGCATTTTTGTTCTATTTAACGCCACCAACTTTGCTTCTGGATAATTGACATATGTTGCTGTCTTTGGTTGAAACTCCCCTAACAGCATTTTATGGATGCTTGACATACCAAAAATAGCAACTACACAAGAAGGTGCAAAATATTTCCATCCTGGTGTCAATTGTATGAATTTGAAATGGTCTTTAAAAAAAAAACTGTGGTTGTTGAACACCACTCAAATGAAGTGAGTGGGAATGTTTTCAGATTGTGTCCATCTGGATGAAACTATCTAAACTCCAATTGCTATGTAATTCCCTCTCCTTCCATCTGGTTATTGGCAGAGAATAAACTTGTATTGTCATCTTCTCTTAACACAGTAGTTGTTAGTGTTTTGAGTATTGGTTCCATCATGTATTCTCTCAAGACTAATACACTGCAAGCACTTGGCTAAATCACCATATACACTCATCGGCCAGTTTATTCGGTACACCACCCCGTTCATGAAAATGGATCGCTCCTCCAGACAGTGAGTCACGTGGCCATAGCTTGCTATATAAAGCAGGCAGACAGGCATCCAGTTACTGTTAAATTGAACGTTAGAATGGGCAAGAAGAGTGACCTAAGCGATTCTAAAATGACACAATACATTATTTACCATTCATTTCTATTGGGCATAACATAATCCCATAACACAACCAAAACAATCTACAAATGCATCCAACAAATGTGTAGTCACAAGCTTGATGTAATCATTGCTTGGTAGGAATATGGGACCAAATACTAAACTTTTTACTTAATGTAATACACTATAACTCCATAATGGCACATTATTAACCATTAATTTATATTGGCCACAACATAATCTGAAACACAACCAAAACTAACTGCATCCAACAAGTTTGTAGAGTCCCAAGCTTGATGTAGTCATTGTGTGCTATGAATATCAAATCAAATTTTATTTGTCACATGCGCCGAATACAACAGTGAAATGCTTACTTACAAGCCCTTAACCAACAATGCAGTTTTAAGAAAGAATACCAAAACAAATCACACAAAAAAATACAATATAAAATAATACGGAATAAAAGTAACACATAATTAAAGAGCAGCAGTAAAAATAACAATAGCGAGGCTATATACAGGGGCTACCGGTACCGAGTCAATGTGCGGGGGCACCGGTTAATTGAGGTAATATGTGCATGTAGGTAGAGTTATTAAAGTGACTATGCATGGATAATAAACAGAGAGTAGCAGCAGAGTAAAGGGGGGGGGGGGGCAATGCAAATAGTCTGGGTAGCCATTTGATTAGATGTTCAGGAGTCTTTTGGCTTGGGGGTAGAAGCTGTTTAGAAGCCTCTTGGACCTAGACATGACGCTCCGGTACTGCTTGCAGTGCGGTAGCAGAGAGAACAGTCTATGACTAGGTTGGCTGGAGTCTTTGACAATTTTTAGGGCCTTCCTCTGACACTGCCTGGTATAGAGGTCCTGGATGGCAGGAAGCTTGGCCCCAGTGATGTACTGGGCCGTACACACTACCCTCTGTAGTGCCTTGCGATCGGAGGCCGAGCAGTTGCCATACCAGGCAGTGATGCAACCAGTCAGGATGCTCTCAATAGTGCAGCTGTAGAACCTTTTGAGGATCTGAGGACCCATGCCAAATGTTTTCTGTCTCCTTAGGGCGAATAGGTTTTTCCTTTGTCTTGATCACGTTGAGGGAGAGGTTGTTATCCTGGCACCACACAGCCAGGTCTCTGACCTCCTCCCTATAGGCTGTCTCATCGTTGTCGGTGATCAGGCCTACCACTGTTGTGTCGTCGGAAAACGTAATGATGGTGTTGGAGTCGTGCCTGGCCATGCAGTCATGGGTGAACAGGGAGTACAGGAGGGGACTGAGCACGCACCCCTGAGGGGCTCCTGTGTTGAGGATCAGCGTGACGGATGTGTTGTTACCTACCCTTACCACCTGGGGGCGGCCCATCAGGAAGTCCAGGATCCAGTTGCAGAGGGAGGTGTTTAGTCTCAGGATCCTTAGCTTAGTGATGAGCTTTGAGGGCACTATGGTGTTGAATGCTGAGCTGTAGTCAATGAATAGCATTCTCACATAGGTGTTCCTTTTGTCCAGGTGTGAAAGGGCAGTGTGGAGCGCAATAGAGATTGCATCATCTGTGGATCTGTTGGGGCGGTATGCAAATTGGAGTGGGTCTAGGGTTTCTGGGATAATGGTGTTGATGTGAGCCATGACCAGCCTTTCAAAGCACTTCATGGCTACAGACGTGAGTGCTACGGGTTGGTAGTCAATTAGGCAGGTTACCTTAGTGGTCTGCTTGAAACATGTTGGTATTACAGACTCAGTCAGGGACATGTTGAAAATGTCAGTGAAGACACTTGCCAGTTGGTCAGCGCATGCTCGGAGTACACGTCCTGGTAATCCGTCTGGCCCTGCGGCCTTGTGAATGTTGACCTGCTTAAAAGTCTTACTCACATCGGCTACAGAGAGCTTGATCACATAGTCATCCGGAAGAGCTGATGCTCTCATGCATGCTTCAGTGTTGCTTGCCTCGAAGCGAGCATAGAAGTGATTTAGCTCGGCTGGTAGGCTTGTGTCACTGGGCAGCTCGTGGCTATGCTTCCCTATGCTTCCCTTTGTAGTCTGTAATAGTTTTCAAGCCCTGCCACATCCGACAAGCGTCGGAGCCGGTGTAGTACAATTCGATCTTAGTCCTGTATTGACCCTGAGTGGCGCAGTGGTCTAAGGCACTAGAGATCCTGGTTCGAGTCCAGGCTCTGTCGCAGCTGGCCGCGACCGGGAGATCCATGGGCGGCGCACAATTGGTCCAGAGTCGTCCAAGGTAGGGGAGGGTATGGCCGGCAGGGATGTGGGTTTGTTTCCCATGGGGGGTCAGTATGAAAAAAACATGCATGCATTCACTAACTGTAAGTCGCTCTGGATAAGAGCGTCTGCTAAATGACTAAAATGTAATGCTTTGCCTGTTTGATGGTTCGTCGGAGGGCATAGCGGGATTTCTAATAAGCTTATGGGACCAAATACTAAACGATTGACTAAATGTAACACAATATAAGTGAATTTGTCCAAATACTTATGACACCTTCAAATGGGGGGACTAGATACATAAAGTGCTTTCATTTCTAAAACATAAAACAGATATGTATGAAAATACCCCAAAATAAAACCTTTTAACCTTTATTTTAACAGGGAAGACATTTGATCTCAAATCCAGCTTTTCTGTCCAAATAAATACACATGAGTGTATGAGTTTGACATAGGGGCCATTGGGGAAGCCTTTGTTTTTAGAACAATGAGGGAAGAAGAGTGTCCCCTACTGACCCTCCAACACCACATTTCCAGGAGCATCGGGTCTCCCATCCAAGGGTCAGCGGTCATCAAAACAAGAGGACAATTTCATACATTTGCAATGAAGTTGGGTTATTGGGTAGTTGTACTTAGTTGGCAAATTGCTTCATATTTGAGTAACCTAGTTGATAAATATCACTTCAATGAGAAATAATGCCAAATGCAAAATTATTATTGCCATTTTGATTGTAACTTGTCAATTAACCTGTCATACTTTTTGTAAAATGGTTTTCGTGTCTATGTATTTGAACATCAATCGAAAGAAAGAAGATGCAACAAGTAAACAAGTAAGATTGTGAAATTTCAAGAAAACGGATAGCAGAGGATGGTTTCGATCCATCGACCTCTGGGTTATGGGCCCAGCACGCTTCCGCTGCGCCACTCTGCTCTTGCCAACATTAAGAAGATCCCCGCCCATATTAGGAAGATCCCCGCTATTTATTCACTCTTTCTGATGGCAGTTTTCACGGCATTGTGCTTTTATAGTCAACAACAATAAATTCCATTTTGGGCCCTGACTTCCGTCCGTAGCAGTACTCCATCCAGGGTTGCCATGTCCGCTGTTTTCCTAAACTTGGGATACTTTGAAAACGGAGTTGCAGGTTTTTGGGCTACTTCTTTATTGCACTGCGGCCATGAAACAACATATTTCCCTGTACATTTACATTTACATTTTAGTCATTTAGCAGACGCTCTTATCCAGAGCGACTTACAGTTAGTGAATACATATTTTTTTTTTTTTATACCTGTGACATGCTGCTGCTGACTACCAAACAAGCAGTGAGCAAGCTGTTACTGAGTGAGTGAGTGAGTGGTGTGTGTTTGTGTGTGTGTATTGAGAGAACGCTGCAATAGGCAGCTGAGTCATGGAGACAGAGCAACACGCGCGCATGTCATGACAACTTTTGACCACTTGTAGGTAGGCTATTTAGATTGTCATTATGAAGACACCTATTTCCAACCCATTTTCCATCAAACATAAACGCGCTATAACTGATATAACGGCGACAAAGCACTGGAAAATAAATTCGCTCAGAGGTGGTGTAAAGTAAACTGCATTCTAATGTCGACTTTTGTTATGGAAAACTGTATCAAGCGAAGAGTTTTACTCATGCTCAGTTCTTGGGTCTCGAGCGCTGCGCAAGCGAAATATGAAATGGAAGTTATGGAACTCGCTCGAGTGCTTATGTTATGGGAAAAAGTCCACAATGAAACTGACATTAAACGTGGAGAATGACACATTTTCATCTGTTGGCCATCAAGTAGGCTATTAATTTCCATGCCATTGTAGGCTACTGTAGCCCACCATTTCATACAGTAATTATGTTGAAATGACCACTGGAGTCATTGCAAATCAATTTGTGCCACTTGTGTAGCCTACCTGGATCTGGCAAACGGATTTAATAAATAGCCTATAACTTCAGTTTGTTGTTGTAGCCTTGTGTTATTATGCAATTATTAATAGCCATGTTTAGCTAATTAAATGGGAATTTATCAGTTGTGATCATGGTCACAGCTCTATCGCAAATGTATCATTCACCACATTTAATGTCAGTTTCATTGTGGACTTTCCCCTGAAATTAGATGTTGGCCTATAGGCTACCTGCATCTAGCTACCATGGCAAGTTGAATTGCAATTATAAACCCAGATTTTAGTCAGTAGCCTATGCCTATTGAAATAACAAGTACATCTCGCAAATTGGCCATTTATTTTTGTATTTGTATTTATTAAGGAGCCCCATTAGCTGCTGGGGTCCTGCAACATTAAGGCAGTTATATACAATTTAAAATATTACATGACATATTTCATAACAATTTACCCAATACATTTAGTGTGTTCCCTCAGGCCACTACTCCACTATCATATATTTACAATACAACATCCATGTGTACGTGTCTGTAGAGTGAGTGTCTATATGTATGTGTGTATGTACAGTTGAAGTCGGAAGTTTACATACAATTTGGTTGGAGTCATTAAAACTAGTTTTTCAACCACTCCACAAATTTCTTGTTAACAAACTATAGTTTTGGAAAGTCGGTTAGGACATCTACTTTTTGCATGACACAAGTCATTTTTCCAACAATTGTTTACAGACAGATTATTTCACTTATAATTCACTGTATCACAATTCCAGTGGAGTCAGAAGTTTACATACACTTGTTGACTGTGCCTTTAAACAGCTTGGAAAATTCCAGAAAACGATGACATGGCTTTAGAAGCTTCTGATAGGCTAATTGACATCATTTGAGTCAATTGGAGGTGTACC
Source organism: Coregonus lavaretus (assembly GCF_964263955.1). Taxonomy (NCBI): domain Eukaryota; kingdom Metazoa; phylum Chordata; class Actinopteri; order Salmoniformes; family Salmonidae; genus Coregonus; species Coregonus lavaretus. The sequence goes on from NC_139990.1 coordinate 23,326,973, forward strand.
TGTGGATGTATTTCAAGACCTACCTTCAAACTCAGTGCCTCTTTGCTTGACGTCATGGGAAAATCAAAAAAAATCAGCCAAGACCTCAGAGAAGAAATTGTAGACCTCAACAAGTCTGGTTCATCCTTGGGAGCAATTTCCAAACGCCTGAAGGTACCACGTTCATCTGTACAAACAATAATATGGAAGTATAAACACCATGGGACCACGCAGCCGTCATACCGCTCAGGAAGGAGACGCGTTCTGTCTCCTAGAAATGAACATATTTTGGTGCGAAAAGTGCAAATCAATCCCAGAACAACAGCAAAGGACCTTGTGAAGATGCTGGAGGAAACAGGTACAAAAGTATCTATATCCACAGTAAAACGAGTCCTATTTCGACATAAACTGAAAGGCCGCTCAGCAAGGAAGAAGCCACTGCTCCAAAACCGCCATAAAAAAGCCAGACTACGGTTTGCAACTGCACATGGGGACAAAGATCGTACTTTTTGGAGAAATGTCCTCTAGTTTGATGAAACAAAAATAGAACTGTTTGGCCATAATAACCATCGTTATGTTTGGAGGAAAAAGGGGGTTGCTTGCAAGCCGAAGAACACCATCCCAACCGTGAAGAACGGGGGTGGCAGCATCATGCTGTCGGGGTGCTTTACTACAGGAGGGACTGGTGTACTTCACAAAATAGATGTCGTCATGAGGAAGGAAAATGATGTGGATATATTGAAGCAACATCTCAAGACATCAGTCAGGAAGTTAAAGCTTGGTCGCAAATGGCTCTTCCAAATGGACAATGACGTCATTTAGCAGACGCTCTTATCCATAGCGACTTACAGTTAGTGAGTGCATACATTAAAAAATGTTTTTTTCATACTGGCCCCCCACGGGAATTGAACCCACAACCCTGGCGTTGCAAACGCCATGCTCTACCAACTGAGCTACATCCCTGACCCCAAGCATACTTCCAAAGTTCATTCTCTCTACTATTATTCTGACATTTCACATTCTTAAAATAAAGTCCTGATCCTAACTGACCTAAGACAGGGAATTTGTACTAGGATTAAATGTCAGGAATTGTAAAAAACAGAGTTTAAATGTATTTGGCTAAGGTGTATGCAAACTTCTGTACCTGTGTGTGTGTGTCTCTTCACAGTCCCCGCTGTTCCACAAGGTGTATTTTTACCTGTTTTTTAAATCTGATTCTACTGCTTGCATCAGTTACATGATGTGCAATAGAGTTCCATGTAGTCATGGCTCTATGTAGTACTGTGCGCCTCCCATAGTCCGTTCTGGACTTGGGGACTGTGAAGAGACCTCTGGTGGCATGTCTTGTGGGGTATGCATGGGTGCCAGTATTCCAAACAGACAGCTCGGTACATTCAGCTCGTCAACACCTCTCACAAAAACAAGCAGTGATGAAGTCAATCTCTCTTCCACTCTGAGCCAGGAGAGACTGACATGCATGTCATCAATGTTAGCTCTCCATGTACTTTTAAGGGCCAGCCGTGCTGCCCTGTTCTGAGCCAACTGCAATTTTCCCAAGTCCCTCTTTGTGGCACCTGACCACACTACTGAACAGTAGTCTAGGTGTGACAAAACTAGGGCCTGTAGGACCTGCCTTGTTGATAGTGTTGTTAAGAAGGCAGAGCAGCGCTTAATTATGGACATACTTCTCCCCATCTTAGCTACTGTTGTATCAATATGCTTTGACCATGACAGTCTACAATTATAACGGGTTGTAGTCTTAACGTATTCTATAATCCTATAATTCTGACTGTAATTCTATCCTTCTGATTCCTACTTACAAGCAAAAACTCAAGCAGGAAGTACCAGTGACTCGCTCTATACGGAAGTGGTCTGATGATGCGGATGCTAAACTACAGGACTGTTATGCTAGCACAGACTGGAATATGTTCCGGGATTCATCCGATGGCATCGAGGAGTATACAACATCAGTTACCAGCTTCATCAATAAGGGCATCGACAACATCATCCCCACAGTGACCTTACATACATATCCCAACCATAAGCCATGGATTACAGACAACATCCACACTGAGCTAAAGGCTAGAGCTGCCGCTTTAAAGGAGCGGGACACTAATCTGGATGCTTATAAGAAATCCCGCTATGCCCTCAGATGAACCATCAAACAGGCAAAGCGTCAATACAGGACTAAGATTGAATCCTAATACACCGGCGCTGACGCTCGTCAGATGTGGCAGGGCTGCAAACTATTATGGATTACAAAGGGAAACCCAGCCGCAAGCTGCCCAGTGACGCAAGCCTACCAAACGAGCTAAATGCATTCTATGCTCGCTTCGAGGCAAGCAACACTGAACCATGCATGAGAGCACCAGCTGTTCCAGACGACTGTATGATCACGCTCTCCGTAGCCGATGTGAGTAAGATCTTTAAACAGGTCAACATTCACAAGGCCGCAGGGCCAGACGTATTTGCAGGACGCGTACTCAGAGCATTCGCTGACCAACTGGCAAGTGTCTTCACTGATTTTTTTCAACCTCTCCCTGACCAAGTCTGTAATACCTACATGTTTCAAGCAGACCACCATAGTCCCTGTGCCCAAGAACGCTAAGGTAACCTGCCTAAATGACTACCGTCCCGTAGCACTCACGTCTGTAGCCATGAAGTGCTTTGAAAGGCTGGTTATGGCTCACATCAACACCATCATCCCAGAAACCCAAGACTCACTAAAATTTGCATACCGCCCCAACAGATCCACAGATGATGCAATCTCCATTGCACTCCACACTGTGCTTTCCCACATGGACAAAAAGAACACCTACGTGAGAATGCTGTTCATTGACTACAGCGCAGCGTTCAACACCATAGTGCCCTCAAAGCACATCACTAAGCTAAGGACCCTGGGACTAAACACCTCCCCCTGCAACTGGATCCTGGACTTCCTGACAGGCCGCCCCTAGGTGGTAAGGGTAGGCAACAACACATCTGCCATGCTGATCCTCAACACGGGGGCCCCTCAGGGGTGTGTGCTTAGTCCCTTCCTGTACTTCCTGTTCACCCACGACGGTGTGGCCATATACGACTCCAACACCATCATTAAGTTTGCCGACAACACAACGGTGATAGGCCTGATCACCGACAACGATGAGACAGCCTACAGGGAGGAGGTCAGAGACCTGGTAGTGTGTTGCCAGGACAACAACCTCTCTCTCAATGTGAGCTGATCGTGGACTACAGGAAAAGGGGGGCTGAGCACGCCCCCATTCACATCGACGGGGCTGTAGTGGAGCGGGTCGAGAAGTTCAAGTTCCTTGGTGTCCACATCAATAACAAACTATCATGGTCCAAACACACCAAGACAGTCGTGAAGAGGGCATGACAATGCCTATTCCCCCTCAGGAGACTGAAAAGGTTTTGCATGGGTCCTCAGATCCTCAAAAAGTTATACAGCTGCACCATCGAGAGCATCCTGACTGGTTGCATCATCGCTTGTTATGGCAACTACTCGACCGCAAGGCGCTACAGAGGGTAGTACGTACAGCCCAGTACATCACTGGGGCCAAGCTTCCTGCCATCCAGGACCTCTATACCAGGCGGTGTCAGAGGAAGGCCCTAAAAATTGTCCCAGCCACCCTAGTCATAGACTGTTCTCTCTGCTGCCACATGGTACCCCCTGGATATATAGCCTCGTTATTTTTATTTTATTGTGTTACTTTTTTTTCTTACTTTAGTTTATTTAATTTGGTATTTTATTTAGCAAATATTTTCTTACTTACTTTTTAAACAATTCTGAATTGTTGGTTAAGGGCTTGTAAGTAAGCATTGCATGTATGGTCTACAACTGTTGTATTCAGCCCATGTGACAAATACAATTTGACTTGATAATAAAGGCACAATTGCCAGAAAATAACCTACATTAATTTTTAAAAGTTTGTCCAAGTGTTTCTTGCACTGAGATTTCAAGATCCTCTGTCGGACTTCCATCACTCAAACTCTCCTGTCTGATTTATCTATAGTTACGCACATGTGCAAACAGGATTTATGTACAATTATAAACTGTGTGGTTTGAGCCCTGAATGCTGATTGGTTGAAAGCCGTGGTATATCAGACCGTGTACCATGGTTATGACATTTTTTTACTGTTCTAATTATGTTGGTAACCAGTTTATAATAGCAATAAGCCGTGGAATATTGACCATACACCACACCTCCTCCGGCCTTATTGCTTAATCATAGCAGTCAAAACAAGTTAAATCGACATCCATTGATAGAAAATGATCTGACGAGTTTAATAATGGCAAATTATATTTTCTCTTCTGACATTCTTAATCTCGCAAGAATGTGTCTTTTGATGGAAAACAGAATTTAGCTTCTTAGCCTACATGAAAACAAATTACGTCGATATTCCATCTTAACTCACTCGATAACGTTATGCAATAAGGGTTTATTGGATAAATGTGGCAACTCCTCTCTTGCTGCGATTTTTTGGGGGGGTGGGTCGTTTACAGGCCTTGTGTGATGGTTTGGAAAGTATTTCGGCTAGAAATTTTTGCTAGACCTGGCAACCCTGACTCCATTAGTAGTCTGACTGACCGGTGTTGGATGCTGGTGATTTCTCTGTGAATATCTACATTCAAATATCAAAACGTCTTACGCAATGAGGTAATTTCATGCATTTGATAAAACCGTAATGTTGGATTATATTTATACAGTATCCAATTGTAAAATATGGAATTTAAAAGGGTGGTTTAGAGGAGGGTGCATTAGCTAGCTAACATGTAGCCATCTTTGTTAGCCAGGTGGCCTGTAGCGTAGCTTATCTAATAACAAACTAAGTAACTAGCTAGCTACCTATCTACAGAGCAATCCATCAACTATCTTGCTAATGTATGATTAGCTAGCTAGCTAAATATGCATTGTTTTGTCTTAGTAAAATGAATGGACGAATGAATGAACAGTCAATAGTTAGCCATGCTATGCTATAGAATCAGCAAGCTATCTAGCTGCTGCTGCTTCTTCAGCAAATTAGTTAATGCGGTAATTGGTATCACCCAACTAACTAATGCATTGCTAATGTAATCAATTTTAGAGGCGATAGGGGCAGGGGCCGCGGTGGCCGGTTCGGCTCGCGTGGAGGACTGGTGCAAGGGTGAGTAGCTAGCTAGCCAGTTGCTAGCATAGTAATGTTGCCTTGTCTTTCATTCTTCTAGCCAGATGAGCCTTGGCTTTACTTTGATGTGGGAGATCACTTCAAATTGATCATGCCTGCTTTTAGTTTTGTGTGCTGCCATAATGGTTGATTTACTATGCCCGCAACTGTAATGTTAACCAGTCCAACTTATGATTTAGGCATATGAGATTAAAAATTCATGAGGTAACTTTGCCAACTGAAATTCATAGAAGAATGTCTGGTACAATATAAAATGCATAAATGTTTCTTGGTCGCTTGTTTCAGGTATCGGCCATTTGTCCCCCACATTCCCTTTGACTTCTATGTGGTAAGTATTTGCTACTTTATGCCAAGCATCCTTCCCATATACATTAGCTCTTGCCTCAATGGTTATGTTGAAGAGAGCATGTTAGTGGTGGGAGTCACAGTACAGACAGATTAGAATCAATGGAGATCAGCTCACCTACTCATACACAATGGTCTAATGTTCTAGTCGAAATGACCGGGATGTTGTCAAAGTAATACAGTAGCGCAGATAGGGATGTCGAGTGGACAGTGCTAAACTGGCTCTCTGGTTACCTCAGTGTGAGATGGCCTTCCCCCGAGTGAAGCCGGCAGCGGATGAGACTGCCTTCAGCGAGTGTCTACTGAAGAGGAACCAGGACCTCAGCCCCACACCCGCAGAGCAGGTGGCGAACACACACACAAACCTTCTCTCTCACTCAAACATTCAACACACTACACTCTCACTCGGTCATCCTCACTCAAACCACGCTCGCTGGATCTTTTCACTCAAACTCTTGTATGCACACACCAGCATATTCCTTTAGGTTATGTGTTAAACAACACACTCCTACACTGCCACCATATAATTCTTTCCATTGACTACATGCAAACTCTCTGCTCCCCCTTTCAGTCCTCTATCTTGTCCCTGGTCACCAAGATCAACAACATCATCGACAACCTCATCGTCGCCCCTGGCAACTTTGAAGTGGTGAGTTCCAGACCTCGTAAGAGATTAACGTGCCAAAATGTATATGTATCTCGGATAACATATTTAGCCATGTCTCATTCCAGCAAATTGAAGAGGTGCGTCAGGTGGGCTCATACAAGAAAGGCACCATGACAACGGGACACAACGTTGCTGACCTGGTGGTCATCCTCAAGATCTTGCCCACACGTGAGTTATGTGTGTCTGTGTCCCAACAAAGCAAAGCGACTTTCAGGAGCAATTAGGGTTAAGTGCCTTGCTCACCTAGTCGGCTTGGGGTTTCGAACAAGCAACCTTTCGAATACTGGCCTAACACTCTTAACCGCTAGGCTAACTGCCGCCCTAATATAAATCAGTCCTCATCCTGGACTGTATTTCCCAGAGCAGCCATTTTGAAATTGTCTCCATTGGTTGTACTGAACCCCCATAATGAAAGTTGTCTCTCTTGCAGTGGAGGCTGTCGCGGCACTCGGCAACAAAGTGGTGGAGACCCTTCGCACACAAGACCCTGCTGAAGGTGACCTACAGTGGGCTCCAAAATTACTGGCACCCCTGACTGGCAATGCACAAACAATACTTTAAAAATATAAACAATATAATTATAGAGAGGAACTCAAAATACCAACATATGAGAAATACTGTACTTTATTAATGTTTCAATGGAACCAACCAAAATCATACAATTATTTAATACAAAATAAATGTCACCAAAATCAAGGTTTCATAATTATTGGCACTCCTCATTTAGTACTTAGTGCAACCACCTCTGTCAAGGATAACAGCATGGAGTCTTTTCCTGTAATGTTTGACAAGGTTGAGGAACACATTTGGAGGGATTTTGGACCATTCCTCTATGCAGATCCTTTCAAGATCCTTCACATTCTTGGATTTGCGCTTATCAACTGCCCTCTTCAACTCAGCCCACAGATTTTTGATTGGATTGAGGTCCGGCGACTGACATGGCCATGGCAGAACATTGATTTTGTTGTCACAGAACCATTTCTGTGTGGATCTTGAGGTATGTTTTGGGTCGTTGTCTTGTTGGAAAGTCCACCTACGGCCAAGTCCCAGCCTTCTGGCAGAGGCAACCAGATTGTCAGCCAAAATTGCCTGATACTTGGTGGAATTCATTATGCCATCAATCTTAACCAGTGCCCCTGGACCTCTGGAATTAAAACGGCCCCAAAACATCACTGACCCACCACCATATTTCACCGTGGGTAAGAGGTGCCTCTCCTTGTATGCATCTCTGTTTCGACGCCAAACATGGCGATGCTGTATCTGACCAAAACGTTCAATTTTGGTCTCATCTGACCAGAGCACCTTCTTCCAGTCATAATTTTAAATGACGTTTGGCAAATTCCAAGCGCTTGCGTCTGTGTCTTGGGGTCAGAAAGGGCTTTCTTCTGGCAACCCTTCCAAAGAGCCTGAGATTGTGAAGGTGGCATCTGATGGTGCTTTTTAAAACCTGGTGACCCCAAGATGCCACCAAGGCCTGCAATTCTTTCACAGTGATTCTTGGGGATTTTGTAGCTAACCTCACCATCCTCCTCCCTATCCTGGGTGGCAAAATGCATTTGCATCCTCTACCCGTGAGGTTTTCAACTGCTCCATATCTTTACATTTTTTAATAATTGCCCTGACAGTGCTCAGTGGTATATTCAATCGTTTGTGGATCTTCATGTAGCCATTACCAGATTTATGAAGGTCTGCGACCATCTGTCTCTTTTGAACTGCCAGTTCTTTTGTTTTCTTCATGGTGTTGGAGGACAAAGGGATATTGCATGCGCGTTACCTCATGTTTATACCCTAGTGAAACAGGACGTGATGTAATGGCTCAATATAGTTCCATAAGACTTAGATAAACTTAAACTTAAATAAGTGGAATTTAATTCCTGGTTTAATTTTGGTAGATGTTATTTACAATAATCTTTAAGGGTGCTATTAATTGTGAAACCTTGATTTGCAGGACATTGATTTTTAATTAAATCAATAAATTATTTTGGTGGGTTCCATTGGAACATTAATATAGTACAGTATTTCTCATATGTTGGTATTTTGAGTTTCTCTATAATTATATATTTTTTAAAGTATTGTTTGTTCATTGCCAGTCAGGTGTGGCAGTAATTTTGGAGCCCACTGTATATTACACAATTGCAGTTTTCATGTAGCCACATTGCAACATAAGTCACTGAAGTTAGATTTAGCTTTCAATAGCATCAATTCTACTCCTATTTAGCTTTTGATTTATCGTGCCATGTTGTTTAGTGTTAAATTCATACAAAAGTGTAAATACAAGGATAATGTAGGCATGCTGGGTTATAGGATACAGGGTATTCTTGATCTTCAGTGGTTATGATCTAATGTTGCCAACGGACTCTCTCTCTTTGTCCTAGTTCTCTCCATGCTGACCAATGAGACAGGTTTTGAGATCAGCTCTGCCGATGCCACAGTGAAAATCCTCATCACCACCGTTCCCCCCAACCTGCGCAAGCTGGACCCCGAACTGCACTGTATGTACATTCAGACACACACACACACTACAATGTGATAGAATGTTAACATGAGCTGCCCCTGAAAATACTCCCAGCCCCAAGTCTGTCGCAACAGAGCCCCGTGTAGCTCAGTTGGTAGAGCATGGCGCTTGCAACGCCAGGGTTGTGGGTTCGATTCCCACGGGGGGCCAGTATGAAAAATAAAAAAAAATTTATGCACTCACTAACTGTAAGTCGCTCTGGATAAGAGTGTCTGCTAAATGACTAAAATGTCAAATGTAATAACTACAGTCATAGATCTACATAAAAAGAAGTCAAAACACTCACATAGATGCGCTGTGATTGGCACAAAGCTCTGCATCCATTCATTGTAGACTGGAGGCAGCGTGTGTGTGTGTGTTTTTAATGTAGATTTATTATCTGGTGCTGAAAGTGGTTATAATGGTGTTGGTGATATGGTCTCTTTCTCCCCAGTGGACATCAAGGTGCTGCAGAGTGCTCTGGCCGCCATCCGCCATGCCCGCTGGTTTGAGGAGAACGCCTCCCAATCTACGTAAGACACCTTTTACCCTTAAAACCATAAACCTTTTGGTATTTTACCTCTCACCCCGTTTACCCTCCCAAACCGATATCTCCTCAGAATGTTCCAAATTATGTAATAGGTCCTCCGTGTCCTTTTATTTGTTTAACCTTTCACTTTTCACATCCACAATATTTCTCACAAGTAAAGGAAGAATAGACGTTTTATCCTAAATGTTTCAGCCATAATGACTTTTGTCTTGATAAAGACTGTCTCCCTTTATTATCCTGTGTATATTTTAAATGGCAATACAGAACAGCGCCGACTAACCTCTTAAAAGTGTTTAACTCATGTCCTGGTTATTGTTGTTGTTTAGGGTGAAAGTGCTGATTCGCCTGCTGAAGGATCTGAGGGTGCGTTTCCCCGGGTTCGAACCTCTCACTCCCTGGATCCTGGATCTACTGGTGAGTCCGTTGCACTGACCATAGTTATACTGGATATACTGGTTTGGCCACTACATCCACCATTATTACAACTCAATACTTAACATGTGATACTAGTAAGCCTACTGCATTCATCATAGTTATGCTAATGTTCAGTTATAGTGGATATACTGGTGGGGACACTACATCTACCATTAACATAACTACTGGTAAACCATTAGCATGTTATACTGGTGAACCTTGGCACCTGGAGAGGAATGATAATAGATGATTTAGCTCTTCGTTTGTTGTGAATTACCACACACAGAGCAAGTCACCTGGCTAATATGTTATGTTTTGGGTGATTCTCTGTCTTTGCTATTGTATTGTTCCTAACTGAAAGCTTGTATCGCATCACTGCGTATCTAAAGGAGGAATGAATAAGAAATTGAAAGCATTTCATGTTTCTTCTCAGGGTCATTCTGCGGTCATGAACAACCCATCCAGGCAGCCCCTGTCACTCAATGTGGCTTACAGGTGAGCCTCCCCATTTCCTCAGTCAGTGCTCCATCTATCTGATGTAGTTTTCTTACAACTTACTATTAGATATAGTTGTTTTTCTGTTATACATGTATTTCTTACCACATACCACTGTCATTTTCTACTATTTGTATTGGACACCAGTCTTTCCCTAAGTGTAAGCACCTAGTTTTTCAACTGTAGGTGTCTTTGACAGTGTCTCAATTCCAAAACTTTACATTGTGATACTTTGCTGGCGGTGCCTTCATTTTTGTTGTTTATGTTTTTTCTTTTCAGACGCTGCCTACAGATGTTGGCCGCCGGACTTTTCCTGCCAGGCTCAGTGGGCATCACTGACCCCTGTGAGAGTGGAAACTTCCGGGTGCACACCGTTATGACCCTGGAGCAGCAGGTAATAACTTTGCTTTAGCTGCCTTCATGGTGCAGGGGTGGGGAACCTTGGTCCTGGTGACAGGGTTTGCTCCAGTCCAGCACTAAAACACCCAATTCTTAGTTTCCGTGATCATATGTGTTTGAAAAAGTGTCTGTTTTTTGTAGGACATGGTGTGTTTCACTGCTCAGACGTTGGTGAGGGTCCTCTCTCATGGAGGGTACAGGAAGATACTGGGGCTGGAGGGTGATGCCAGCTGTGAGTACCTCCTCTTTTCCTCCTCGCTCCTCGCTCCTCGCTCCCTCACCCTTTTTCTCAAAGTAAACATTAAACAAATCTACCTCACCCTCCCAGACCTGGCTTCGGAAATGTCCACCTGGGACGGCGTGATCGTCACACCCTCTGAGAAAGCCTATGAGAAGCCGCCAGAGAGGAAGGAAGAGGAGGATGAGGCGCTGGAGGAAGGAGGAGATGTAGAGGATGAAAGCATGGAGACACAGGAGTGAGGAAGCCCCGGAAAGTGATGCTCCACCAGTGAGCTGCCAGGTACCAGCAGCCAGTCAGAAAACCAGGCTCATTACCAGGCTAGCTAGCTGCCTAGCATGTGGTTACATCTCCTACAGTAGCTTTGTTAGCCCATTAGCTAATGTTAGCTAGAAATGTAACGTTCTATAAATTAGCCTACTTTGCCTAGTTGCTAGTAGCAAACCCCATTCATGTATTTGAGTTAACAAAATCAACATGACTTTTTTGTTTATGGAAATAAATAATTGTAATGCCAAGTCATAACAAAGTAAGCTATGTAGCCAACTAGCAGTGCAGCCACACATCAACAACTCACCAGCAAGAGAGACTAGCTGGCGATAGGAGCGCATTGCACCATAGTGCATAGCGCAATCTACTGTATCAGAGTGTTATAGGCGAGAATTCTGCGAAAACAGCTCCACTTTACACAGAGTATAATATGAGGGTTTGCGAAGGACATTATTTTGTCTTTGAGAACCACCAGAAGTTCGACTTAGATTCTAGCGATTCTAACCCTGTGTGCTCAGTGAAGGTGGCGCCAGATATCCTCTCTAGTAAGACAGAAAGGTCAAGTGTCAATTGGTTAATGGAAGACGGCAGCACCATTAGCATTGCAAGTGACAAATGGTGGTGTTAGTGGGATCCAATTCACTCTTTTACTCATACAATGTGATCTGAGGCTTAACAAGTTTGTATTTCCCCCTTCTTGTCGCCATCCAGATGATCCTGTGCCACGTCTTTTAAATGATCGTTACCCCTGACCCTTTTGGAGACCCTTCACTCGCCCCTTTGTCCTTCAATGAAGTTCATGTCCACTAATCATGAATTGACTGCATCGACCTGGACCAAAGTGCACCAACTGGACGGACAGACTCACATATAGACTGTTACTGATCCCTCAACAAAAATGAAATTCATGGTCTTCTCAAAAGGGGCGGGTGTCACTATCAATTTGTATTCTGTGTCTTTGTGTGGTTTTTTACTTTGTAGCAGCAATGATGACTAAATTAAACAACTTTTTTATTCGAATGCCTCTTTTATGTATATAATACATTATCAGTACTTGTTGCATTTACAGCTTGTCTAAGCCCTATCAACTGATTTGAGCCAGTGTATGGCTGTGGATTGATTGCGTTGTTTGAATGAAATGTTGGCATATTGGCAGTTAATTTTACACATTTTAAGGAATGATTCCTCTAAAACTGTATGGCTAACTAACACACATCTTACACATCTTATCACAGCACTGGCAAACCATGGTTGACCAACTCCCTGACATAAGGTTAAAGGCTATTCTAATTCTATAGGTTCTTTTCTCTTTTTGAAGTTATAGGTATCACAATCGAAATAGGACTTACAGTAATACAGTAGGGCAGGGTTCTTCAATTCCGGTCCTATTTCTACCTGGTAGTTAATTGCACTCACCTGGTGTCCCACGTCTGAATTAGCCCCTGATTAGAAGGAGAGGATGAAAAACAGAGGTGTTTCGGCCCTCCAGGACCGGAATTGAAGAACCCTGCAGTAGGGCCTAATGAGGTAACTGAAGACTGCATGACATTAGAACAATCAAGGACCAGTCACAAGTAGCACCGCATGCCTGTAGATAGCATCAACAGTATGGGATATTGCAGACTGTAGCCAAACTCAAGCAGCTGTTGCTGAAATCCCTCTTATGGTCTATCAACTCTACAATTCTAAAGGTAGAGCATCACACTGTACCATGATCTTATTTACCAAATCTAATGCTATTCTCAAGAGTTTAATCAGAAACAGGATATTCATGATATTGGATTGCATTCTTACATATAATGCTTTTCATTAATGGTCTCTGTGTGCTTTGCATTGGGAGTGTTACCTCATCCAGCTCCAAAATGTAGCGTTCACCTGTGTGACACACGGAAGCCATTTTGTGCCAGAAAGCTACGCTCACATCTGCGATTATAGCGGAGAAGTGAGGGTTTGTTCCCTGGCCAATCTCAGTTTCACTCCTGAGGGGTGACAGACTAATTGAATACGAGAGGAAAGCCATCATGCACTTTATATGTGCCTGCTCTGTTTTCTGTTGCTTTTCTCAGACCATTCAAGTGCATCCAATGGTGTGTTTATTAGTGAATTTCGCCAATTATCTGCAGTGAATTAGTTTCTGCGTTCCAGATGGCCTCCAAGTGATCTTGTTTTTGATTCAGTAGCCCTTATTAACCCAATAGTGACCTCAAGACATTCGGACGTCTTGGCATTACAGCTAAGGTGTTGGGTTGACAGTAGCATGGGTTCAGGCCCCGGTCGGGACTAACCCCTGACTTTGCTATGTAAAATGTACAAAAACATACATTTCCAATGCTGATTATAAGAGAAACATTTACAGTTGAAGTCGGAAGTTTACATCCACTTAGGTTGGAGTCATTAAAACTCGTTTTTCAACCACTCCACAATTATCTTGTTAACAAACTATCGTTTTGGCAAGTCGGTTAGAACATCTACTTTGTGCATGACACAAGTACTTTTTCCAACAATTGTTTACAGACAGATTATTTCACGTATAATTCACTGTATCACAATTCCTGTGGGTCAGAAGTTTACGTACACTAAGTTGACTGTGCCGTTAAACAGCTTGGAAAATTCCAGAAAAAGATGTCATGGCTTTAGAAGCTTCTGATAGGCTAATTGACATCATTTTAGTCAATTGGAGGTGTACCTGTGGATGGATTTCAAGGACTACCTTCAAACTCAGTGCCTCTTTTCTTGACATCATGGGAAAATCAAAATAAATCAGCCAAGACCTCAGGAAATAAATTGTAGACCTCCACAAGTCTGGTTCATCCTTGGGAGCAATTTCCAAATGCCTGAAGGTACCACATTCATCTGTACGAACAATAGTATGCAAGTATAAACACCATGGGACCACGCAGCCGTCATAACGCTCAGGAAGGAGACGCGTTCTGTCTCCTAGAGATGAATGTACTTTGGTGCGAAAAGTGCAAATCAATCCCAGAACAACAGCAATGGACCTTGTGAAGATGCTGGAGGAAACAGGTACAAAAGTATCTATATCCACAGTACAATGAGTCCTATATTGACATAACCTGAAAGGCTGCTCAGCAAGGAAGAAGCCACTGCTCCAGAACTGCCATAAAAAAGCCAGACTACGGTTTGCAACTGCACATGGGGACAAAGATCGTACTTTTTGGAGAAATGTCCTCTGGTCTGATGAAACAAAAATAGAACTGTTTGGCCATAATGAGCATCGTTATGTTTGGAGGGAAAAGGGGGTAGCTTGCAAGCCGAAGAACACCATCCCAACCGTGAAGCACAGGGGTGGCAGCATCATGCTGTGGGGGTGCTTTGCTGCAGGAGGGACTGGTGCACTTCACAAAATAGATGGCATCATGAGGATGGAAAATTATGTGGATATATTAAAGCAACATCTCAAGACATCAGTCAGGAAGTTAAAGCTTGGTCGCAAATGTGTCTTCCAAATGGACAATGACCCCAAGCATATTTCCAAAGTTGTGGCAAAATGGCTTAAGGACAACATAGTCAAGGTATTGGAGTGGCCATCACAAAGCCCCGACCTCAATCCTATAGAAAATGTGTGGGCAGAACTGAAAAAGCCTGTGCGAGCAAGGAGGCCTACAAACCTGTCAGGAGGAATGGGCCAAAATTCACCCAACTTATTGTGGGAAGCTTGTGGAAGGCTACCCGAAACGTTTGACCCAAATTAAACAATTTAAAGGCAATGCTACCAAAGACTAATTGAGTGTATGTAAACTTCTGACCCACTGGGAATGTGATGAAAGAAAAAAAGCTGAAATAAATATTTTTTTATATTATATATAAATATTCTGACATTTAACATTCTTAAAATAAAGTGGTGATCCAAACTGACCTAAGACAGGGAATTTTTACTAGGATTAAATGTCAGGAATTGTGAAAAACTGAGTTTAAATGTATTTGGCTAAGGTGAATGTAAACTTCCGAACTTCAACACTATATTTTAGCATTAAACAGATATCGTGTGTGGTGGTAAAGCACTACAGTTTACTCATATCTGACTAACTGAGTAGGCCTTATTAAGTCTCCAAGCCCAGGTCCTTATAGAACGGTCTTTCAGCCTTCATCCACCAGGTCCTTCAAATGTAGTTTGTCACAGTTAGCTATATATCGTAGTTTGTTGTATTGCATAGATCTTTCAACAGCTCCTTTTCAAACAAACATGACATCTTCCTTCCAATTTTCTAACAACCAAGCCACATCTGTAAATGCCATACCTTGTTCACTTTCCATTTCCCTCCTTTCAGAAGCAATTGCCTGGAACAGCCTATTTTCCCCCTGCAGAAGATAAGCTGGGATGTTTGAATAGGAGTGAGAAGCAGTTTACTCAGTTGAAAAGAACTGGAGCTCGGAATCTCGGATCCCATTGAGTCACACAGGGGCACCCAGCTGTTCCAATGACACCAGGAACAGAGGAAAGACAGATTAAGCACCACAGTCACAATGACGATATCAGAAAAATTGCTGTTTGAACCGATATTCCCTGCTGAGAAAATAATTTCCCATGAAACGCCTACTAAATTAATATCGCTCAGTTAATGGAATCTTATAAAGGACTCCAAACGAACTGATCGTCAGAAAAATTCACATTTCATGAAATTGGTTGTCGGCGGGAGAAAATCTCCATGTACTCTATAGCTGGGATTGTAAAGATAAACATGATTGTGAGCTGAAAGTAGCCTAGATGTATCACCCTCACTCAGACACTTATTAAAAAGGTGCAGAAAATGGTAACAAGTGTTCTCAAACTACTCCTAGAGAGCATTTGGAGGCTTGTACAATCAGTCTTACTTGTCATTGGCTGAAATCCTGGACATCTGTCTGCAAAACTGGACATTTAGTCCATGTAGCCTTATATATGTTTTCCCAGCATTATTTCCCAAAGAGTGACCGGTGTCTCACCTGTTCCTTCACAGAACCTTGGTTACATATGTAACGTAACCTTTCAATATCTCAGGTCTAGATCAGACACTAATTCAGAGGATGAAAATCTACAGGAGTCAACATCGACACCTCCGCTCTATAATCACTGTCCTGGTGACTCATCTCTCACTCAGAGGGAACAGTTTCTCAATGGCGCTGTGTCAATAATAGTCCTCATTTAAATGAAACTGAAAGGACATGCAGCTGCTGGCAGAGTCACATAATGTCAAATCAACATCATTAGCTTGCAGTCATATCAAATGGCCATAAATGAGTGACTAGTAAGAGTGCCATTTAAACAGAGTGCCTAGTTGATCTTAACAATCTGCCTGGTTAATTACAGTACTTTTACCCAATCTTCCTATAGCCAAGGTAGTAATGGTTAAATGTGCACCAACATTGTTTTTGAACTACCATCACATGACAGTAACCTTGTCTGAGACATGAGGGTTTGAGCAGACACATACGCTCAAATTTCCACGCAAAATAATGACACTGTTGACCCACGTCCTCCATTTGATTTTGGCCACACAGTTTATGCTTATCATCTACGTATCTCACATCCATAATTGCCATGCGCCACACCATGCTGATGCTAATTTGTACTTTGTCCAGAACAAAATACTGTGTAGACTGGCCATTAGCTTAGCGCTAAAAGAGAAACAAGATATTTGTCATCCACATGAGCAGAAATAACCTTCAGGGTTATAGAAGTTGCCCCTAACCCTAATTACCCAAACCAAAATCCTGACCTTATACCCATGAGGAGGATATCAGACTTGGACCAGTGGTTGGGAGGAGGGTAGTGTGGCTCTCTATTCTAAGCCTTGTGAGGCAGTAGCTAGTCTGGTATTTGTAATCATTAGTACCTCTCAGTCTCCGCCCACAGAGAACATCTCTAGACGGTTGCTCTTTCTTCCCATCAATACCTGGGAACCTAACTCCAAGAATATCCCCATTTATCTCAATGTATGTGTGACTCCTCTCCAGTATTACAGTTTTTCTCAATCGCATACAAGCATTTTTGGGATCTGTGTTGAAGTGTTTCTATAGCAAAACAGCAATGATCAAATGCTCAAATACATTTACAGAATTTCTGATCATTTTCTTGCCTTTGTACCTGAGATGCATCTCTTAGACCCCTTTTTGCAAAACTTTAAATACAAATATTTTCAGTGAATTGTGGTAAGCCTTCACGAAACACAGCCCTTATTTTAAGTGTTTCTATAATCGCCTATGGGAAAAATGAATGGTGGAAAAATTATTGGAACAATTTCACTGTTTGACCTCTAGGTTTTATGGGTATTATAACTCATACTGTGGTACTCTATAGTAATGAACTGAAATATGTTAGTCCCACGCGATATCTCAATTTGCCCAAGAGGGGGGGCGCTGCATCATTCGTGGGGGACGACATGTTTACTGTTGCCTTGTTTCTATTGTGGGATTGTGTTTCTGTGCGCCAACGGAAAGTCTACAAAACTATGAGTAACTAGCCTATGTTTTGAATACATTAAATTGTGATGATACCGATGAATGAATCCTGCACACAATGTGCATATATATATTTGTAATTTTTTTTATTTAGTCATTTAGCAGACGCTCTTATCCAGAGCGACTTACAGTTAGTGAGTGCATACATTATTTATTTTTATTTTTCATACTGGCCCCCTGTGGGAATCGAACCCACAACCCTGGCGTTGCAAACGCCATGCTCTACCAACTGAGCTACATCCCTGAATCATATTTATCAAGAATCATATTTGTTTTGATGGGTATGGCATTGTTTGGTGAAATATACATAAAAGGAGAGTAATTGCTCAGAATTTCTGTACCTTTTGAATAGTTGTACGTCTAAATTTGATCATCATGATTTTGTGACTTGGACTCAATAGATAAGTATGGTTGCATGAATCTTTTTGCATGTTCTTTTTAGGGGTTCACAGTGAAGCTGTGAAACCTACTGTTATTCTCTGTGTTGTTTATTTAAAAAATTTTACATGGCCAAATAACAAGCATAGATTGGTAACTTTTTTTCTAATTTGCCACACAGAAATTAGAGGCCATTAGGGTGGCAGGTAGCCTAGCGGTTAAGAGCGTTGGGCTAGTAACTGAGAGGTCGGTGGTTTGAATCCCTGAGCTGACTAGGTGAAAAATCTGTTGATGTGCCTTTTAGCAAGGCGCTTAACCCTCATTGCTCCTGTAAGTCGCTCTGGATAAGAGTGTCTGCTAAATGACTAAAAACTAAATGAATAACTTAGTCAAAAAGAATGGTACCAATTGGCCTATAGATGGTGCTGTTATAACCAGTCTCACTCATATCCGTTGACCTTGAAACTTTGTATTTAGGTTTCTTTCCTCATGCTGAACAAATTTGCCACAAGGACCCATAAGGTCTGCCTGGATAGATTTAGGAAAACCAAATAACACCGAATTTTATGCCCAATGTACAGTACCAGTCAAAAGTTTGGACACACCTACTCATTAAAGGGTTTTTCTTTATTTTTACTATTTTCTACATTGTAGAATAATAGTGAAGATATCAAAACTATGAAATAACACATGGAATCATGTAGTAACCAAAAAAGTGTTTTCATTTAATGATGAAAATGTTACTATTCGAAAGTAGGGTAAAATAAAAACTATGTCTGTTGTCTGTCTGATATTCTTCTAAACTGGTTAAAGGGCAACTTGATTGGTTTCACCCTTTAACCGGGCATGCATACTAAAGCCGTGTTCACATTGGCAGTTTGATGTGACTCATCCTATTTTTTTTGCATATCCGATTGAAATCTGTTCTTTTTCCTGCAGCCTGAACAGCCAAAAAGCACATGGAATCGAATAGTTTAAGCCACATTTCAAACCACTTACGAAAGTAATCTGATTCCTGGCCATGTGGAATGTGACTTGTGTCTGAACGGTCAAATCTGATTTATTTGCCCTCAAGTGGTTTTTAGATTGTTATTTGGCAGTTTGACAAGAAAATGTGGTAGCTAACTAGCTTGCTAATTGTTTACAAACAAATTAGTGAATGTGCCAGAAAGCTAAACAGCTACCTAGCTAACTAGTTGACTGCTGTGGCTAGCCGAAAATGACTTGTTTTGAAAGTTGGATAATCTTATCCTTTGAGGCTTTAAAAATGTTCTTACACTATGATTTTGAACATTCAAAGCAACTGGGACGCGTCCATGGCAGTCCACCTTAGATTGCTACATAACAGCTTGAATGTGGCGGCCTCGCTATCTATCTATCACTCCTTCTCGCTTCGCTGTTTCTTGTCCACACTTCTTGTCTCCGTGCCTTCTGGAAAGTGATCAAAGCCTTGCGCAATTGGCTGCCCTCTCTCAAACTCAAAGATTCCAGCTGCTACCAGGAACTTGTACCGCTGTGCCACAGATTACCCATGGTTGGCAGCTGCACAACCTAATAACACAACAAGTCACCCATATGGGACGTGGCCGTTTCCTGCTAACTGTAAACAGAAATGCATCATTTAGTTAAACTTGTCAGCTGTGATGCCTCCTACAGGCTATGGCCTCCTCTCTTTGAGGGCAAAGGGTCTGAAAAAGTCAGCAAATGAGCTGCTGTAACTGACTTGTTGCATCCAGAGCCAGTGTACGACATATGCATATTGCATAAACCTACAGTGTGTTTATATTCATAGGGGCCATCCTGTTATTTGTAGCTTTTTTGGTTTACATCAGCTTCTGCCCAGTGACTATTTGCGATGGATAACAGTGTTTTATACCTAATTAGTTGTAATTATCTTGCACTGATTCAATGGGGTGGGGGTGTTAATGGATGGGAAAGTGAAAGGTCTTGCTACATATGGTATTTACCAAAGGAGAGGTGAATGTGGCTTATATGTCAACGTCCATTTTCAGCTAAGCCAAGATGGTTGCCAAGGGATACCTGAATGTATGTGTGTGGTGCATTCACTAGCATTAATTAAGGCCGTAGGTTAGTCCCCACTCCCCACACTTCTCTTTATAGGTTCTGTGTGGACTGATCTTTTTTCCATTTACAGTTGAAGTCGGAGGTTTACATAGCCAAATACATTTAAACTCAGTTTTTCACAATTCCTGACATTTAATCCTAGTAAAAAATCCCTGTCTTAGGTCAGTTAGGATCACCACTTTATTTTAAGAATGTGAAATGTCAGAATAATAGTAGAGAGAATTATTTATTTCAGCTTTTATTTATTTCATTACATTCCCAGTGGGTCAGAAGTTTACATACACTCAATTAGTATTTGGTAGCATTGCCTTGAAATTGTTTAATTTGGGTCAAACGTTTCGGGTAGCCTTCCACAAGCTTCCCACCATAATTTGGGTGAATTTTGGCCCATTCCTCCTGACAGAGCTGGTGTAACTGAGTCAGGTTTGTAGGCCTCCTTGCTCTCACACGCTTTTTCAGTTCTGCCCACAAATGTTCTATAGGATTGAGGTCAGGGCTTTGTGATGGCCACTCCAATACCTTGACTATGTTGTCCTTAAGCCATTTTGCCACAACTTTGGAAGTATGCTTGGGGTCATTGTCCATTTGGAAGACCCATTTGCGACCAAGCTTTAACTTCCTGACTGATGTCTTGAGATGTTGCTTCAATATATCCACATAATTTTCCTTCCTCATGATGCCATCTATTTTGTGAATTGCACCAGTCCCTCCTGCAGCAAAGCACCCCTACAGCATGATGCTGCCACCCCCGTGCTTCACGGTTGGGATGGTATTATTCGGCTTGCAAGCACCCCCTTTTTCCTCCAAACATAACGATGGTCATTATGGCCAAACAGTTCTATTTTTGTTTCATCAGACCAGAGGACATTTCTCCAAAAAGTACGATCTTTGCCCCCATGTGCAGTTGCAAACCGTAGTCTGGCTTTTTTATGGCGGTTTTGGAGCAGTGGCTTCTTCCTTGCTGAGCGGCCTTTCAAGTTATGTCGATATAGTACTCGTTTTACTGTGGATATAGATACTTTTGTACCTGTTTCCTCCAGCATCTTCACAAGGTCCTTTGCTGTTGTTCTGGGATTGATTTGCACTTTTCACACCAAAGTACGTTCATTTCTAGGAGACAGAACGCGTCTCCTTCCTGAGCGTTATGACGGCTGCGTGGTCCCATGGTGTTTATACTTGCGTACTATTATTTGTACAGATGAACGTGGTACCTTCAGGCGTTTGGAAATTGCTCCCAAGGATGAACCAGACTTGTGGAGGTCTACAAATTTTTTTCTGAGGTCTTGGCTGATTTCTTTTGATTTTCCCATTATGTCAAGCAAAGAGGCACTGAGTTTGAAGGTAGGCCTTGAAATACATCCACAGGTACACCTCCAATTGACTCAAATGATGTCAATTAGCCTATCAGAAGCTTCTAAAGCCATGTCATCGTTTTCTGGAATTTTCCAAGCTGTTTAAAGGCACAGTCAACAAGTGTATGTAAACTTCTGACTCCACTAGAATTGTGATACAGTGAATTATAAGTGAAATAATCTGTCTGTAAACAATTGTTGGAAAAATGACTTGTGTCATACAAAAAGTAGATGTCCTAACCGACTTTCCAAAACTATAGTTTGTTAACAAGAAATTTGTGGAGTGGTTGAAAAACGAGTTTTAATGACTCCAGCCTAAGTGTATGTAAACTTCCGACTTCAACTGTATATGACACATCTATTACAGTTTTTCAATTGCGTACAAGCATTTTTTGGAACAATGTTGTGGATTTTCAAAACAAAAGTCACAAGACACAGAACTTTGTGGCCCTTTGCAAAACAGTAAATATATTTTCAAAATGTAGTTGCCTTCACAAAACCAATACATTCATCTAAATTATATTATACCGTAAGAATTACAAATATATTGACAAAAATTTAACGCAACATATAAAGTCTTGGTCCCATGATTAATGAGCTGAAATAAAAGATCCCAGAAATGTTCCATACGCACCGAAAGCGTATTTCTCTCAAATTTTGTGCACAAATGTGTTTACATCCCTGTTAGTGAGCATTTCTCCTTTGCCAAGGTAATCCATCCACCTGACAGGTGTGGCATATCAAGAAGCTGATTAAACAGCATGATCATTACACAGGTGCACCTTGTGCTGGGGACAATAAAAGGCCACTCTAAAATGTGCAGTTTTGTCACACAACACAATGCCACAGATGTTTCAAGTTTTGCGGGAGTATGCAATTGGCATGCTGACTGCAGGAATGTCCATCAGAGCTGTTGCCATTTCTCTACCATACGCCGCCTCCAACATCGTTTCAGAGAATTTGGCAGTACATCCAACCGGCCTCACAACCGCAGACCACGTGTAACCACACCAGCCCAGGACCTCCACATCCGGCTTCTTCACCTGCAGGATCATCTGAGACCAGCCAACCAGACAGCTGATGAAACTGAGGAGTATTTCTGTCTGTAGTAAAGCCCTTTTGTGGGGAAAAACTAATTCTGATTGGCTGGGGCTGGCTGCCCAGTGGGTGGGCCTATGCCCTCCCAAGCCCACCCATGTCTGCGCCCCTGCCCAGTCATGTGAAATCCATAGATTAGGGCCTAATTTATTTATTTCAATTGATTGATTTCCTTATATGAACTGTAACTCTGTAAAATCATTGAAATTGTTGCATGTTGCGTTTATATTTTTGTTCAATATAGGTTCATCAAAAGAACACGAGTGCCTGCAAAAGGATTAATGCAACCATACTTATCTCTTGAGTCCAAGCAAACAAAACAGAAAGTTAGTCTGTCTTTCAAAAATCCCAGTAGAATCCCAGTAGATCAATTTCCTTTGCAGTCACTAAATCATGTAGATCAAAATTGGAAATACACATCTAGAGGTACACAATCCAACACAATCCAACGGGATTCAATACAAAGGCTGGTTTTATCACTGTTTCATAGACTTTCCATTGGTGCACAGAAACACTATCCAGTATAGAAATAAGGAAAGGTGAATACAATGGAGGAACACAACTGATATGAATGTATAGGCCTCAATTCACATCAAAGCAAAGCTCTATAATGGAAGGTCACAATGTTGAAGATGATGACTAAAGGCTAGATTCGGTTTGCTTTTAGAAGAACTCGGCTAGGCGACGCGAGCGTCTGTGCCTCACATACTCCCTGAAAAACAAGACAAAATATTGCAACGCCAATATTGAGGTTTGTCTCTCTTGAGACGCAGTAGCAATAGTATAGCTAGTATACACTTCCTCAAAATAGTCAGATTTAATCCAAGATAAATCAAAATATTTTGTCATAATATATGCGCGGACTGTTTCGACTGGGAAGCATGCGACAGGCTTTAGGAGTAACCCAGAGTTACTTAGAAGTAACCCAACTTTATTCTCTGCATCTCTGCATGTCCGCAATATTGTAAAACAAATCATAACAATTAGATAGTCCATATATTGTACATGGTACTGTATAACACTGATGGTGTGATTTAGAATTTTGTGAAGTAGTATTTAGTGATTACCGGAAACAGTGTGTTATTATGAAAACTGTGTATATTCTGTGAACAGAATACTTAACAGTGAATTTTGTATTCACTGATGACATTTTGTATTTAACATTTTGCAGAAGGTGGTCTAAGATATGCAAGTCAGGTACTAAGGCAAGAAAATGATCAGAAGTTCTGTAAATGTATTTGAGCATTTGATCATTGCTGTTCTTCTATACATAGGTTTCAACACAGATCCAAAAATGGTGCGTATGCGATGGAGAAAAACTGTAATCCACTGGCACTACTGCTGAGTGGCAGTGACAGAGTTAACAATGCTGTGTAAAAAAGTGGTGCTCAAATTACTGCATCACTCAGTGCTAAAGAATCTGCTATGTGAGAGAGACGGAAAGCAAGAAGGAGAGGTTGTAGACTAGAGGATGAGCTCAAATGGTTGCTTACTCCATACAAAGAAAGAAAGTTGCACACTATTACTCCCAACAATTTAAGTAACGTTGGTTAGGATTACCCATAAAATTGTTGGGAGCATAGTCTCCGACTTTCTTTATTTTCATACAGATTACTTGCCGTTAGTCAGCACCTCTACAAAACATTTCTTGGGGGTGGTGTCAGCTGATGCTTTTTACTAGACTGTAGCTTACTCCCACACACACACAGGCAAACACACACACACACACACAGTGTTGCAAAGCATCATTAGTAAAGCTGCATCATGTCAGAACCATTAAATTAATTGTTTTCTTCTATAGTAAGATCAAGGCACTCTCTCACACCCACACACACCCACAAATGTGTGTGCGCGACCACACACACACACACATACAGGCATACACACACACAACATCAATTTCTGTCACCACAGCAGTGTCCGTTGTTCGGCTCTCTATTTCACTCAGTGAGACCATTAGCAGCTTTGGAACAGTGTGAGTCGGCAGGTTCAAAGGAACAGAGACCAAAGAGAAGGCAAGAAGGCATCATCACATGCAACACGCTGGGCAGAAAATGCTAGTGGGAGTACAGGGAAAGAGTCATCAAGAGAGGGAGGAAAAGCAAAACAACACATGAAGGAATTGTGGAGTTTTTTTTGTCCTACACTACGTCAAAAGTTTGGACATACCTACTCATTCCAGGGTTTTTCTTTATTTTTACTATTTTCTACATTGTAGAATAATAGTAAAGACATCAAAACTATGAAATAACACTTATGGAATCATGTAGTAACCAAAAAAGTGTTAAACAAATCAAGATATATTTTATATTTGAGATTCTTCAAAGTAGCCACCCTTTGCCTTGATGACAGCTTTGCACACTCTTGGCATTCTCTCAACCAGCTTCATGAGGTAGTCACCTGGAATGCTTGAAGGAGTTCCCACGTACAGTGGGGAGAACAAGTATTTGATACACTGCCGATTTTGCAGGTTTTCCTACTTACAAAGCATGTAGAGGTCTGTCATTTTTATCATAGGTACACTTCAACTGTGAGAGACGGAATCTAAAACAAAAATCCAGAAAATCACATTGTATGATTTTTAAGTAATTAATTTGCATGTTATTGCATGACATAAGTATTTGATCACCTACCAACCAGTAAGAATTCCGGCTCTCACAGACCTGTTAGTTTTTCTTTAAGAAGCCCTCCTGTTCTCCACTCATTACCTGTATTAACTGCACCTGTTTGAACTCGTTACCTGTATAAAAGACACCTGTCCACACACTCAATAAAACAGACTCCAACCTCTCCACAATGGCCAAGACCAGAGAGCTGTGTAAGGACATCAGGGATAAAATAGTAGACCTGCACAAGGCTGGGATGGGCTACAGGACAATAGGCAAGCAGCTTGGTGAGAAGGCAACAACTGTTGGCGCAGTTATTAGAAAATGGAAGAAGTTCAAGATGACGGTCAATCACCCTCGGTCTGGGGCTCCATGCAAGATCTCACCTCGTGCGGCATCAATGATCATGAGGAAGGTGAGGGATCAGCCCAGAACTACACGGCAGGACCTGGTCAATGACCTGAAGAGAGCTGGGACCACAGTCTCAAAGAAAACCATTAGTAACACACTACGCCGTCATGGATTAAAATCCTGCAGCGCACGCAAGGTCCCCCTGCTCAAGCCAGCGCATGTCCAGGCCCGTCTGAAGTTTGCCAATGACCATCTGGATGATCCAGAGGAGGAATGGGAGAAGGTCATGTGGTCTGATGAGACAAAAATATAGCTTTTTGGTCTAAACTCCACTCGCCGTGTTTGGAGGAAGAAGAAGGATGAGTACAACCCCAAGAACACCATCCCAACCGTGAAGCATGGAGGTGGAAACATCATTCTTTGGGGATGCTTTTCTGCTAAGGGGACAGGACAACTGCACCGTATTGAGGGGAGGATGGACGGGGCCATGTATCGCGAGATCTTGGCCAACAATCTCCTTCCCTCAGTAAGAGCATTGAAGATGGGTCGTGGCTGGGTCTTCCAGCATGACAACGACCCGAAACACACAGCCAGGGCAACTAAGGAGTGGCTCCGTAAGAAGCATCTCAAGGTCCTGGAGTGGCCTAGCCAGTCTCCAGACCTGAAGCCAATAGAAAATATTTGGAGGGAGCTGAAAGTCTGTATTGCCCAGCGACAGCCCCGAAACCTGAAGGATCTGGAGAAGGTCTGTATGGAGGAGTGGGCCAAAATCCCTGCTGCAGTGTGTGCAAACCTGGTCAAGACCTACAGGAAATTGCAAACAAAGGTTTCTGTACCAAATATTAAGTTCTGCTTTTCTGATGTATCAAATACTTATGTCATGCAATAAAATGCAAATTCATTACTTAAAAATCATACAATGTGATTTTCTGGATTTTTGTTTTAGATTCCGTCTCTCACAGTTGAAGTGTACCTATGATAAAAATTACAGACCTCTACATGCTTTGTAAGTAGGAAAACCTGCAAAATCGGCAGTGTATCAAATACTTGTTCTCCCCACTGTATGTTGAGCACTTGCTGGCTGCTTTTCCTTCACTCTGCGGTGCAACTCATCCCAAACCATCTCAATTGGGTGTATGTCTGTATGTTAGTGTGTACGATAGCTACATAAGAGGCTACTGTGCTCACTGTGTTTTATCCTGAGTTCTTCCGCCAGTTAATAGTGTGTGTGTGCGTGTAGGGGAGAGAGAAGCATGTGTATAATTGTCAGAGCAGTGTGATGACCAATATCCTGAGTGCACAGGCCTAGTGGAAGAGGGAGGGATGGGGGGTGGATGAGTGTGTGGGGGAAGAGGGTCTGTCCGGGTGGGGGTTTGGAGATAATATGCAGGAAGAGGCACAGGGAAGAGAGGGAGTGCGCCACTGTGCCACATCCTGTTTTGTAAACCGTATCCTGCAGCCTTTTGGAGTGCGGCTTGGGACGGTTGGGCCGAAGGATGAAGGGGCCAAAGGGGAGAAGCGGTTAGGTGGGGGGACAGTAGTGGAGGAGGGTCGTACGTTAGCCAAGGGAAACGCGTGTGCGGGTAAGAGGAGCGTGGTGACCTCACTCCTCCTCTGCGGGAGGTAAAGGCAGCACACGTCCCGCGAGTGATTTATGAGTGGCTATGGCACTTGGCACCCTGCATACACACGTTCTTCCGCCGCCGTGCGTCCGGGAAGCCAGCGAGCTCTTCTGCTTTCCCTCTATTGATCTGGAAGTTGTTTGTCAGGGAGCAGAGCAAGCATGCAAGTGATGCAAGACCCAAGACAAGATAGGGCAAGGTGAAATTAAACAAAGTGCAGTGAAGACGAGAGAGGGGGAGAGGGACTAAATGGCAATAAAAGCTTAATGGACTTAGAAAAATAGCATGCTTTAATTGAGAGGAAGAGGGGAAAAAAACGTGGAACAATGAAAAGGAAGAGGAGCATGTGATTAAAATGCCGGAGGTCAGTGGGGACTGGGTAGAACTCAGGTCAGTGGGGACTGGGTAGAACTCAGGTCAGTGGGGACTGGGTAGAACTCAGGTCAGTGGGGACTGGGCAGAACTCAGGTCAGTGGGGACTGGGCAGAAATTCCGCTCTACCTTGGTTCACTCTTCAGAGCTTTTAGCCTAGCTTAGTGACAGTCGGTAGTAGGCAATTGTTCAATACATTTTGTTGATACGAGTCCATTTGCAGATGTCACGAACAGTAGCCTACAATGCTATCCAGTCGTAATAGGAGTGACTGGATTACCATATGCAATCACAGTTAACCTTTTTGCAAAGGTCTAATTCAGCTGGCATACTCAGATTGAGGAACAATGGTTCCAGATGTGCACATTGATCAAGCTCAACCAATCAAGCATTCATCTGGAAATCAGATCACCAGCCATGATATCCAAACTATTACAGTACATGCATTTGGGAAAACACACACACACAAACACAATGATGATGATGCATAAGTGGTCCTCTGTAGCTCAGCTGGTAGAGCACGGCGCTTGTAACGCTAAGGTAGTGGGTTCGATCCCCGGGACCACCCATTCACAAAAAAAAAAAATGTATGCACGCATGACTGTAAGTCGCTTTGGATAAAAGCGTCTGCTAAATGGCATATTATATTATATTATTTCCTTATGCACACACACACTCAAACAACATAATGTTTAGGCTAGTTTTGGCACAAATTAACCTGCAATGACACAGTTCCCCATCCAACCCTTCAGCACACATTTCTTGTTATTGATGACACATGGTAATGTAATGGTATATACCTCCCCCTTCCCAGCCCTGTGCACAAAACCAAATATATCACACACACTGGTTACCCTTGTGACTGGAGCTTTCCAGCGCTTGCGTATTCATGAGAGAGAGAGAGAGAGAGAGAGAGAGAGAAAGAGAGAGAGAGAGAGAGAGAGAGAGAGAGATCCTTGTATGCTGCTGTGTGATTGAGTTGAGTTGTCTGTTGGCGATGTGCGCAGAGAGGAAACCACTGCACGCACCTCAAATAATTACATCTCGGTTCATCGGTCGTCTTCGATGAACTTTGGATGTTTAGCTGCTGTCGACTTTTGACTTTTTTCATCAATGTAATCAGCAAGAGACTAGTAAAATCGCTGCCTTCACAGCAACAGCAACATATTTGTTGGAATTTAGGCTAAGAAGCAGCGGCTTCAAATTGATTGATTTAAATAATTAGCCCATTTTCATTTTTCAAAACAACAAACGTGATAGACATTAGGATATAAGTCAGTCGCCTGCTGCAGATATTCACCTAACTATTGTGTTATTAATTATCCCAAATACCAGCAGAGCTAAGAGTACATTTTCCTATAGCCTGGTGTTGCCCATTTAGCTTATAGCCTAGCCTGCTTGGCAGATGCTCCTGGCTTATATAGAGGCATTATATAAACGGTTTCTGCGTTTAAAAAAAAGTATGCAATTCAAGAAAACAACGGTTAAATTGTACTGTTAAACCTGAATTGACCGAGGCAGGAGATCAAGGACTTGCACTCTAGTGCGAGTGGTGCGCAACGAAATTTCCCTCGCGTGAGGCGCAATATCTTTACAGCTTCGCATCTTCCATTGACAGGACAGTTGCCGGGAGAGTCACCGGGAGACGATCAACCAAGAAACCCGGTTGTCTCTGGACAGCCTATCTGTGGAAGAGATACACAAAATGGCGAGACATAACCATCAAAATTGAGGTAAAAATTACTTGTAATTTAATTTAGACTAATCCTGGAAAGTTTCAAGCTAATACTTGGCAGCAAATCAGCTCCAAGTGATTTTAATTTTGGAAATCTGTTTCAAAGTTTTCACACGCATAATAGAGAGATATTTAGAAATCAGAAAGCTGATTGAGGACCTTTTTGCTTATTTAAAGAAAAAAAATGAATGACCATATTTTATTTCTTTCTGCTTGCATTTTGTATTTATATTTTGATGTGTGCATTTTCTGTAATGTATGTAATTCAGGGCTCATCTATAAAATAGACCTTGGTCTCAGTATGACTCCCTGATGAAATAAAGGTTAAATACAAAAATATATACAAATGTAAGCAAGGTTTGAAATGATTATGTTTTAGTCAAATGTTATATCTGTTTGGGTCAATTTGCGGACAATTTGCAGTCTACAAATGATTTGTAATTCAGTTTTGACCTCCTGACCATCTGAAAAAATTATCGTCCCGCGGCTGAATCTAGTTGATGATCCCTGCAATAGGCAATACTTCGAGTAGCTTATTTGTCTGCAAAGATGAGGACGCACTTTGACAGCTGGGTTAGCTCACAATGGCATGGTGGTGAATCTTTTTAACTAGTCACAGGTTGGCTACGGGGTTATACTTTAATTTTTTGTGTGTCAAGTAAGAAAGTGACTGTTATA
Organism: Coregonus lavaretus; assembly: GCF_964263955.1. Taxonomy (NCBI): domain Eukaryota; kingdom Metazoa; phylum Chordata; class Actinopteri; order Salmoniformes; family Salmonidae; genus Coregonus; species Coregonus lavaretus. Next base: position 23,356,726 of record NC_139990.1, read on the forward strand.
CAATTGCTATATAAGCTATTCAAAGTTATGTAGTACAGTGACAGGTCTAGTAGTCATCCTCACTCACAAAGCAATCAAATGCCAAACTTTATCATAGCATGTCTTATCCACACACACCGAATAAGTAGATTAGAACCTGTTAATATTTTCCCCTTATTCTTTTAGTCTGCCATCCATCCAAATTCCATGATATTTGACCTAGAATAAATTCAACACTACTTTGGTAGTCTTATCTAGTGGTTATTCAAAATCCTGCTACAGAATTGACCTGAATCGAATAATCATTCAAAATAGAAGGCCACAAATGCCTCTGGGGGTTGGGGCTGGTGTCATCATGTTATATAAATCATTACTAACAGGCCACCCCATGCACTGTGTGTGTTTGTTCCTGCCAGCCCCTCTGTGGTTGATGGCGACGCCTGAGCCCAACCCAGCAATGCAGAAGACGAGAACCTGGTGGTGGCAGGGACAACTGGGAGTTCCTCTGCTGTTTCTGGTTTTCCCGCTCCTCAGGACCGAATCGTTCAATGGACTTTCAGAGCCCCAGAATGTGACACTGGCTGCTATCCTGCCTTTGCGCAACACTGAATACCCGTGGGCCTGGCCCCGCGTGGGACCCGCTCTGACCAGGGCTCTGGAGCGAGTCAATGACGAACCCACCCTGCTGCCGGGCCACCGCCTGCGCATCGTCTACGACAGCAGCGAAAGCAAGGACGGCGTCTGCTCCGACTCAGTGGCGCCGTTGGTGGCCGTGGACCTCAAGTTCTCCTATGACCCGTGGGCCTTCATCGGGCCTGGTTGCGACTACGCTTCGTCTCCCGTGGGCCGCTTCACCACCCACTGGGACGTTCCCATGGTGACGGCCGGGGCAGCGGCCATTGGCTTCAACATGTACACATCCATCACCAACACGGGCCCCACGCACAAGAAGCTGGGCGAGTTTGGGGTGCACCTGCACCACCATTTTGGCTGGCACAGGCACGCCATGCTCATGTTCAGTGACAACAAGGACGACGACCGGCCATACTACTTTACGGCCGAGGGGCTGTACACGCAGCTGCAGCTGGACAACATCACCACAGCAGACAAGGTCTTCAATGAGAAGAATGGACCAGTCCAATACGATGACCTCATCAGTGACATCAGCCAGAGTGCCCGAGGTGAGCTCCCAGTCCAATCTCTGTCCATCTGACCTCTGTCCTTTTTCTACCTAAATTCTTCTGGACGCTCTCTGTCTTTATCTGGGTGACTGTTTAAGCCTTGTTCTCATCTTGATATCAAACAGTGTCTTTTTTTGTTTTACAATTGCATACAGAGACATGCATGTTGACATGGTTTTATCATGCCAAAAACCTAAGAAAATAGCTCCCAATCGGTCACAAACCCAGCCTGCAGTAGATTTGCCTGAACGTTAATGTCCGCACATTAAAACCATATGTTTAGTATGTGAAAATAAGTGGCCTGAATAATTGCTGTTGGCAGTAATCGTATTTTGATTCCATTATTTCAGTACATTTACATTTACGTCATTTAGCAGACGCTCTTATCCAGAGCGACTTACATAAAAAAAAAATCATACCCCCTGTGGGAATCGAACCCACAACCCTGGCGTTGCAAACACCATGCTCTATCAACTGAGCTACATCCCTACCGGCCATTCCCTCCCCTACCCTGGACAACGCTGGGCCAATTGCGCGCCGCAGTAAGCTGTAGAGAGCAGTCATTCCCAGTTGGTCCTTATTTCAAGACCCCATGTTTATGCTGTTTTCATTTCCAACCACTCTTTTCATTATTTTAAATGGACCTGTCAACTTACTAATTATGTCGACTCATGACGTCCCAATTACCAGATGTAGGCCTGCGTGCACATGCACAGTTTAAATCCAATAGATTGAATGCTAATATTTGAGCTGATGTTTTATTGACCTAGTGAGTCAATAAACAGATAGACCTAGAATTTTACAAAAATAGTATTTAAAAAAAAAAAGTATTTTATTTAACCTTTATTTAACGTGTAATTAATGCATGGTACTGGCAGAGCGAGTATTAAAAAAGTTGTTAACTTGCCACAATGTCAATTAACACACAACACATTGAGGGAGAGAAAACGGACATCTGTTAACGCACATTTAACCGACAGCATGGCAATGTAGGAAGAGGAATTAGAGATGATGGAAAATCCATCATGGCGGACCTTACAGGTCCCTGAGGCACATTTTGTCCTTGTGAGGAGAGGGACTTATGTACCGAATTTCATGATTTTAGGTCAAACGGGGTGAGGGGCATGATCTTTCAAAGTTTGCATTTTCAATCTCGTGTTATAGCGCCACCATTTACATTTACATTTTAGTCATTTAGCAGACGCTCTTCTCCAGAGCAACTTACAGTTAGTGAGTGCATACATTATTTTAAAAAATTTCATACTGGCCCCCCCGCGGGAATCGAACCCACAACCCTGGCGTTGCAAACGCCATGCTCTACCAACTGAGCTACATCCCTGACGGCCATTCCCTCCCCTACCCTGGACGACGCTGAGCCAATTGTGCGCCGCCCCATGGGTCTCCCGGTCGCAGCCGGCTACGACAGAGCCTGGATCTGGCCAATCAGTGTAATTTTGTAATTGCCGGATCTCTACGCATCATTCACCCAAGATTAGTCAAAATCGGGCCAGTGCTGTCTGAGATGTCACATGTGACTAATGCACTAACGTACTAACATACTAACGGACGGAGACAGTCCACAGTCCCCTCCCCGATTTCAGCGCGGGGAACAATGAATCATGACAGGTAAGAAAGTGGAGAGGGAGTTAGAGAGAGTGAAAAAGAGAGAGTGTGCACAAGCAAAGCGATAGGTCTGTGAAAGATACAGTATAATGGAGGAAACAGGATGGTGAGAGATAAATAAAGATATACAGATAGATTAAAAATAGTAAGAGGACGTAGGCCTACTGTCAGAGAGATGGCAAGTGTTAAAATATAATAGCGTTTGAAAGGGTTAAAATATTGAATTATATAGTGTGGAAATAGAATAGTGCTCCCTGCTTTGTTGAGCTATGGAGGAATCATAACCAGTCCACCCCTCCGCTGTAGCTCAGTGTGTGTCAGTGGTCCTATCCATATGGCAGCAGGAGAACACCCTGTGTGCACATTCTGACATCACAGCCTACCACATTTCTTCCCATAAAGAGATGATGCGTCTGGGACTGTGTCTGCAAGTGTGAGGAGCCTCGCTGTTTCTGCTCAGAGGTGCAGAAAGTTAAGCTGGCATCGCCTTGCTGCAGCCGAGGCCATTAAAGGTGCCTCCACAGGCGCTAAAGTCTAGGAGAGAAGTAGAGGCGTCCAGGAAATGCTGACAGAACATGTTCCTGAAAACTCTCTCTCACACACACACACACACACACAGAAACACACACACACTATTGGGCACCTCCCCACCAAATAGCAATGTAAAGTTAAGGGAAACTTCAACAGAGGCAACTCCACTTGGCATACAGATAACCTTATTATGGACTCGAGCGCCTCATTGTTATTTCAAATCTGTAACTAATGAAGTGCTCCCTGGCTATAGCCCTTTACCCTTAACTGAACCACCACCAAGCAATCAATATCTCCAATATGAAGTTTGTGAGTACTGTTAATGGGCTGTATGTGGCTTTAATTCACTTTGACTTGTGATGAAATTTGCATTTTTTCACACCACATAATTCTTTATTTTGGAATTTACCCAGAAAGAAACTGTCTCTAGTTGGCTGTAAAATCCATGTATTTATTGAAAGGAATGTGTGAATGGGAATGCTTGATTGGTGCTAGTTTGATTGTAATGGAGAATGTGTTGTTTGTTTCCTTTCACACATGCAGACACATGCATTTCTGTTGCCAGTACTTTGTGGCACCAGTACTTTTTCTTCTTAGCCTCAGGACACACTGAAGAAGGTACATGAAAGCACACTGAATGATCAGAACTCATCATTATCCATAGATTTTAGTATTTACTTCCTCAATTTGGTCATAAGCTAACATGGTCTCTTTCATTTTATTTGACTTGCTGCACAGATGGAAATGTGGAATTTTGATAGTGTGGACATTACGTGAACTTGAATGTTAGAATGTAGGTGGTATAACTGCCCTGTCAGGAACCACCTCTCTCCTCGCGCCGTGCCCAGCCTCAACCAGTTTCCTGTATTCCACTCCCCCAGTTCCCACATGGGTACGACAACATTTCTAATTAAAAGTTCAAACTTAAGCAAGAGGTCTAGCCAGTGGCCCCTCTTTGACTTTATAAAGGAAATGCCTCGGGACATTTCTGACCCAAAGGTATTTCCTGCGAAACATAATTTGTCCGGACTTTTTGTTCTTCTTGGCACTGTTTTATAGGGCTATTTTGGGTACTGGCCCCGTATGACCAGCATCTGAGTTTATTGACTGTGTCACGCAGTCGTTTGTCTCCCCGAGCAACCGGGAATCAATTCGCAGGCTAAGCTGACCCAGCTGGGGGCGGAGTGGTGATGGGTGGGAGAGAGAAGGAGAGAGGGAGAGGGAGAAGGAGAGAGATGGCTGGCTCCTCAGCTCTATCCCAGTCCATTGTGAGGGATGTTCAGTTCTCACACGATCTTCGCTGCACTCACCCTCCCTCACAAGGAGCCTAAACTTTTCGTGGTTGGTCAAAATAAGACCGTACCATCAGTGCCCTCTCAGAATCCCTCCACCAATCACCGCTTCAAGAGATTAGGAAACCAATGGGAACCACTCTTAACTGGTCAGAATCCACAGTTTAAAATTAATAATTATTTCAATATCCTAGCCCTGCGGGCAATATCCAAGTGTTGTTTTTCCGGTTGTAGCCTGTCCAAGCCCCAGGGCCTCTGGAATGATATAAGGTTGGTGGTAAAAGGAAACAACGTCATTTAATGAAGTGATTTGCAAGCAGTGCTCTATATCGGAGCCAGCAGTCCCGTTAAGTTCCATTAAAAGGCTGAAAAATAAGCCTGGTTTCTCTGGCTGTTTGGGTTGCAGTGGAGGCGGAGAGCTCCCCTAATTCAAACAGCATGGAAACTTCCAGTGTGGGATTACTTAGTGGTGCTGTGGCTGTCTCATCTGTCATGTTTACCCCCCCAGCGGCATTTAGCAAATCAAAGCTGGGGATTGTATCGGTTTGTTAGACTGGAAGGCAAGAGAAGGCGATAGAGAGAGAGAATGAGAGATGGAGAATAAGAGAGATACTGTTAGAAAGACATTTAAACAGTAAAACAGTTCTGAGAACCATATGTTCTTACATTTTGGTAAAAGCGTGGTTGTCCTATGATTATTTTGCATACAACCTTCACAACTTTCAGGGAATGATGGAGGATAGTTACTTGGCTTTGGAACATTCTCAACACATTTAAAGAACTTGACAAAAATACATTATTTTCTTGGTATTTCATTACTTTAACAGAACGTTTCCTTAAAGTTCAAACATAGTTACATTTTAATTTCAATTTTTGTAATGTTCTAGGAACAATCTCCAACTGGTTTGACATTGGAAATGTTTTTAAATAGTTCAGAGAACGTTAAGAAACAACATTCTTCTGTGGGAATTTCAGTACTTCAGCATAACGTTTCCTACAGGTTTCTTCATGGTTCTATTTAAATTCATGTTCTCAAATTGTTCTGAGAACGATAAGAAAACTTTCCATAAAGACCACAAGAAAACTTTAGTAACATTCAGAGAACGTTATAAGAATGTTATTTAAAAACATATACATTCCCATCTCAGCATCAACAAAACTCTCTCTATCTTGTTAAGTGTGTTCAGGTGTGTTGGCTGCGCCCACTAATTGGCCACACCTGATCTTAATAAGTGCTTGTTTCCTTTGAATGGGGTCTCTTAAAATGAACAGCTGTGTATGATTAAAAAACACATAGCATGCTAACTCCATCCTGGTGGCTCCGTGGACTAATTTCATGGATAGAAAACAGAAGATTATAAGTTCAAATCTCACTGATGCTATGTCACAATAAAAAATTAATGTTTGCATGATTAATGCCTAAGGAAATTAAGCTCCATGTGTCCTATCTGTGCTTGGAGTAAAAAGAAAGTTCACCCAAAATGAGCTAGCAGTGTTATTAAAACTCTTGTTGAAACTTTAAGTAAGTTACTAAAAAAACTCCCATTTCCTTTCTCAGAGTGTTAAGAAAACCTTCCAGGAAAACTTTTAAGGAGCCAGAGAAAAACGTTCTCAGAACCTCCCTGCAACGTAAAAATAAATGTTCCCAGAACAGGCAAAATGTTCACTTCTGTTCTCAGAACGTTTAAAAAACGTTCCGTTTTACCTGTCAGGAAACGTATGGCTTCGTTCCCACAACCAATGTGAAACCAAAAATCTTACGTTCCCACCACTTGCAAGGAACTAAATGTGCTAGCTGGGAGAGCTTTTGTAATACTGTTCCATCAGATGAGGCTGGTGGGATGAGCTATAGGAGGACGGGCTCATTATAATAGCTGAAATGGAATCAATGGAATGGAGTCAAACACATTGTTTCCATGTGTTTGATGTGTTTGGTACCATTCCATTGATTCTATTCCAGACATTACAATGAGCCTGTCCTCATATAGCTCCTCCCACCAGCCTCCTCTTTGTGCCATTATTACTTGTAATTGCCCTGGCAGCGTTTCACCTGTCACAGTTATGCCGGTAAAGAGTATTTGGATCAGAGTCATAGATCTCACCAGAAGGGGAGTCAGAGTGTGCCAGAATGTGGCAGCTTGTCAAACACAGCCCGAGGGGCAATGAGAAAACAGTTTGTCGTAACTTGCTCCCAGATAAATATGCAAAGTAGTTATTTAATCACATTCCAAATGATTTAGTTCTGGCTGTTTATCTTCCCATCCAAGTTAAATTTTAAACCAATGGTAATAATTTACTTAAAATATTACCTGCCCTGGGGCTATGCAAACAAAGTTACAAAACAATCAGTTTGAAACATAGAAATTAGTGAGAGAAATAAAGACAGAAAGAGATGGCGGCTTGGCCAATGAGGACTGTCTCGGAGAAAGAAAGAAAAAGACCAAGAGAGCCAAGACAGAAAAAAAATGGAGGAACGCAAATGGAGTGTGAATGAAAGCAGAGTGCTGCTTTGTAATGCTCACTATGTCTAAACCTCAGCTTAGCTGGATTTGAGAGTTTACCCTTCAAGGTATTTCGATAGATGGTCCTTTTTTTTCTTCTCCTCCTGATGTGCCAGGATGAAAGTTTGACGGAGAGGAGAATCCGCAAGCATGGCTGAGCTGAGGAGATAGTTTCCATGGCGATGGGCAGCATCTGCGCCAGAGTGCAGGAACAGGTGGGCGTGACAGGAGCTATCACCTGCCCTCCCGTGTCATATATTTTCATCTGGCGCACATTGGAACTGTCAGTGTGACCACAAGATTGTTGCTCTCTTCCTCTCCCTCTCGCTCTCTTTCATATGCTCTCAAAAATACAGAAACACTCACAGTCTCTCTCTCTCTCTCTCTCTCTCTCTCTCTCTCTCTCTCTCTCTCTCTCTCTCTCTCTCTCTCTCTCTCACACACACACACATTCAAATACATGCAAGTGGCAGAGTATGATTCAATCTTTTGTAAATCACACAATAACCATATGTTCGAAAACATGTCACATTGTGTATGTATGTGCATCTGACAGGGTAAATTGAATGCATGTAGACTAATGATGTGTAGATGTCTAATACGCCTAGAACACACCAGCCACTCATCTGAATGTAAATCAAATCAAAGATGAGCTTTTTACCTAAACATCTAACTGACATCACTGGACTCATATGAGAAAAAAAGGCATGCAATTGCTATAAACAATTTACAAGACAGGACTTTGAGAACTGACATACAGTGGGGAGAACAAGTATTTGATACACTGCTGATTTTGCAGGTTTTCCTACTTACAAAGCATGTAGAGGTCTGTAATTTTTATCATAGGTACACTTCAACAGTGAGATGGAATCTAAAACAAAAATCCAGAAAATCACATTGTATGATTTTTAAGTAATTAATTTGCATTTTATTGCATTTATTAAGTGTTGTCACGTAAATTAAATAATGTCAAATAGAGCAACTATTCCCATTCATTAGGCTATGTAAAATGTTATTGACGCAACTGATTCTGTAGAAATGTTTATTTGCCACTATCTCACAACTGTTTGATGTCAATAGAATGGATTCAAGTTTTTGAGTGAACATGCTCCCTGTCATAATTTCAAATGATATACTTGAACAGAGGTTGATCATTGGTTGAGTTGTCACATCGACTGAAAAGGTAAACCGATGCCTTGTGCACTGGGGAAAAATTATATGATATCGGTCCACTTCTCTGAATTGGTGTAATTACTTTCACACCAGCTGGGAATCTAACAACTTTTCTTTCTTCTCATTGTGGCATAAAAATGCTATCACACCTGTTCAAACAAAACCAAAAAAACCTTTCAAATGATCCAGGTTTGACAGATATCCACCTTAGATGGTCCATGGCAGTCAGTATGGGTGTGAAGTACAGTTGACCGGACATGGCTGAACACACCCTGAATCTAACATCACCTCCAATTGAACCAGGTGTGATCGCAACAGACGGAGTGTGTTGTTTGGCTGAAGGACCACTGAAGTGTGGCTCCGGGGGCGACGCCTCGCTAAATGGCACAACACACACACACACATACACAAATAAATAGAGGAGCGAGGGGTCTAACCCTACCTGATTTATAACGGCTGATACAGTTGAGAATGACGCGGGTAGAAAGATTGCTGGTCCGATTAGCCTGGCAAACGCTCCCCCCGTTTTAGTGGGCTCTAATAAAGAGGACCATCTGTTGCCGCTGGAGATGCGAGACCTACGTGCCATGTGCCAAGACACGTGAGGCGGTAATTGCTTCTGTTTGCCATATGCAAGGCCCGCCATCGCTCGTCATCAACGTGCTGGACATAGTGTGTAAACAAGATGGGCCTGCTGTTGCATTTCTTTCACCAGCTAGAAGCTAACTCTGCCTGAGATGCTTCCTCGGCACAAGAAAAATGACAGAATGGAAATGTTACTCTGAGCTAAACATTTTAACGATGTCGGAGAGCTTAGTCAACCTGCTAATATTCCCTGGCAAGAAGCAAATATAAAATGACCTATTAACACAAATTCAGTCCTTGTTCACCTTCACCCCTAGAAGAGATGTATTATGTACATCGAGCCAGGTACAGTTGTGTGGTTGTAAATTATTTAGGCAGGGCACTTTGCAGTATGTAAAGATAATGCATCTTAAATCATGCAAATCTCTGTATACAAGATTGATAGTAGCTTTGACCCAGCCTTCCCCTTCGAAGAGTGAATGTGAGATTATGGATTCTGGCAATTCAAGATTAGATCAGTAGTCATTAAGATTGTGAGGTTTAATATTGGAATAAAATGTTATATCCTAGTCGATGTATTGATTGGTTGCAGAATACTTAGGGCACTTTGCATTTCACCTATGTAAAACAAATGCATCTTACCCATTCAAATCCATGTATGTAGGATAGTGATTAAGATTGTGAGGTTTAATACTGATATAAAATCCAGCCTTTTAGACCCTTTTCAATGTATTGATAATAGTCTGTTTGACATGTGGCTTTCAATAACCAGAAATGACTCTACAGATCTGGCAACCCTCACCCATCCCAACCCTCATTAATCCTCTACACGGGGGCAGCCACTAATCAACACTGACAGATGACAGTCAGAGGACATCCACCGCATCTACATCATCTACATCTCAACCCAGAGAGGACAGGAGAGGGAACGAGAGAGGGGAGAGATGGAGAGATGGAAAGCGAGACCATATGAGAGAAGGAGAAAAAAGGGCACGAGAGGGAAAGGAAAAGAAAGAGATAGTTAGGCAAAGAGAGAGAGCGAAAAGAGAGAAAGCGATGGAAGAGCGAAATGCAAAAGAAAGTGGAGATAGATGACTGCGTATAAGTAATGAGAGTGATTATAAAGAAAGAGAAAGAGACAGAAGGAGAGAGAGATAGAGACAGAATGTGTGTGAGAAATGGAGCAGCCCGTCCTCCAGTAATGAAGTCTTGTCTCCCAGCTCCTCAGTCTTAAGTCGCTCACCCCATCTAATTTATGTTAGCCACCTCACGACCACATCCAGCAGAATAATTTAATCAGGCAGAATTTGTTTCGAATAATGACTCTTTCTTGGACGCTTTACATTTGGCGTTAGCGCATAGGTTGTTTCAGGGTAGGGAATAGCTTGTCTAGTTTGAGAAACAGGCGCCTCACAGGTCCTCAACTGGCAGCTTCATTAAATAGTACCCGCAAAACACCAGTCTCAACATCAACAGTGAAGAGGCGACTCTGGGATGCTGACCTTCTAGGCAGAGTTGCAAAGAAAAAGCCATATCTCAGACTGTCCATCTTAATCTTTCTTTTTATTGGCCAGTCTGAGATATGGCTTTTTCTTTGCAACTCTGCCTAGAAGGTCAGCATCCCGGAGTCGCCTCTTCACTGTTGACGTTGAGACTGGTGTTTTGCGGGTACTATTTAATGAAGCTGCCAGTTGAGGGCCTGTGTGGCGCCTGTTTCTCAAACTAGACACTCTAATGTATTTGTCCTCTTGCTCAGTTGTGCACCGGGGCCTCCCACTCCTATTTCTATTCTGGTTAGAGACAGTTTGCGCTGTTCTGTGAAGGGAGTAGTACATTGTACAAGATCTTCAGTTTCTTGGCAATTTCTCACATGAATAGCCTTAATTTCTCAGAACAAGAATATACTGACGAGTTTCAGAAGAAAGTTGTTTGTTTCTGGCCATTTTGAGCCTGTAATCGAACCCACAATTGCTGATGCTCCAGATACTCAACTAGTCACAAGAAGGCCAGTTTTATTGCTTCTTTAATCAGCACAACAGTTTTCAGCTGTGCTAACATAATTGCAAAAGGGTTTTCTAATGATCAATTAGCCTTTTAAAATGATAAACTTAGATTAGCAAACACAACGTGCCATTGGAACACAGGACTGATGGTTGCTGATAATGGGCCTCTGTACGCCTATGTAGATATTCCATAAATAATCCGCCGTTTCCAGCTACAATAGCCATTTACAACATTAACAATGTCTACACTGTATTTCTGATCAATTTTATGTTATTTTAATGGACAAAAAAATTGCTTTTCTTTCAAAAACAAGGACATTTCTAAGTGACACCAAACTTTTGAATGGTAGTGTACATCTGGTTGTTTTGTCAGGTATAAAATGGATTCTTTCAGGGTCAGGAAAGGTTGATATATGCCACAGATTATCCATTATATTGACCAGATACTCTAGTGGCCGCTCTAACAATGAATAGACGTGTTAAAAAATGGAAGGCAGTAGGGAGGAGGCAAGATCAGGTGGGACCATTCTAGCCAATGAGAGGGCAGAAACGCGTGTGAACAACAGGCACAATGTCAAAATTGGCTATTTCGTAACATTTCATGAAAACAACTATTTGCTTTTTGGTCTTAATTTAAGGTTAGGGTTAGGGATAAGGTTAGCAGTGTGGTTAGGTTTAAAATCAAATTTTAAGAAGATAAATTGTAGAAATAGGCGGGTTTATGACTTTGTGGCATTGGTAACTAGTGACGACCAGGCAAAACTCTGATATAAAGTGTTTTTTCTCAAAGTTGCCGGGATGTCACATGTCCTACTTATATCAGTACACTCGTAACAACCTAATCATTACGAAACTTCTATTCGATCAAATAAGCCACACGTAGCAAATAAGCAATTACATTTTTTGTTAACCAAATTCAACACTCTCATTGACCTCCATAGAAAACTCTTCGCTTGATGAGCAAAAAAAAAGAAAAGACGATTGATCATGCCTGCAATGCCAGATTGATGGGGTTTGTACTTTTGGGACTATTCCATTTAGCCAGACAAGTGCAATCAAGTGCAGCCAAAGTATTTTAAAGACAGCAAATACTATACCATCTGAAGCCAGGTCTGGTTGTATAAGAACGAAGTTTGTGAAAACTTGCTACTTGTGTGGTGAAGAGAGCTATTTTCAGTGTTTTGAGTCTTCTTTAGACTTATAGCTTCTTCTTCTCGGCAGGTGCCGGCTGATCAAGTGTGAGCCAGTGTAAACGGAGGGCAGAGCTTAATGCCTTTAGCTATCGGAGTGTGACAAGTGTGTCTCAACAGCGTTAAGTGAATGAATGATTCAGCTTTTCAATGTGTTAGGAGCACATTTTTGTATCAGCCATCACAGATAATTGCCAAAAATGGTGCCACTTAACCATGGATGACCATTCAGATAATTTTTAATACAGGAAAAAAAACTGCTGTCTGCAAGTTTGTCCTAGTCTACCTTTCTTTCAAAATATATTCCATCTAGAGTTACCAAAACATACTATTGTTTAGGATGTGTTTTGCCTTAAAATTTGTTGACGTATTTCATTGATAGGCATATTGTCTTTCCCCAGCAATTTATGATGTGGCTGCCTGGCTTTCAAATCAACTGGTGTTTCCCATATTGAGATTTTCTGTAACAGAGTGCATTATGATATCCATGGTTATATTTATATAAACGTATAAATGAAGCCCAATGCTTCTATAGACCTTTTTAACTGCTTTTTGAGGAGGAGTGGAAGTGAACCCTGGAACCCCAAAGAACTTTGTAAACAACAGCTGTTCCGTCATGGCTGTAAACAGCTAGCTAAGCTACAGTACCTAACTTAGTGTAGTTGTTTTCTTAAGGTTAAAATGTTGACCATAGTATTGACAGGTGTGATGGTCCTTACGACCGGGGACAAATTGAGAATGAATGTTTATAGATTTCCCAAAGAAGCATCGCAGCGGGCTGCATTGCCTGCATGGATGATGTGTAGCACACAGGTTAGTTGTTTATCAAGTTAACCATCTATTCTAGGTAACTTCACTTTCACTTTCAGTTTCAAGTTTTATTACTCGTATGTACGGGTTACGCTTCTCGACAATGCAACAACAATAAGAAAGCATAAAAGATAAGAATACGAACACAAAGTAAATGGCAGTAGAATAGCTATTTTTTGCATAAGCATAATACAGGAAGGCACAATTTATAGTCCAATATTTACACATGTAATGGGGAAGGGGGGATGGGGGCAAGTGCATAAATTGAGCCGTATAATAAGAGTCTGGTAGAAGGGGTTGTGATGTGTGTGTAACATGAATGTATATATGTGTGTGTGTGTGTGTCTATATGTCTGTGTGGGTGTGTGCATGAGTGAGCATGTGTGCTAAGGTGCGGAGAATCAGAGAATGTGGTCAGTCCAGTTCAAATTTGTGCAAATGTATATAAAAAAACAATTTTATCTATTTTAGAATAAGGCTGTAACCTAACAAAATGTGGAAAAGGTCAAAGGGTCTGAATACTTTCCGAAGGCACTGTATGTCGTGGATGGGTGGTAGCACGGTCCCAGTGATGTACTGGGTCATCTTCACCACCCACTGGAGGGCCTTGCGGTCATGGATGGAGCAATTTCCGTACCAGACCGTGACTGGTCAGGACGCTCTCGATGGTGCAGTGGTAGTATTTGGAGAGGACCCGGGGCGGCATGCTGAATTTCTTCAGCCGCCTTAGGAAGTAGAGATGCTGTTGCGCTCTCTTAACAAGAGTGGTGGTGTTGTTGGTCCATGACAAGTCCTCGGTGATGTGGATGCCAAGGAACTCTCTCTACTGCAGTCCCGTTGATTTGGACAATCAACTCCTTTGTCTTGCTGACGTTGAGGGAGAGGTTGTTGTCATGACATCACAATAGCAGTTCACTTACCTCCTCCCTATAGGCTGACTCGTCGTTGTTTGTTATCAGGCCTACATCCGTGGTGTTGTCAGCAAACTTGATGATGGAGTTGGTGTCGTGCAAAGCCATGCAGTTGTGGGTGAACAGGGAGTACAGCAGAGGACTGAGGACACACCCCTGGGGGGGCCCTGTGTTAAGAGTCAGTGTGGAGGAGGTGTTGTTGCCAATCCTCACAGAATGTGGTTTGCCCGTCAGGAACCCAGGCTTTGAGCTTGATGTCGCACTTGGAGGGAACAATAGTGTTGAATGCTGAACTGTAGTCACTGAACAGCATTCTCACATACAGTGCCTTCAGAAAGTATTCACACCCCTTGACTTCTTTCACATTTTGTTGTGTTGCAGCATACATTTAAAATGGATTCAATTGAGATTTTGTGTCACTAGCCTACACACAATACCCCATAATGTCAAAGTGTAATTACATTTTACTAGTTAATTAAAAATGAAAAGCTTAAATGTCTTGAATCAATAAGTATTCAACCCCTTTGTTATGGAAAGCCTAAATATGTTCAAGAGTACAAATTTGCTTAACAAGTCACATAATAAATTGCATGACTGCCTCATCCCTGTACCCCACAAATACAATTATCTGTAAGGTCCCTCATTTGAGCAGTGAATTTCAAACACAGATTCAACCATAAAGATCAGGGAGGTTTTCCAATGCCTCGCAAAGAAGGGCCCCTATTGGTAGATGGGTAAAAAAAAGAAAAAGCAGACATTAAATATCCCTTTAAGCATGGTGAAGTTATTAATTACACTTTGGATGGTGTATCAATACACCCAGTCACTCCAAAGATACAGGCATCCTTCTTAACTCAGTTGCCGGAGAGGATGGAAACCGCTCAGGGATTTCACCATGAGGCCAATGGTAACTTTAAAACAGTTACAGAGTTAAATGACTGTGATAGGAGAAAACTGAGGATGGATCAACAACATTGTAGTTACTCCACAATACTAACCTAATTGACAGAGTGAAAAGAAGGAAGTCTGTACAGAATACACAAATGTAGAAACATACATATTGTTTGTATTAAGGCACTAAAGTAAAACTGCAAACAAATCTGGTAAAGAAATCAACTTTATGTCCTAAATACAAAGCGTTATGTTTGGGGTAAATCCAGTACAATACATCACTGAGAACTACTCTCCATATTTTCAAGCATGGTGGTGTCTGCATCATGTTATGGGTATGCTTGTCATTGGCAAGGGAGTTCTTTATGATGAAAATAAACGGAATAGAGCTAAGCACAGGCAAAATCCTAGAGCAAAACCTGGTTCAGTCTGGTTTCCAACAGACACTGGGAGACATTTGCCTTTCAGCAGGATAATAACCTAAACATAAGGCCAAATATACACTGGAGTTGCTTACCAAGACGACATTGAACGTTCCTGATAGGCTTAGTTACAGTTTTGGCTTAAATCGGCTTGAAAATCTATGGCAAGACTTGAACATAGCTGTCTAGCAATGATCAATAATGAACTTGACAGAGCTTGAAGAATAAAAAAAAGAATATTGTGCAAATATTGTACAGTCCAGATATGCAAAGCTCTTGGAGACTTACCCAGAAAGACTCACAGCTTTAATAGCTGCCAAAGGTGATTCTAACATGTATTGACTATGGGAGGTTGAATACTTATCTAATCAAGATATATTCGTTTTTGTAGATTGTTAACAAAGAAATTACAATTAAATCCATTTTAATCTCACTTTGTAACACAACAAAATGTGGAAAACGTCAAGGGGTGTGAATACTTTCTAAAGGCACTGTATCTACAATGGGCTATATATGCTATTGGTTTACTTTAGAATTGGTTGCAGGACTACAAAAATACTGTTAAAAGTAACAATGCATAAACCTAGAACATGCATGGAGATCTAGCTACTGGGTGTGCAGGTTTCTGGTCCAGCCCAGCCCTGCCATTCTGATTATTAATTGTATTAGACACTATTGATTTAACTATTCAATCATCTGTTGTTTTGGAGTAAGATGGATGTCTAAACCCACTAACCATTTACATAGGCGTTCTTTGTATGAAATGAAATAAAATGTTGATTCTTTGAATTAAGTACAGTGTATATTTTGGTCATTGAACATTCCCTGTTTGTCTGTTTTATTTGGTTGTCACTCACTCTCATTTTGTCTGATGATATTGCAGAGATTTGCAGCTGAAGCTGATGTCCTTTATCATTGGTGTGGGTGTAACAATCCCTGTATGGCTGACCTAGGATGCAACCCCTGTCCACAACAGTACTTCATACCCACAAAGCAGTACCCATTATCCTACCAAAACCATGACCTTGGTTGGGCTAGGATAACAGTACTTTAGTTCTCAGGGGGGGTTACATCACAACACGATGGCTACTACGGCTTTGTCTCACTTTGTGTGATGAGGTGGTGTTGAAGGAGTCAGGCGCAGGAGGGTAAATCACAGAATAACAGGCTTTAATCCGCAAAATAAAGGTTTACGCAGAAATGCGTCAAACACACTCCAGGGCACAAAACAGGCGCACTGGAAAATACAACGCATATGGGAAATACTCCCGTCGATACAAAATACACGAGCTCCACCGAGCTTCACTAACCTCCACAATAAACAGTCACCCACACAGACAAGGAAGCAGATGGAACACTTATACAATGACTAATGATGGAATAAGGACCAGGTGTGTGTGATTGAAGACAAGACAAATGGAGTGATGATAAATGGATCGGCAGTAGCTAGTAAGCTGGTGACGCCGAACGCCGAAACCTACCCGAACAAGGAGGGGAGGCAGCCTCGGCGGAAGTCGTGACACTTTGTCTTTCCTTGATTCCTCTCGTCCTATCTCCTCACCTGTATTGTATCGCAACTGTATTGACAAATTGACAACAGACTTTCAGCACGCTTATAGGGAAGGACATTCAACAAGCACAGCACTTACACAAATGACTGATGATTGGCTGAGAGAAATTGATGTTTTTTCAGTGCGGCTTTTGACATTATAGATCATAG
This sequence comes from Coregonus lavaretus, assembly GCF_964263955.1. Taxonomy (NCBI): domain Eukaryota; kingdom Metazoa; phylum Chordata; class Actinopteri; order Salmoniformes; family Salmonidae; genus Coregonus; species Coregonus lavaretus. The sequence continues at coordinate 23,373,538 of NC_139990.1, forward strand.
TCTGCTTCTGGAAAAACGTATGTGTTATGGCTTTACACCCCCTGCTATATTGTGGATAAAGAGTTACCTGTCTAACAGAACACAGAGGGTGTTCTTTCATGGAAGCCTCTCCAACATAATCCAGGTAGAATCAGGAATTCCCCAAGGCTGCTGTCTAGGCCCCTTACTTTTTTCAATCTTTACCAACGACATTCAACTGGCTTTGAGTAAAGTCAATGTGTCTATGTATGCAGATGACACAACACTATACACATCAGCTACTACAGCGACTGAAATGACTGCAACACTTAACAAAGTGCTGCAGTTAGTTTCAGAATGTGTGGCAAGGAATAAGTTAGTCTTAAATATTTCAAAAACTAAAAGCATTGTATTTGGGACACATCATTCACTAAACCCTAAACCTCAACTAAATTGTGTAATTAATAATGTGGAAATTGAGCAAGTTGAGGTGACTAAGCTGCTTGGAGTAACCCTGGATTGTAAACTGTCATGGTCAAAACATATTAATACAACAGTAGCTAAGATGGGGAGAAGTCTGTCCATAATAAAGTGCAGCTCTACCTTCTTAACATCACTATCAACAAGGCAGGTCCTACAGGCCCCTGTTTTGTTACACCTGGACTACTGTTCAGTCATGTGGTCAGGTGCCACAAAGAGGGACTTAGGAAAATTGCAATTGGCTCAGAACAGGGCAGCAGGGCTGGCCCTTGGATGTACACAGAGAGCTAACATTCATAATATGCATGTAAATCTCTCCTGGCTCAAAGTGGAGGAGAGATTGACCTCATCACTACTTGTATTTGTGAGAGGTATTGACACGTTGAATGCACCCATGCATACCCCACAAGACATGCCACCAGAGGTCTCTTCACAGTCCCCAAGTCCAGAACAGACTATGGGAGGCGCACAGTACTACATAGAGCCATGACTACATGGAACTCTATTCCACATCAATTAACTGATGCAAGCAGTAGAATCAGTTTGAAAAAACAGATAAAAAATACACCTTATGGAACAGCGGGGATTGTGAAGAGACACAAACACAGGCGAAAAAATCCAGAACATCACATAATTAATTTGCATTTTATTGCATGACATAAGTATTTGATCACCTACCAACCAGTAAGAATTCCGGCTCTCATAGACCTGTTAGTTTTTCTTTAAGAAGCCCTCCTGTTTTCCACTCATTACCTGTATTAACTGCACCTGTTTGAACTCGTTACCTGTATAAAAGACACCTGTCCACACACTCAATCAAACAGACTCCAACCTCTCCACAATGGCCAAGACCAGAGAGCTGTGTAAGGACATCAGGGATAAAATTGTAGACCTGCACAAGGCTGGGATGGGCTACAGGACAATAGGCAAGCAGCTTGGTGAGAAGGCAACAACTGTTGGCGCAATTATTAGAAAATGGAAGAAGTTCAAGATGACGGTCAATCACCCTCGGTCTGGGGCTCCATGCAAGATCTCACCTCGTGGGGCATCAATGATCATGAGGAAGGTGAGGGATCAGCCCAGAACTACATGGCAGGACCTGGTCAATGACCTGAAGAGAGCTGGGACCACAGTCTCAAAGAAAACCATTAGTAACACACTAGTCTGTAGCGCTTGTTGCGGTAAAACCATGTGCGGTTGTTCAGAGCAACACAACATTGAATGTTGGCTTCAACTTGTTTTCATCTAACACATCCAAGAAGGAATGCATGATTCAATATATTTTGATGTGCAGCCTAATCCAGTGATTGTCATGGATTTTGGGTTGACAATTAGACTATAGTTGCTTTATTTTACTGTCAAAATACACTACATGACCAATAGTATGTGGACACCTGCTCATCGAACATCTCATTTCAAAACCATGGGCATTAATATGGAGTTGGTTCCCCCTTTGCTGCTATAACAGCCTCCACTCAGATTTGTCCGTCTCTCACAGTTGAAGTGTACCTATGATAAAAATTACAGACCTCTACATGCTTTGTAAGTAGGAAAACCTGCAAAATCGGCAGTGTATCAAATACTTGTTCTCCCCACTGTATATACATGCTTCAGTAAGAGTAACTTTGGACTAGCCTTGTGTTACTAGACTGATTACTGCAAATACTTGTTTCCATGGCCGAGCAGCCGCACACAAGTCTAAGATCACCATGCACAATGCCAAGCATCGGCTGGAGTGGTGTGAAGCTCGCCGCCATTGGACTCTGGAGCAGTGGAATCGCGTTCTCTGGAGTGATGAATCACGCTTCACCATCTGGCAGTCCGACGGACAAATCTGGGTTTGGCGGATGCCAGGAGAACGCTACCTGCCCGAATGTATTGTGCCAACTGTAAAGTTTGGTGGAGGAGGAATAATGGTCTTGGCTGTTTTTTATGGTTTGGGCTGGGCCCCTTAGTTCCAGTGAGGGGGAAATCTTAATGCTACAGCATACAATGACATTCTAGATGATTCTGTGCTTCCAACTTTGTGGCAACAGTTTGGGGAAGGCCCTTTCTTGTTTCAGCATGACAATTCCCCCATGCACAAAGCGAGGTCCATACAGAAATGGTTTATTGAGATCGGTGTGGAAGAACTTGACTGGCCTGCACAGAGCCCTGACCTCAACCCCATCGAACACCTTTGGGATGAATTGGAACGCCGGCTGTGAGCCAGGCCTAATCGCCCAACATCAGTGCCCGACTTCACTAATGCTTGTGGCTGATTGGATGCAAGTCCCCGCAACATCTAGTGGAAAGCATTCCCAGAAGAGTGGAGGCTGTTATAGCAGCAAAGGGGGAACCAACTCCATATTAATGCCCATGGTTTTGAAATGAGATGTTCGATGAGCAGGTGTCCACATACTATTGGTCATGTAGTGTATTTTGACAGTAAAATAAAGCAACTATAGTCTAATTGTCAACCCAAAATCCATGACAATCACTGGATTAGGCTGCACATCAAAATATATTGAATCATGCATTCCTTCTTGGATGTGTTAGATGAAAACAAGTTGAAGCCAACATTCAATGTTGTGTTGCTCTGAACAACCGCACATGGTTTTACCGCAACAAGCGCTACAGACTAACGCAACACACTTAAATTGAAATGGTGGGAAACAACGAAAGTGGCTACATCTCTCATAAAAACTGATCAGAAATTAAATCACTGAATAATTATATTGGAGCAGTAGAACTTCTAAGTAGGCTACCATAACTTATTATTTTTCAAGGACCAAATAGCCTAGTGGAAATGTTCAAGGTAGGCTATTCCATTTACTGGTAGATATCATAACTTGGAACATCTTTTTCCTACTGCTTTCCTACCCCTACTGCTGTCAGTCTTCGGAGAGCTGCTCCACGCAACATCCAGCTGTGAAAGAGCTGGTGCTCTCTCTGCCCGACATATTATCTAGAGCAGGGGTGTCAAACTCATTTTAGCTCAGGGGCCACATGTAGGAAAATCTATTCCCAAGTGGGCCGGACCGGAAAAATCATGGTATATATAACTTAAAAACAACAACTTCAGATTGTTTTCTTTGTTTTAATACGATCAACATACAACATAAAGCTGGAGCCTGAGGACAGTGTGTCATTTCTCAGGCAGAAATGTAGATAAAAATAATGAAATCCTGTTCCCCAAACAAGTGCAAGAACCACAGAGTCAAGAATAGGTTAAATATACAAATAAAATAAAATCAATTAAAAACAATAGCACATCAACATAAAAACATATAAACATAAATCTGAAAGCGTTGCTCAAACTCCCGTAACAGTCCAGTTATTTTATCTTTGAACCGCTTCATGTCTGCCACATGTTGGGTCGCGCACACATTTTTCAGACAGGGGAAGTGAGCTGCATCACCACCGGCAAGTTGCGTCTCCCACAATGACAGCTTCAACTTGAAAGAACGTATGCTGTCATAATACTGCGTGACAACTTTGTTGCGCCCTTGCAGCTGTTTGTTCAAGTTATTCAGGTGCTCTGTAACATCCACCATAAATGCAAGGTCCGGCATCCATTCTGCGGAATGAAATTCTAACACTGGTTTGCCCTTTTCTTCCATGAACTGTTCAATTTCTTCTCGTAAATCAAAGAAACGCCTCAGCACAGCACCTCGGCTTAACCATCTTACCTCAGTGTGGTATGGCAGGCCATAGATGTGGTCTTTCTCTCTGACAAGGCTGTCAAACTGACGGTGATTCAGGCTTCTGGATCGGATGAAATTAAGTTTGGATGACCACCTTCATGACGTTATCCATCTTTAATGACTTGCAACACAAAGCCTCCTGGTGCAAAATACAGTGAAAAGTCAAAAAATCACGTCCTCCATTTGCAGATTGCACTTTCTCTCTGAACTTTGTCACAACGCCTGCTTTTTTTCCCGATCATTGAGGGCGCACCATCTGTAGCCAGGCTGACAGCGCGGGACCAGTCCACTCCGACCCTGTCCAGTGCGCCGACGAGTGCGGTAAAAATATCAGCTGCTGTCGTTGTATCTGTCATCGGCACCAACTCCACGAACTCCTCGGTGACGGTCAATGTGTCATCAACTCCGCGGATGAAAAAATGGCCAGTTGTGCAACATCTGTAATGTCCGTGCTTTCATCAATTGCAACCGAAAACGCAATAAATGACTTTACTTTTTGCTTCAACTGGCTGTCCAAATCCACTGAAAGATCGGAAATCCTGTCTGCAACTGTGTTTCTTGTCAGGCTGATATTTGCAAAAGCCTGCCGCTTTTCAGGGCACACAATCTCCGCTGCCTTCATCATGCATGTTTTTACAAATTCACCCTCACTAAATGGTTTTGAAGCCACTGCGATTTCATTAGCAATGAGGTAGCTAGCTTTCACTGCAGCGTCACTGATGAGTAAACTGTGAGTAAACACAGACTGCTGTTTCTTCAGACCCGCCAACAGTTCATTCACCTTCTCTCATCTCCGCTGTCCTTGAAAGTTGTCATATTTGTCGGCATGAAGACTCACATAGTGGCGACGAAGGTTATATTCTTTCAGCACTGCAACATGCTCTGAACACACCAAACATACAGCTTTCCCATTCAATTCCGTGATTAAATAGGATGACCATTTTTATTGGAACACTCTGCACTCTGCGTCCACTTTTCTCTTTTTTGACAGAGACATATTGGGGCAATGAGGGTGCCAAAGCACATAATGTTAAAAGTAGAAGCCGTAATAAATATCGCGGGCAAAACAAAGTAGCTCATTGGCTGCACGTGCTTGACCTACTTGCTCTGCCCCGGTATAAACAGTTTGCTTGCTTAACACAATTGCTATTGCGCCATCCAGTGGACGCAATTGGAACAGCAGTTTATTTTATTGAAAAATTGCAGCGCATTTTTATAAATATGTTTTTCAAAATCATCTCGCGGGCCGGATTAAACCCGTTTGCGGGCCTGATCCGGCCCGCGGGCCGTACGTTTGACACCCCTGATCTATAGACTATATGTGTGCAGCGCACGTGTGATAAATAATCGACATAACGAAGGAACAGCTTCGGGAATCCATCTGTTTATTAATCAATGATATAGCTTTGGTTAAAATAGCATTATTACAATATTGTTTTTACTGGCACAAGCGGGCCACTGACAGAGATAATCAACTGGCCCGGAGGGTTTCCTAAACCTCCCCGGCCAGCGGGCAGCCCTGTATGTTGAGCCCTGAATTACTTTATAAGATGATTACTCATGATTTGGATCCAACCAAATCATGGGGTGGTGCCACCAACAATGGCGACAGCTAGTCTTACTGGGGTCCGACACATAACGAAAAATACATTACAGACAAAATACTTTACAATTTACATATATTTAAAAACATGAACATTTAGTGTGTGTGTGTGTGTGTGTGCGCGTGTGTGTGTGCGCATCTATGAGTTCCACATACATGTCAGTACATACACACAACAAGTAAGTGACATGAGACAGAGGCGTTGTGCTGTGAGGTGTTGCTTTATTTGTTTTTAAACTAGGTTTGTTTTTCACTTGCGCTATATAAGATGGGAGGGAGTTCCATGCACTCATGGCACTGTATAGTACTGTACGTTTCCTTGAATTTGTTCTGGACCTGGGGACTGTGAAAAGACCCCAGGTGGCATGTCTGGTGGGGTAAGTGTGTGTGTCAGTGCTGTGTGTAAGTTGACAATGCAAACAATTTGGAATTTCCAACACATGAATGTTTCTTATAAAAACAATAAGTGACGCAGTCAGTCTTTCCTCAACTCTTAGCCAAGAGAGACTGGCATGCATAGTATTAATATTGGGCCAGCTGCAGCTTAATTAGGTCTTTCGTTGTAGCACTTGACCATATGACTGGACAATAATCAAGATAAGATCAAAATAGAGCCTGCAGGACTTGCTTTGTGGAGTGTGGTGTCAAAAAAGCAGAGCATCTCTTTATTACATGCTGTCTAGACCGGGTACGCGCGTGCGTCCGCGTGTTGATTTTGTACACCAGATGCGCAGGTTGAAATATCAGAACGAACTCTGAACCTACTATATTAATTTGGGGACAGGTCAAAACACATTAAACATTCATGGACATTTAGCTAGCTAGCTTGCTGTTGCTAGCCAATTTGTCCTGGGATATAAATATTTGGTTGTTATTTTACCTGAAATGCACAAGGTCGTTTTTTTCTGGATCTTTGTAGAATTTTGACCCATTTTGAGTCACACAATATCATGTGTTCTCTACTCCAACATTTAATCAACAGATAAAAGGGGAAACATAGTTAGTTTAATTGATTAAATTAATAATTTCCCTCATCAATCTAAACACAATACCCCATATTGACAAAGCGAAAACAGGTTTTTAGACATTTCTGCAAATATAAACAAAAATATATAAGTATTTAAGTATTCAGACCCTTTTCTATGAGACTCGAAATTGAGCTCAGGTGCATCCTGTTTCCATTGATCATCCTTGAGATGTTTCTACAACTTGATTGGAGTCCACCTGTGGTAAATTAAATTGATTGGACATGATTTGGAAAGGCACACACCTGTCTAAGGTCCAACAGCTGACAGTGCATGTCAGAGAAAAACCAAGCCATGAGGTCGAAGGAATTGTCCGTAGAGCTCCGACATAGGATTGTGTAAAGGCACAGATCTAGGGAAGGGTACCAAAAAATGTCTGCAGCATTGAAGGTCCCCAAGAACATAGTGGCCTCCATCATTTCTAAATGGAAGAAGTTTGGAACCACCAAGAGTCTTCCTAAAGCTGGCTGCCCAGCCAAACTGAGCAATCGGGGGAGAAGGGCCTTGGTCAAGGAAGTGACCAAGAACCCAATGGTCACTCTGACAGAGCTCCAGAGTTCCTCTGTGGAGATGGGAGAACCTTCCAGAAGGACAACCATCTCTGCAGCACTCCACCAATCAGACCTTTATTCTAGAGTGGCCAGATGGAAGCCACTCCTCAGTAAAAGGCACATGACAGCCTGCTTGGAGTTTGCCATAAGGGACCTAAAGACTCTCAGACCATTAGAAACAAGATTCTCTGGTCTGATGAAACCAAGATTGAACTCTTTGGCCTGAATGCCAAGCATCATGTCTGGAGGAAACCTGGCACCATCCCTACGGTGAAGCATGGTGGTGGCAGCATCATGCTGTGGGGATGTTTTTCAGTGGCAGGGACTGGGAGACTAGTCAGGATCGTGGAAAACATGAACGGAGCAAAGTACAGAGAGATCCTTGACAAAAACCTGCTCCAGATCACTCAGGACCTTAGATTGGGGCGAAGGTTCACCTTCCAACAGGACAATTACCCTAAGCACACAGCCAAGACAATGCAGGAGTGGCTTCGGGACAAGTCTCTGAATGTCCTTGAGTGGCCCAGCCAGAGCCCAGACTTGAATCTGATTGAACATCTCTGGAGAGACCTGAAAATAGTTGTGCAGCGACGCTCCCCATACAACCTGACAGAGCTTGAGAGGATCTGCAGAGAAGAAAGGGAGAAACTCCCCAAATACAGGTGTGCCAAGCTTGTAGCATCATACCCAAGAAGACTTGAGGCTGTAATTGCTGCCAACGGTGCTTCAACAAAGTACTGAGTAAAGGGTTTGAATACTTAAGTAAATGTGATATTTCCGTATTTTTTTATTTCTAAAAACCTGTTTTTGCTTTATCATTATGGGGTATTGTGTGTAGATTGATGAGGAAAGAACACAATTTTATCCATTTTAGAATAAGCCTGTAACGTAACAAAATGTGGAAAAAGTCAAGGGGTCTGAATACTTTCCAAATGCACTGTAGATAGCTCTGAATCCACAAATGGCAGAGGTTGAAAAGCCATAACACATACAGTGGGGAAAAAAAGTATTTAGTCAGCCACCAATTGTGCAAGTTCTCCCACTTAAAAAGATGAGAGAGGCCTGTAATTTTCATCATAGGTACACGTCAACTATGACAGACAAATTGAGTTTTTTTTCTCCAGAAAATCACATTGTAGGATTTTTAATGAATTTATTTGCAAATTATGGTGGAAAATAAGTATTTGGTCACCTACAAACAAGCAAGATGTCTGGCTCTCACAGACCTGTAACTTCTTCTTTAAGAGGCTCCTCTGTCCTCCACTCGTTACCTGTATTAATGGCACCTGTTTGAACTTGTTATCAGTATAAAAGACACCTGTCCACAACCTCAAACAGTCACACTCCACTATGGCCAAGACCAAAGAGCTTTCAAAGGACACCAGAAACAAAATTGTAGACCTGCACCAGGCTGGGAAGACTGAATCTGCAATAGGTAAGCAGCTTGGTTTGAAGAAATCAACTGTGGGAGCAATTATTAGGAAATGGAAGACATACAAGACCACTGATAATCTCCCTCGATCTGGGGCTCCACGCAAGATCTCACCCCGTGGGGTCAAAATGATCACAAGAATGGTGAGCAAAAATCCCAGAACCACACGGGGGGACCTAGTGAATGACCTGCAGAGAGCTGGGACCAAAGTAACAAAGCCTACCATCAGTAACACACTACGCTGCCAGGGACTCAAATCCTGCAGTGCCAGACGTGTCCCCCTGCTTAAGCCAGTACATGTCCAGGCCCGTCTGAAGTTTGCTAGAGTGCATTTGGATGATCCAGAAGAGGATTGGGAGAATGTCATATGGTCAGATGAAACCAAAATAGAACTTTTTGGTAAAAACTCAACTCGTCGTGTTTGGAGGACAAAGAATGCTGAGTTGCATCCAAAGAACACCATACCTACTGTGAAGCATGGGGGTGGAAACATCATGCTTTGGGGCTGTTTTTCTGCAAAGGGACCAGGACGACTGATCCGTGTAAAGGAAAGAATGAATGGGCACATGTATCGTGAGATTTTGAGTGAAAACCTCCTTCCATCAGCAAGGGCATTGAAGATGAAACGTGGCTGGGTCTTTCAGCATGACAATAATCCCAAACACACCGCCCGGGCAACGAAGGAGTGGCTTCGTAAGAAGCATTTCAAGGTCCTGGAGTGGCCTAGCCAGTCTCCAGATCTCAACCCCATAGAAAATCTTTGGAGGGAGTTGAAAGTCTGTGTTGCCCAGCAACAGCCCCAAAACCTCACTGCTCTAGAGGAGATCTGCATGGAGGAATGGGCCAAAATACCAGCAACAGTGTGTGAAAACCTTGTGAAGACTTACAGAAAACGTTTGACCTGTGTCATTGCCAACAAAGGGTATATAACAAAGTATTGAGAAACTTTTGTTATTGACCAAATACTTATTTTCCACCATAATTTGCAAATAAATTCATTAAAAATCCTACAATGTGATTTTCTGGATATTTTTTTCTCAAGTTGTCTGTCATAGTTGACATGTACCTATGATTAAAATTACAGGCATCTCTCATCTTTTTAAGTGGGAGAACTTGCACAATTGGTGGCTGACTAAATACTTTTTTTCCCCACTGTACGTTTTCTCAACCACAGGTTATGGTCAATAATATCAAAGGCTGCACTGAAATCTAACAGTACAACTCCCACAATCTTCTTATTGTCATTTTCTTTCAACCAACCAGTAATTTGTGTCAGGGCAGTACATGTTGAGTGCCCTTCTCTATAAGCATGCTGAAAGTCTGTTGTTAATTTGTTTACAGAGAAATAGCATTGTATTTGGTCAAACACAATTTTTTCTAACAGTTTGCTAAGAGCTGGCAGCAAGCTGATAGGTCTGCTGTTAGAACCAGTAAAGGCCGCTTTACCACTCTTGGGTAGTGGAATGACTTTGGCTTCCCTCCAGGCCTGAGGACAAAGACTTTCCTCTAGGCTCAGATTAAAGATATGACAGATAAGAGTGGCTATAGCGTCAGCTACCACCCTCAGTAGCTTTCCATCTGAGTTGTCAATGCCAGGATGTTTGTCATTATTGATCGATAACAATAATTTTTCCAACTCTCCCACACTAACTTGACAAAATTCAAACGTACAATGCTTTTCTTTCATTATTAGTTTTTTAATGCATGAGTAGGATGGCTCACTGTTCGTTGTTGGCATTTTCTGCCTAAGTTTGCCCACTTTGCCAATGAAGTAATCATTTAAATAATTGGCAACATCAAATGGTTTTGTGATGAATAAGCCATCTGATTCAATGAAAGATGGAGTTGAATTTGTCTTTCTGCCCATCATTTCATTTAAAGTCAGTGGCGGCTCCTGAAAAAATTCTCAGGGGGGGCAATTTTTCTGATGATTTAGGTGACCTACACACATTTTAAAAAAGATATGTCCAGCAACAACATGAAGACAGGGGCAGCATATAAGTCAATACCAGAAGCATTTATTGACTGATCTCAAAAGTGTTGGCTTACCAGGGTTGGTGGAGCCCTCAGTTTCATCTTTGCCTCGCAAAGCTAACTCAAACACTCCGCAAAACTTCACACACTGGATTAGCCGGCTGAGGATGTGGCGGTTCTTGCTAATGTCGTAGTAAATATATTTGTTATAGTGAATATGGAATATGATATGTTGAGTAAAATGTTGTGCTAAGATCTATTTAGGTCAGGAGCTGGTTATAAGTTCTGTTCCTATCCAATAACAATGGACAAAAGGGTCCTATCTTGTCAGCCTTGTCAGCAGGTGGCCAAGGACAACACCCACGCCATAGGCCTCTCAGTTCTTCCAACTCACGAGTTCTTGCTCTGAGGACACACACACACACACACACACACACAAACACACACACACACACATCATCACTGTTAAACACACACACACACACACACACACACACACACACACACATCATCACTGTTAAACACACACACACACACACACACACAAAAATCCCCTCTCTTAGGCTGAACATTTGAAGACAGAGAACCCGACTCAGAGCCAATGCAACAGTGACAGTAGCCTGGAGGGGACCTCGCCCAACTCATCAGGACCAATCAGAAGATCAGAACTACTAGATTCAACCTACTTCATTTATTGCATAAAATGTCTGCACACAATGTTTCGGGGCTCTCTTCAGATAATAATAATAATAATAATAATATGCCATTTAGCAGACGCTTTTATCCAAAGCGACTTACAGTCATGCGTGCATACATTTTTGTGTATGGGTGGTCCCGGGGATCGAACCCACTACCTTGGCGTTACAAGCGCCGTGCTCTACCAGCTGAGCTACAGAAAGTGGATACTCATGGATGCGCATCGCAATTGTAAAATGTCAACACAATTGGAGACACCACGTCATTTTTGGAGACATGTTATTGACAGTAAACTATTGTAGATGCGACTGCTAACTAAATAAAACATTTTAGCTGGCTAGCTAATCATCTTAGCTAAATGTGGGGCAAACAATTCAGTTATTTACCGTTAATTTGAGGGATTGGGGTGAAAGAAATCGAGTTACATAGTGATACTTTACGATATACTGTATTGACAATATCGCAATATTTTAGCGCTAGTCTGCTGTACCTGCACCAAAACACCATTATTGTTCCTTCATAGCTTGTTCTCAATCTTTTCACATTGGGAGCCAATTTGTTTTCAGCACTTTTATTTCCATGACTGATCAAAACTCGTTCTCATGGCTTTCTGATCCCTCTGCAACAGACATATGGTGCGCAATAAAATCACAGTATCGAATCGCAATACGTATAGAATCATGAGACTCGCAATGCATATATCTTATCGTGAGGTTCCTGGCAATTCCCAGCCCAAGTTCATTTGCCACAACAAATCTCTTCGCTAGCAAACGCGATGTCTTCTCCAAAACGGCAATGTGTCTCCAGCAATGTTTACTTTTTTGACGTTCTATGGCATCTCCACTTTCCAAGCATATATGACCACATGTAATATTTTGGTAAGTGATGCAAATAGTGAACTATGTAGGGCCAGGATGTAAAATATATGTAGCTGCAGCAATTTCTCTTATCTGATATGGTAAGTAATGGGGCTTAATGTATAGCTCCCTAAGAGTTTGACGAACGGGTCCGTGCACGCGATTCCAGATATCTTTACCTCTGAATAAACTGCCTTTATTATACCATATCCACCCTGTCCAAAGTCTCTACTTGGTCTCAGTTCTCCAGTAAACTTGTGATTATCAACACTAACCTCATCGTTGTGGCGGCGGACAGCTAGCCTGTATCCCTCATCCAGTTGAGTGGCAATGTTATTTTTTCGTTCGTACCAATTTTTGGAAAATCCTCGGGTGTAGGACTTTCCGCCTTTAGTAGAAACCTGTTGAATTATTAAATTTGGTCTGGGAGGTCCTAATTGTTTCGTTGCCAATTTATCTTCATTTGTTCGCCGACAAAAAGGAACTTCTTTCAAAGACACAATCGAGTTGCACTGAAGCCTAGCCATTTTGATAGTAGTAGTGAATTGATTGAGGCTGCTACCCGGTCTTTTCTTAGCTACGTTCATGGTTACGTTACGTATGACGAAAGCGCGTAAGTGCAAGCCCTCAGACACCCATAGAGATTGTATTGAAAGCTCTGAAATTTGAAAAAAATAGATTTTACATGGGAGTCTATGACAGACTTCTGGGCGATTTTCAACCTGACTGAAATCGCCCCAAAAGGGGGGGGAGCCATTTGAAGCACGACTTTAGCCTGATTGGACATTTAGTGGCAGTGTGGCACTGTGGCAGATCAGACGTCTAGATTACAACACTGATAACTACTGTTGCCGTGATATAATTGATTAGAAAAAAAATCCCTTCCTTTTCCCGTTTGGCAGTGCGTCGCCCATATCGCCCTATTGAACACACCGCCCCTGTTTAAAGTACTCCAAAGTATTATATTATTGATCTTGGCTTCATAATACAGTTTCTTCTTCTTTTTGTTGAGTTTAGTCACATCATTTCTCAATTTGCAGTAAGTCAGCCAGTCGGATGTGCAGCCAGACTTTTTAGCCACTTTTTCCCCATCTCTTTCAACCATACAGTTTTTCAATTTCTCATCAATCAATGGAGCCTTAACAGTTCTAACAGTTTCTTAACAGGTGGCATGTTTATCAATTTCATAAATTCATCAAGTGCAGCGTCTGGATGTTCCTTTATTAATCACATTAGACCAACAGATATGTTTAACTTCATCCACATAAGAGTCACAGCAAAATCTTTTGTATGATCTGTTATACATTATTTTAGGCCCAGCATTTGGAACTTGGGTTTTCCAGGATAAAGCCACTATATTGTGATCACTGCATCCAGTGGGTACGGATACAGCTTTAGAACAAAGTTCTACAGTATTAGTAAAAATGTGATCAATACATGTGGATGACCTTGTTCCTGTAGTGTTTGTAAACACCCTGGTAGGTTGATTAACAACCTGAACCAGATTACAGGCACTGGTTACAGTGAGAAGCTTCCTCTTGAGCGGACAGCTTGATGAAAACCAGTCAAAATTCAGATCCCCAAGAAAGTAAACCTCTCTGTTTACATCAAATACACTATCAAGCATTTCACACATATTATTTAAATACTGACTGTTAGCACTTGGTGGCCTATAGGAACACCCCAAAAGAAAAGGCTTTAGATGTGCCAGGTGAACCTGCAACCACAACACTTCAATAACACTTGACATAAGATCTTCTCTAAACATTACAGGGATATGGCTCTGAATATATACAGCAACACCTCCTCCATAAGCATTACAGTCTCTTCTATAGATGTTATATCCTTGTATTGCTACTGCTGTATCATCAAATGAAATATCTAAGTGAGTCTCAGAAATGGCTAATATATTAATGTTATCTGATATTAGCAAGTTATTGATTTCATTAACCTTATTTCTAAGGCTACATATAGTAATATGGGCTATTTTCAGCCCTTTCCTGGGTAGCTTATCAGAGATAGACATAATATGGAAAAGAGCAAACAAAGGAAGTTAAAAAATATATACATTCAGCAGTGCATTAATCAGTTGTGTGTGTGTGTGTGTGTGTGTGTGTGCTGCAGGGTTGAAGCTACGAACCCATAGGCTTGGCTCTCTCATCCCTTCCAGGCTTTTGGGAGGGAGGGTGGACAATGAGCCTGTCATAGTGGATGTAACTGATAGATGAATTTGTATGTTTATGGTAATGACTAAAATTGTTCCACCCCGATACTGTATGACTGTGTAAACTGTGTTAGAGTTATAAGATGCTAACAGAGAAGGGGGTTAGAAACAGCTGAGACAGACATTCCAGGAGAAAGGAAGCTGTCCTATTTAAACATTCTATACTGTGGAAATGTACAGGCTGCCTAAAGGTGGGCGGAGCAAAGTCCTTTGTGTGGACGCATATAAAAAGGCTGTGTGTGTTTTTGGCACCAGAGTGCTCTCATTGAATAAAAATGCTGATCCCTTGCAGACTGGAGAATTGTTTAATTCATTCTTAAATAGAGTCTTACACCCGCTGGGGATTATTCAAAGTTTAGTATTAGAGATAGAAATTCTCGTGACAGTAACCAATGTCCCCACGCGCTCTGGCAGCTTTCATGGCTGGGATAAGTTATTTCCTCTTCTGGCGCACAGCTGCAGGATTTGTCATTGAGGAAGATGTACGTTCCTTTCAAGTTCTTGGCCTTGAACCTCAGGAACTTGACCACTATCGGCCTGGGCCTGTCACCTGGACCGGTGGTGGGTTTTCCAGTCCTGTGGGTGCGTTCCACCTCAATCTTCCTGTGGTCCATCTTCAGTTTCTCAGAGATTATTTCCCTCACTTTGTCTTCAGACTCCATCCACGTCTCATGTGGAGATTCTGCAATTCTGTCCACAACCATGTTGTTCCGCCTTGATTGTCCCTCGAGATAATCTGATTTCTCTGTCATTGTTATCATGGATTCACATACAGAACTGATGTCCTCTGTCAATGATTTACAGTTGCTGTCATCTTGCCGTTCTCCTGTTTAAACTCATTAAACTGACCCTGGGAGAACTGGAAACTGTGCTTCAGGTCCTGGACCTCTCTGGTCAGGTCACTCATTATTTTATTAGTTGACTCCACCAGTATTTGGACATAACACTTGAAGCTATTTTCTTGTTGTTGTAACAACTGTTTGTAGAACTATTTTTGTTCGTTTAAAAGATTATTCACCTGTGACAGAGAGACACCCCTGTCCTCAACAGTACTCCCGCTGGCTTTGGTCTTTGTCATGGTAGCAATGTAGGTTATGCTGTTACTCCTCGTAGTTCCAGACAGGGCAGGTCGTAGGGAAGATTGGAAACAACAACAACAAACAGCAGGGATCTAGACAGCTACAAGCCCGGGACAATCCGCGGTCCCAGCCACAATGGCTAACCGGGCTGAGTTCAAGCCCTCAAGAAAACCCAGCTAGCTTGATAGGCAGCCTTGGTCGGCAGGATCACTGGACAGATAGTACCGGTCCCAGCAACTGATGCCAACAGCGTCGCGGGATCCAAACTCAAAAGGTAGCTAGCTAGTAACCAAACTTTCAAAACTTTCCAAAACAACAAACTTTCCAAAACAACAAACCGAGCACTTCCTTGTTCCGTGTTCTGCGCTCAACAGGAAGTGACGTGTGGGAAAGAGGGAAAGGGAGAGACACACACACACCGACAGAGGCAGAAAGAGAGGGCAAACGGGCAGGTGCTTGAGCACTGGTTGAGCCCTATCTGTGCATGTGCCTGATCTAGTATAATACGAATTGTAATTCGTAACATATATGAAATGGGTGATGGATATCCACAAATTAATACATACCATACGAAACGTAACATATACTAAATGGAGTGTCTCGGATTTACATACAGAATACGAAATGCTCTGAGACCAGGTTGCAGCACAGTGGTTGCTACAGTCTTTCACCTATGTCCCTTTTCTTCAGTGGTGCACCTGTATTTCCCATTAACAGTACTAGCCAATTCCCCTTATTGTGGTATGTCCACCCTCTGTAGGGGCACACAAACAGTAGCACATTGGTAAATTCCACTGTGGCACACAAACAGTACCATACAGTAGTAGATTCCACTGATATACTGTACATGTCATTGATACATTCTTCTTCTTCTTCTTCTTCTTCTTCTTCTTCTTCTTCAGTGGTGTACATGTGCTGCTCATGGGACACCTTTCGGAGGCTGATGGTACAGTTCTGGAGGGAGGGCCTGCCCCCGGAGGACTATGCATTCTTCTTCATCGACCTGTTCGGCCACAGCCTGAGGAAGCAGCCCGCTAGGCCCTGGTACAGAGGAGACTCAGACGACCACGCCGCCAAGAAGGCCTTCAGGGTGAGAGGGGGATGACAGAGAGGAATGAGGGAGGTCTGTAGGAACGAAGGGAGGATAGAATGAGTAAGGGGTATGGGTGAGGGATTTAGTGGGGACCGAGTCTTTGGGTCTTGGAAAAGCGCTATAAAAATCAGATTTAATATTATGCTGTAGTTATGAGTAAGATACGACTGGTATGAAGGAGGGATGAGAGATTATAATTTTTTAACCCTACTTTTACCAGGTAGTCTAAAAAAGAGGAATGGAGGGGGGGATTTAATGAGTAGAGGATATAGGAGAGGGATTTAGTGGGATACAGTACTGTAGTTATGAGTGATATTACGATGGGAGGGAGGGTAAATGAGTGATGACTGAGCAAGAGATAAGAGAAAAAAGGCTTCAATCATGCAGCTGTATCGGCATGTTATATTATTTTGATAATGTTGTGAAACAGAAAGTTTAATTGGAGAGTTGCCTAAACATGCATGGTTTTTCTGTGATATACAGTACCTTACAAACGTAATCACACCCCCTGACTTTTTCCACGTTTTGTTGTGTTACAGCCTGAATTTAAAATTGATTAAATATATTTTTTAATGTAACTGGCCTACAAACAATACCCACTAATGTCAAAGTGGAATTATGTTTTTACAAATTATAGATGCACTATGCAGAAATCGCTCCGTCATTTCCTGGTTGCTAAAATTCGAATAGTTCGCCTAATTTCAGTTTATGTAAAAAAAGCAAGAAAAAAAAGCAAGTATAGTGTAGAGAATCATTGTACCATCTAAACCACTGTGAAATATATTTAACATAACCAAAAATATTGTATTTTCAGCAGTTTGAAGCTGGTGTACAAAACCGAAAGTAAAAGACTCAAAAACAAAACTTAAGAACGGGAAGCATAGAAATAGCGCACATAGAACAGATCTACTGCTTCTTAGACTTTCAGTGAGTGACAGATTTATAACTCACATTTCTATATGAATTTGGTCGGGTAGCCCAAAAAGTTACATATTGCAGCTTTAATTAAAAATGAAAAGCTAAAATGTTGAGGCAATAACTATTCAACCCCTTTGTTATGGCAAGCTTAAATAAGTTCAAGTTTGCTTAACAAGTCACATAATTTGTCGCTGGGGGTACCTGTGTCTGCGGCCATAGTGCCTACTCCTACGATTTTGAAGTCGACGTCGGCAACCTTCTGTCCCTGCTTTGGATTGAGCGGGGATTCTCCATCTGTCGGAGGCCTGCACCAGGCGCCGGGAGCAACGGGCTCAAGTTATCCTGCCTCCCGCCCGTCCATAAAGGGTTCTCCAAATCCTGTGAAGCGTGGGAGTGGGCGGATTTCCTTGTTTTGGGAAGCTCCATCCATGGTAAGAAATGTGACCATTCCTGGTGCAAAAACAATGTCCTATCCCGGAGCTCGAGTAAATGACATTACTAAACTGCTCCCGAGTGTACTACGTCAGGACATGGAAATCGATTATATCGTAGTCCATGTGGGTTTTAATGACATCATGAAGGGCAGCTCTGAACAGTTTTAAAGAGCTGATTGACTCTCTGCTAGACACTAATAAAAGACACATCATATCTGGCCCTGTGCCCTTTCTGAGTCGTGACATTGAACACTTTAGCAGGATTCTTTCTCTTCACAACTGGCTACGTGATTATTGCAGCTCAATGGGTGTAACTTTTGTTGACAATTTCGATACCTTTTGGAAACAGATTTTATATGGAGGATGGGATCCACCCAAATCATTTGGGTTCCTGGATCCTTTCACAGCATTATAAGGCTACGTTGAGACAATTACTTATCAATGACTCAAGCCCAGCTCAGTTATTCCCTATCATTGTGACACTGAGTTGTCATAATGCTTCAGCAAATGTACATTATACCAGGGGCATTGGTAGACATAATGTAAGTAACCTAATTTATGTCCCTCTAACGGCCCTGAATGCCTCTGCTGATCCTACAGCTATTGTATGCAGCAATCGTGTGCCTATGAACCAGATTTATACTGTTAGCACTGAGGCGGTGTGCCCTAGTAGGAAGTCCACTGTGTGCAGCTCATCCTGCACTAACATAAATAACATGAGAATATCTACTTATGCTAAGCTTCCCAGTAAAGCAATGAAAACAAGTAAGCATCCCAGAAGAAAGGTGCTCAAAATAGCCCACGTTAACCTATGTAGCTTAAGAAACAAGGTTCATGAAATCAATAATTTGCTAGTAACAGATTACATTCATCTGCATTTCTTGCTGTTTGGGGTTTTAAGATGGGTTTCTGTATAGCACCTTGTGACATCTGCTGATGTAAAAAGGGCTTTATGAATAAAATTTGATTGAATTTGATTGATATTCTGACTATCACTGAAACTCACTTAGATAATACATTTGATGATACAGTGGTAGAATTACAATGTTATAACATTTACAGAAAAGACAGAAATGCCAATGGTGGAGGTGTTGCTTTTTATATTCAGAACCACATTCCTGTAAAGCTCAGAGAAGATCTCATGTTAAATACTGTTGAAGTACAGTGGGGAAAAAAGCATTTAGTCAGCCACCAATTGTGCAAGTTCTCCCACTTAAAAAGATGAGAGAGGCCTGTAATTTTCATCATAGGTACACGTCAACTATGACAGACAAAATGAGAAAAAAAATCCAGAAAATCAAATTGTAGGATTTTTAATGAATTTATTTGCAAATTATGGTGGAAAATAAGTATTTGGTCAATAACTAATGTTTCTCAATACTTTGTTATATACCCTTTGTTGGCAATGACACAGGTCAAACGTTTTCTGTAAGTCTTCACAAGGTTTTCACACACTGTTGCTGGTATTTTGGCCCATTCCTCCATGCAGATCTCCTCTAGAGCAGTGATGTTTTGGGGCTGTCGCTGGGCAACACAGACTTTCAACTCCCTCCAAAGATTTTCTATGGGGTTGAGATCTGGAGACTGGCTAGGCCACTCCAGGACCTTGAAATGCTTCTTACGAAGCCACTCCTTCGTTGCCCGGGCGGTGTGTTTGGGATCATTGTCATGCTGAAAGACTCAGCCACGTTTCATCTTCAATGCCCTTGCTGATGGAAGGAGGTTTTCACTCAAAATATCACGATACATGGCCCCATTCATTATTTCCTTTACATGGATCAGTCGTCCTGGTCCCTTTGCAGAAAAACAGCCCCAAAGCATGATGTTTCCACCCCCATGCTTCACAGTAGGTATGGTGTTCTTTGGATGCAACTCAGCATTCTTTGTCCTCCAAACACGACGAGTTGAGTTTTTACCAAATAATTCTATTTTGGTTTCATCTGACCATATGACATTCTCCCAATCCTCTTCTGGATCATCCAAATGCACTCTAGCAAACTTCAGACGGGCCTGGACATGTACTGGCTTAAGCAGGGGGACACGTCTGGCACTGCAGGATTTGAGTCCCTGGCGGCGTAGTGTGTTACTGATGGTAGGCTTTGTTACTTTGGTCCCAGCTCTCTGCAGGTCATTCACTAGGTCCCCCCGTGTGGTTCTGGGATTTTTGCTCACAGTTCTTGTGATCATTTTGACCCCACGGGGGGAGATCTTGCGTCCAGATCGAGGGAGATTATCAGTGGTCTTGTATGTCTTCCATTTCCTAATAATTGCTCCCACAGTTGATTTCTTCAAACCAAGCTGCTTACATATTGCAGATTCAGTCTTCCCAGCCTGGTGCAGGTCTACAATTTTGTTTCTGGTGTCCTTTGACAGCTCTTTGGTCTTGGGCATAGTGGAGTTTGGAGTGTGACTGTTTGAGGTTGTGGACAGGTGTCTTTTATACTGATAACAAGTTCAAACAGGTGCCATTAATACAGGTAACGAGTGGAGGACAGAGGAGCCTCTTAAAGAAGAAGTTACAGATCTGTGAGAGCCAGAAACATTGAGAAACATTAGTTATTGACCAAATACTTATTTTCCACCATAATTTGCAAATAAATTCATTAAAAATCCTACAATGTGATTTTCTGGATTTTTTTTCTCATTTTGTCTGTCATAGTTGACGTGTACCTATGATGAAAATTACAGGCCTCTCTCATCTTTTTAAGTGGGAGAACTTGCACAATTGGTGGCTGACTAAATACTTTTTTCCCCCACTGTAATATGGCGACAGGTTCATCTGCCTCACCTAAAGCCCATTCTTGTGGGAAGCTACTATAGACCACCAAGTGCTAACAGTCAGTATCTGGATAACATGTGTGACATGCTTGATAATGTATGTGATATCAACAGAGAGGTATATTTTCTGGGTGATTTAAATATTGACTGGCTTTCATCAAGCTGCCCACTCAAGAAAACACTTCAAACTGTAACCAGTGCCTGCAACATGGTTCAGGTTATCAGTCAACCTACCAGGGTAGTTACAAACAGCACAGGAATTAAATCATCAACATGTATTGATCACATCTTTACTCTTGCTGCAGAAATTTGTTTTAAAGCAGTATCCAGATCCATCGGATGTAGTGATCACAATATAGTAGCCATATCTAGGAAAACCAAAGTTCCAAAGGCTGGGCCTAATATAGTGTATAAGAGGTCATACAATAAGAATTGAAGTGATTCCTATGTTGTTGATGTAAAGAATATTTGTTGGTCCGTGGTGTGTAATGAGGATCAAACAGACGCTGCCCTTGACACATTTGTGAAATTGCTTATTCCAGTTACTAATAAGCATTGGCACCAGAACAGGGCAGCACGGCTGGCCCTTGGATGTACACAGAGAGCTAACATTAATAAAATGCATGTCAATCTCTCCTGGCTCAAAGTGGAGGAGAGATTGACTTAATCACTACGTGTATTTTTGAGAGGTATTGATATGTTGAATCCACCGAGCTGTCTGTTTGAACTACTGGCGCACAGCTCGGACACCCATGCATACCCCACAAGACATGCCAAAAGTGGTCTCTTCACAGTCCCCAAGTCCAGAACAGACTATGCACAGTACTACATAGAACCATGACTACATGGAACTCTATTCCACATCAAGTAACTGATGCAAGCAGTACAATTAGATTTAAAAAACAGATAAAAATACACCTTATGGAACAGCGGGACTGTGAAGCATCACAAACATGCATACACACACACGATAACATACGCACTATACACACACTTACACATGGATTTTGTATTGTAGATACAGTGGGGAGAACAAGTATTTGATACACTGCCGATTTTGCAGGTTTTCCCACTTACAAAGCATGTAGAGGTCTGTAATTTTTATCATAGGTACACTTCAACTGTGAGAGACGGAATCTAAAACAAAAATCCAGAAAATCACATTGTATGATTTCTAAGTAATTAATTTGCATTTTATTGCATGACATAAGTATTTGATACATCAGAAAAGCAGAACTTAATATTTGGTACAGAAACCTTTGTTTGCAATTACAGAGATCATACATTTCCTATAGGTCTTGACCAGGTTTGCACACACTGCAGCAGGGATTTTGGCCCACTCCTCCATACAGACCTTCTCCAGATCCTTCAGGTTTCGGGGCTGTCGCTGGGCAATACGGACTTTCAGCTCCCTCCAAAGATTTTCTATTGGGTTCAGGTCTGGAGACTGGCTAGGCCACTCCAGGACCTCGAGATGCTTCTTACGGAGCCACTCCTTAGTTGACCTGGCTGTGTGTTTCGGGTCGTTGTCATGCTGGAAGACCCAGCCACGACCCATCTTCAATGCTCTTACTGAGGGAAGGAGGTTGTTGGCCAAGATCTCGCGATACATGGCCCCATCCATCCTCCCCTCAATACGGTGCAGTCGTCCTGTCCCCTTTGCAGAAAAGCATCCCCAAAGAATGATGTTTCCACCTCCATGCTTCACGGTTGGGATGGTGTTCTTGGTGTTGTACTCATCCTTCTTCTTCCTCCAAACACGGCGAGTGGAGTTTAGACCAAAAAGCTCTATTTTTGTCTCATCAGACCACATGACCCTCTCCCATTCCTCCTCTGGATCATCCAGATGGTCATTGGCAAACTTCAGACGGGCCTGGACATGCACTGGCTTGAGCAGGGGGACCTTGCGTGCGCTGCAGGATTTTAATCCATGACGGCGTAGTGTGTAACTAATGGTTTTCTTTGAGACTGTGGTCCCAGCTCTCTTCAGGTCATTGACCAGGTCCTTCCGTGTAGTTCTGGGCTGATCCCTCACCTTCCTCATGATCATTGATGCCACACGAGGTGAGATCTTGCATGGAGACCCAGACCGAGGGTGATTGACCGTCATCTTGAACTTCTTCCATTTTCTAATAATTGCGCCAACAGTTGTTGCCTTCTCACCAAACTGCTTGCCTATTGTCCTGTAGCCCATCCCAGCCTTGTGCAGGTCTACAATTTTATCCCTGATGTCCTTACACAGCTCTCTGGTCTTGGCCATTGTGGAGAGGTTGGAGTCTGTTTGATTGAGTGTGTGGACAGGTGTCTTTTATACAGGTAACGAGTTCAAACAGGTGCAGTTAATACAGGTAATGAGTGGAGAACAGGAGGGCTTCTTAAAGAAAAACTAACAGGTCTGTGAGAGCCGGAATTCTTACTGGTTGGTAGGTGATCAAATACTTATGTCATGCAATAAAATGCATATTAATTACTTAAAAATCATACAATGTGATTTTCTGGATTTTTGTTTTAGATTCCGTCTCTCACAGTTGAAGTGTACCTATGATAAAAATTACAGACCTCTACATGGCTTTGTAAGTAGGAAAACCTGCAAAATCAGCAGTGTATCAAATACTTGTTTTCCCCACTGTATGTGGTAGAGGTGGAGTAGGGGCCTGAGGGCACACAGTGTGTTGTGAAATCTGTGAATTTATATGTTTTTAAAATTGTATAACTGCCTTAATTTTGCTGGACCCCAGCAAGAGTAGCTGAGCTAATGGGGATCCATAATACATTTACATTTTACATTTTAGTCATTTAGCAGACGCTCTTATCCAGAGCGACTTACAGTTAGTTAGTGCATACATTATTTATTTTTTCATACCCCCTGTGGGAATCGAACCCACAACCCTGGCGTTGCAAACGCCATGCTCTATCAACTGAGCTACATCCCTAATAAATACAAATACAAATTAGTTGCATGGACACTGTGTGCAAAAATAGGGTTTAACATAATTTTTGAATGACTACCTCTGTACCCCACACATACAATTATCTGTAAGGTCCCTCAGTTGAGCAGTGAATTTCAAACACAGATTCACCACAAAGACCAGGGAAGTTTTTCAATTTCTTGCAGAGAAGGGCACCTATTGGTAGATGGGTAAAAATACACCAAACAAAAATATAAACGCAACATGCAACAAATTCAAAGATTTTACTGAGTTACAGTTCATATAAGGAAATCAGTCAATTGAAATAAATTAATTATGCCCTAATCTATGGATTTCACATGACTGGGAATACAGATAAGCATCTGTTGGTCACAGATAAACTACACAACCAAAAGTATGTGGACACCTGCTCATCGAACATCTCATTTCAAAATCATGGGCATTAATATGGACTTGGTCCCCCCTTTGCTGCTATAACAGCCTCCATTCTTCTGGGAAGGCTTTCCACTAGATGTTGGAACATTGCTGCGGGGACTCGCTTCTATTCAACCACAAGTGCATTAGTGAAGACAGGCACTGATGTTGGGCAATTAGGCATGGCTTGGCATTGCGCATAGTGATCTTAGGCTTGTGTGCGGCTGCTCGGCCATGGAAGCCCATTTCATTAAGCTCCCGACGAGCAGTTCTTGTTCTGACGTTGTCACGACTTCCTCCGAAGCTGCCTCCTCTCCTTGTTCGGGCAGGCTTCGGCGTTCGTCATCACTGGCCTTCCAGCCACTGCCGCTCCTCTTTTCATCATTCCATTTGTTTTGTCTTGTTTTTTTACACACACCTGGTTCATATCCCCTCATCAGTCCCTGTATAAGTATTCCCTCTGCCCCCCATGTCTTTGTGTGTGATTGTTTCCATGTGGAGGTGTCGATAGCTCGGTGGAGCATTATGTACTTTATCGCCGGGATATTCACCCGTGTGTTTTGTTTTCCCCAGTGCGCCGTTAAGTCGCACTGTAGTTGTTTTACGCATTGCTGCGAACCGCTGTATTGGCCGAATAAACCATTATTCTGTGATTTACACCTCCTGCGCCTGACTCCGTCCAAATCACCCGCTACAGACATTGCTTCCAGAGGCAGTTTGGAACTCGGTGGTGACAGACAATTTTGATGCGTTACGCGCTTCAGCACTCGGCCGTCCCGTTCTGTGAGCTTGTGTGGCCTACCACTTAGCGGCTGAGCCGTTGTTGCTCCTAGACGTTTCCACTTCCCAAACTGACTTGTTGGGAAGGTGGCATGCTATGACAGTGCCACGCTGAAACTGCCAATGTTCGTCTATGGAGATTGCATGGCTGTGTGCTCTATTTTATACACCTGTCAGCAACGGGTGTGGCTGAAATAGACGAATCCACTAATTTGAAGGGGTTTCCACATACTTTTGTATATATAGTGTACCTTAAAAAAAAAGTATGGGCGTGGATCAGAAAACCAGTCAGTATCTTGTGTGACGACCATTTGCCTCATGCAGCGCGACACATCTCCTTGGCATAGAGGTGATCAGGCTGTTGTTTGTGGCCTGTGGAATGTTGTCCCACTCCTCTTCAAAGGCTGTGCGAAGTTGCTGGATATGGGTGGGAACTGGAGCACGCTGTCGTACACGTCGATCCAGAGCATCCCAAATATGCTCAATGGGTGATGTCTGGTGAGTATGCAGGCCATGGAAGAACTCGGACAACATGAGGTGATGGCGGCAGATGAATGGCACGACAATGGGCCTCATGATCTCGTCACGGTATCTCTGTGCATTGAAATTGCCATCGATAAAATACAATTGTGTTTATTGTCTGTAGCTTATGCCTGCCCATACCATAACCCCACCGCCACCATGAGGCACTCTGTTCACAACGTTGACACTGGCAAACTGCTCGCCGACATGACGCCATTCACGTGGTCTGCGGTTGTGAGACCAGTTGGACGTACTGCCAAATTCTATAAAACGACCTTGGAGGTGGCTTATGGTAGAGAAATTAACATAACATTATCTGGCAACAGCTCTGGTTGACATTCCTGCAGTCAGCATGCCAATTGCACACTCCCTCAAAACTTGAGACATCTGTGGCATTGTGTTGTGTGACAAAACTGCACATTTTAGAGTGGCCTTTTATTGTCCCAAGCACAAGGTGCACTTGTGTAATGATCATGCTGTTTAATCAGCTTCTTCATATGCCACACCTGTCAGGTGGATGGATTATCTTGGCAAAGGAGAAATGCTCACTAACAGGGATGTAAACAGATTTGTGCACAGCATTTGAGAGAAATAAGCTTTTTGTACGTATGGAACATTTCTGGGATCTTTGATTTCAGCTCATGAAACATGGTACCATATTTTTGTTCAGTATAAAATAAAAAAGCAGACATTGAATATCCATTTGAGCATGGTGAAGTTATTAATTCCACTTTGAATGGTGTGTCAATACACCCAGTCACTACAAAGATACAGGATCCTTCCTAACTCAGTTGTTCACCATGAGGCCAATGGTTACTTTAAAACAGTTACAGAGTTAAATGGCTGTTATAGGAGAAAACTGAGGATGGATCAACAACATTGTAGTTACTCCACAATGCTAACCTAATTGACAGAGTGAAAAGAAGGAAGCCTGTACAGAATACAAATAATCCAAAACATGCATCCTGTTCGCAACAAGTCACTAAAGTAATACTGCTAAATATGTGGTAAAGCAATGAACTTTTTGTCCTCAATATGAAGTGTTATGTTTGGGGCAAATCCAATATCACACATTACTGAGTACCACTCTCTATATTTTCAAGCATAGTGGTAGCTGCATCATGCTATTGGTATGCTTGTAATCGTTAAGGACTGGGGAGTCAGAATGGAGCTAAGCACAGGCAAATCCTAGAGGAAAACATGGTTCAGTCTGCTTTCCACCAGACACTGGAAGATGAATTCCCTTTTCAGCAGGACAATAACCTAAAACACAAGGCCAAATCTACACTGGGGTTGCTTACCAATAAGACTGTGAATGTTCTTGAGTGGCCGAGTTACAGTTTTGACT
Organism: Coregonus lavaretus; assembly: GCF_964263955.1. Classification (NCBI taxonomy): domain Eukaryota; kingdom Metazoa; phylum Chordata; class Actinopteri; order Salmoniformes; family Salmonidae; genus Coregonus; species Coregonus lavaretus. The sequence continues at coordinate 23,400,320 of NC_139990.1, forward strand.
TAAATCTACTTGAAAATCTATGCCAAGACCTGAAAATGGTTGTCTAGCAATGATCAACAACCAATTTAACAGAGCTTGAAGAATTTTGATAAGAATAATGGGCAAATGTTACACAATCTAGGTGTGGAAAGCTCTTAGAGACTTACCCAGAAAGACTCACAGCTGTAATCGCTATCAAAGGTGCTTCTACAAAGTATTGACCTCTAGGGGTGTGAATACCTATGTAAATTAGATTTTTCTGTATTTGATTTCCAATAAATGTGCTAAAATGTTGACTTCACTTTGTCATTATTGGGTATTCTGTGTAGATAGGTGAGAAAACAAATCAATTTAATCAATTTTGAATTCAGGCTGTAACACAACAACATGTGGAATAAGTCAAGGGGTATGAATACTTTCTGAAGGCAATGTGAGGGAAAAAAGTATTTAATCCCCTGCTGATTTTGTACGTTTGCCCGCTGACAAAGAAATGATCCGTCTATAATTTGAATGGTAGGTTTATTTGAACAGTGAGAGACAGAATAACAACAAAAAAATCCAGAAAAACACATGTAAAAAATGTTATAAATTGACTTGCATTTGAATGAGGGAAATAAGTATTTGACCCCCTCTCAATCAGAATGATTTCTGGCTCCCAGGTGTCTTTTATACAGGTAACGAGCTGAGATTAGGAGCACACTCTTAAAGGGAGTGTCCTAATCTCAGCTTGTTACCTGTATAAAAGACACCTGTCCACAGAAGCAATCAATCAATCAGATTCCAAACTCTCCACCATAGCCAAGACCAAAGAGCTCTCCAAGGATGTCAGGGACAAGATTGTAGACCTACACAAGGCTGGAATGGGCTACAAGACCATCGCCAAGCAGCTTGGTGAGAAGGTAACAACAGTTGGTGCGATTATTCGCAAATGGAAGAAACACAAAATAACTGTCAATCTCCCTCGGCCTGGCACTCCATGCAAGATCTCACCTTGTGGAGTTGCAATGATCAAGAGAACGGTGAGGAATCAGCCCAGAACTACACGGGAGGATCTTGTCAATGACCTCAAGGCAGCTGGGACCATAGTCACCAAGAAAACAATTGGTAACAAACTACGCCGTGAAGGACTGAAATCCTGCAGCGCCCGCAAGGTCCCCCTGCTCAAGAAAGCACATATACAGGCCCGTCTGAAGTTTACCAATGAACATCTGAATGATTCAGAGGAGAACTGGGTGAAAGTGTTGTGGTCAGATGAGACCAAAATCGAGCTTTTTGGCATCAACTCAACTCGCCGTGTTTGGAGGAGGAGGAATGCTGCATATGACCCCAAGAACACCATCCCCACCGTCAAACATGGAGGTGGAAACATTATGCTTTGGGGGTGTTTTTCTGCTAAGGGGACAGGACAACTTCACCGCATCAAAGGGACGATGGACGGGGCCATGTACCGTCAAATCTTGGGCGAGAACCTCCTTCCCTCAGCCAGGGCATTGAAAATGGGTCGTGGATGGGTATTCCAGCATGACAATGACCCAAAACACAGGAGTGGCTCAAGAAGAAGCAAATTAAGGTCCTGGAGTAGCCTAGCCAGTCTCCAGACCTTAATCCCATAGAAAATCTGTGGAGAGAGCTGAAGGTTCGAGTTGCCAAACGTCAGCCTCGAAACCTTAATGACTTGGAGAAGATCTGCAAAGAGGAGTGGGACAAAATCCCTCCTGAGATGTGTGCAAACCTGGTGGCCAACTACAAGAAACGTCTGACCTCTGTGATTGCAAGGGTTTTGCCACCAAGTACTAAATCATGTTTTGCAGAGGGGTCAAATACTTATTTCCCTCATTAAAATGCAAATCATTTTATAACATTTTTGACATGAGTTTTTCTGGATTTTGTTGTTGTTATTCTGTCTCTCACTGTTCAAATAAACCTACCATTAAAATTATAGACTGATCATGAATTTGTCAGTGGGCAAACGTACAAAATCAGCAGGGGATCAAATACTTTTTTCCCTCACTGTATGTACCTGTTTCAAGAGAGGAATGGATGAGAGACGAAGGAATTAGGAAAAAATGACTATGCCAAAAATATGCTACAGCTTAATATGTCTGGTTATATCTCCCAATACACAGTAACACTGTATGAGGACTATAGTGTGTTTAGCATGCAGATGTCTTGATGACAGTACCCAAACTACAACCACACCTACAACGTTACGGCCAGTTACCACTTGGTATTATGGTCTATTAACCCAAGCTAAACCCAGCATACTAAACCATTTGACAAAACAAACTTGCACAATGAATTGAAGTTATGTCTCTCTGGCGGACATTTTAAGTACTAACCAGGCCCGACCCTGAACAGGTGTGTTCAGGGTGGTATGGCCACAAGCATATTTTTTTTACCCCGTTTCCTCCCTGAATAAGGTCCCTTGGCTCATCTCTGCAACTCCTCAATGGGCTCGGGAGAGGCGAAGGTCGAGTCATGTGTCCTCCGAAACATGACCTGCCTGGCCGTCTACTTCTTATCACACTGCTCGCTTAACCTGGAAGTCAGCCGCACCAATGTGTCGGAGGAAACACAGTTCGACTGACAACCGGGGTCAGCTTGCAGGTGCCCGGCCCTGTCACAAGGAGTCGCTAGAGAACGATGAGCAAAGGAAAGCCCCTCCGGCAAACCCTCCTACCCCGGACGTCTCTAAGCCAATTGTGTGCCGTCCTATGGAGCTCCCGGTCACAGCCAGTTGGACACAGCCTGGGATCAAACCCCAGGCTGTAGTTGCACCTCAGCACTGCGGTGCTTTTGACCGCTGTGCCACCCAGGAAAGATATCAATGCCAAACTAAACATGGTTAATCGTGGTAATGTCTTTGATGACCCTAAAAAGTTTCAAGTGTGAAGTGGATTTACAAAGGAGTCGATTTACAAAGGATTTAAATGGACACGTAAAGTCTGATTTCCTGATTTATCAATAACTCAAGCATCTCTTATCCATTCCCTTAGCTCAAACTAAGTTAAGAGATGTACCATGGGCATACGTACCGAATTGTGTGTTATTTGGACTTACTGTTAATGAGAATACGTTTTTCAAAGGTTTTCCAAAATGTCCAAGATGGAGGAAAATCTGTCCAGGCGGACCTTATGTGTCCTTGAGGCAAATTTGTTCAGCATGAGAAAAGACACCTACATACAACATTTCAAGTCTCTAGGTCAATATGACTGTTTAAGTGAGACTGCTTATTACAGTGCCACCTATAAGCCTATTGGTGACATTCTTTTTGACCAAGTCATGGCCTCTAGTTTATGTGTGCCAAATTAGAAAAAAAGTGACCAATCTGTGCTAGAGTTATTTGACCATGTCAATGATTTTTTAAATATCTAAGAATAACAATAGGTCTCACATCTTCGCTGTGAACCTCTGATTAAAATGATACGCAGGAGTTGACGAGTGTTTGTAAAGTATGTAACATGAGACTATGGCAATGTGTATGGTATAATCTGTATGTTATGTGTTATGTTATTGCGTTTTTCTGACTGGTTGTCATTCATCTATCTTGACAGAGTGTGAAGATCCTGACCTACAAAGAGCCACAGAACCCGGAGTACAAGGAGTTTGTTTCCAACCTGAAGACGGACGCCATGAACATGTTCAACTTCACTGTAGAAGACTCGCTGGTAAGTGAGGATGGCCAATTGGTTGCTTGCCTGGTTTGTTGGTTGATTGACAGATTGATTGACAGGCAGGGGGATACCAGAATAGAAAGAAGGTAGAAATAAGACAGTAAAAGTAAAACTACATATGATGTTGGTGGGAGAGTGGTAGAGACAAAGAGGGTGTCTCTCTTATTCATAGGATGGACACTCAAGAACATCCAACTTTGGAAAGGATTGTACCTCCTTAATTAGATGTACAAACACAGGCAGACTCATAGACCAACAGAAATGGAATCGCCTCTTGCTGCTTATCTGCTGGCTCACAGTTACCGATGTGGGCCCAAACTGTACCGCCTCTATCTGCCTTCACAATGCATGACCTTTCAAAGGCTGCTGGGCCAAGAGGTTGTAGAATTTTCATAATTTCCCCTCAGTCCTAATGGATCTCATGGGAAAAAAACAATGGCGGGGTTCAATCTTCGCTAACAGGGGTGTTGTACAATGTGATGTGTGTCAGGTTGTTTACACTGTATTGGAGTCAACTGATGGCCGACACACCTCCTGAGCTGATTAGCCGGCATCCTTTTACACACCCCTCGTGCACTCAAAGATTAACATCTTGCAAATCTGCAATACTAGCTATACTAGTTCTTAAAATGTGTTTGAATCCCAACCGTAGTACATGCAGATATGGAATATTGTCTTTTGGTGCACTATTGTCGACGATTTAATTCTGTCCTATGAGGAACGGACAGAAAATTGTACGATATACTGCTACAACAATTCCTCATAGTCCCCACTACAGATCCTTGGGTTGTCCCATTCCATCAACAGGGTTTACTTGGTAAATGTAGCTTGTACAAGTTATTCAGGGCAGAGCATACAGTGAGGGAAAAAATTATTTGATCCCCTGCTGATTTTGTACGTTTGCTCACTGACAAAGAAATTATCAGTCTATAATTGTAATGGTAGGTTTATTTGAACAGTGAGAGACAGAATAACAACAACAAAATACAGAAAAACGCATGTAAAAAATGTTATAAATTGATTCGTATTTTAATGAGGGAAATAAGTATTTGACCGCCTCTCAATCAGAAAGATTTCTGGCTCCCAGGTGTCTTTTATACAGGTAACGAGCTGAGATTAGGAGCACACTCTTGAAGGGAGTGCTCCTAATCTCAGCTTGTTACCTGTATAAAAGACACCTGTCCACAGAAGCAATCAATCAATCAATCAGATTCCAAACTCTCCACCATGGCCAAGACCAAAGAGCTCTCCAAGGGTGTCAGGGACAAGATTGACCTACACAAAGCTGGAATGGGCTACAAGACCATCGCCAAGCAGCTTGGTGAGAAGGTGACAACAGTTGGTGCGATTATTAGCAAATGGAAGAAACACAAAAGAACTGTCAATCTCCCTTGGCCTGGGGCTCCATGCAAGATCTCACCTCGTGGAGTTGCAATGATCATGAGAACGGTGAGGAATCAGCCCAGAACTACACGGGAGGATCTTGTCAATGATCTCAAGGCAGCTGGGACCATAGTCACCAAGAAAACAATTGGTAAATCACTACGCCGTGAAGGACGGAAATCCTGCAGCGCCCGCAAGTTCCCCCCTGCTCAAGAAAGCACATATACAGGCCCATCTGAAGTTTGCCAATGAACATCTGAATGATTCAGAGGAGAACTGGGTGAAAGTGTTGTGGTCAGATGAGACCAAAATCGAGCTTTTTGGCATCAACTCAACTCGCCGTGTTTGGAGGAGGAGGAATGCTGCCTATGACCCCAAGAACACCATGATGTTTTGGGGGTGTTTTTCTGCTAAGGGGACACGACAACTTCACCGCATCAAAGGGACGATGGACAGGGCCATGTACCATCAAATCTTGGGTGAGAACCTCCTTCCTTCAGCCAGGGCACTGAAAATGGGTCATGGATGGGTATTCCAGCATGACAATGACCCAAAACACACGGCCAAGGCAACAAAGGAGTGGCTCAAGAAGAAGCACATTAAGGTCCTGGAGTGGCCTAGCCAGTCTCCAGACCTTAATCCCATAGAAAATCTGTGGAGGGAGGTGAATGTTTGAGTTGCCAAACGTCAGGCTCGAAACCTTAATGACTTGGAGAAGATCTGCAAAGAGGAGTGGGACAAAATCCTTCCTGAGATGTGTGCAAACTTGGTGGCCAACTACAAGAAACGTCTGACCTCGGTGATTGCCAACAAGGGTTTTGCCACCAAGTACTAAGTCATGTTTTGCAGAGGGGTCAAATACTTATTTCCCTCATTAAAATGCAAATCAATTTATAACATTTTTGACATGCGTTTTTCTTGATTTTTTTGTTGTTATTCTGTCTCTCACTGTTCAAATAAACCTATGATTAAAATTATAGACTGATCATGTCTTTGTCAGTGGGCAAACGTACAAAATCAGCAGGGGATCAAATAATATTTTCCCTCACTGTACCAGTCAAGCCTCAGGTGACTGAAATGGGGTGGTTAAGACTCTGGCCCCTCGTAAATCAAAAAACACTTTCACAATTTTCCTCTACCCTCTCTTTTCTCCTCTCCCACTCTTTCTCTTTATTCAGATAGTTTTGCTCTCCCTCTCTCTCTCTCTCTCTCTCTCTCTCTCTCGCTCTCTCTCTCTCTCTCTCTCTCTCTCTCTCTCTTCTGTCTTGTTCTAAAACAAATTTATATTTTTTACCCTTCTATGCTTTGAATCTGCACTCTTAGAAAAAAAGGTGCTCTCTAGAACTAAACGTTTTTTTGGGCTGTCCCCATAGAATAACCCTTTTTGGTTCCAGGTAGAACCCTTTTGAGTTCCATGTAGAACCCTTTCCACAGAGGGTTCTACATGGAACTCAAAATAGTTCTTCTACATGTAACCAAAAAAGGGTTATCCTATGGGGACAGCCGAAGAACCCTTTTGGAACCCTTTTATGTAAGAGTGTAGAGAATGAACATTCTGGCATTTTGCCTTCTGGCTCTGGCTGGATTTGCTAGCATAGAATTACCTTAACCACATGACATTTGCAGGTTTTCAGTATTCAGATTTAGGAAACCTGTTTAGCGGTATGCAATTTTCAAACTGTAAGTGTAAGTCAGTCAGCAATCGCCGTGGGACATCTAGAAATGGCAATCTCCTTGCACTTTTTGCATCATCCCTAAGTAAAATTACAACTTAATTAGACTATTGTCTGGCAACAGATTTAGATGTTACAATTCTGGTAACCATTGCTATAATAAATGGTTAGCTATGCATTCATTTAAAAAAAACTGTGCTCTTTTTGGCTATGCTAATAGAATATAGGTTATGTAATAGATAAATGCCTCCGTTCTGTACATTAACTTGGAAATAATGGACGACGCAGTGGAGTTAATTTTTCCAAGGTAATGTACAGAACGGAGGTGCTTATCCCACTTATACCATAGTTGGCAAAGAGAACAATACTAAAGTACACATATACCCATAGAAAAATAATAATAATTGTTGATATTTTCATTTTTATAAGCAAATTCATATTTGGTTGCTAGAGACACGACCCAGTCGTTCGTTCGATTAGTTCGATATTTATGGACGCGACCCAGTCTTTCGTTCTTTATGTTCCGTTGCCATTGTCACGATCGTCAGGGAGAGACCAATGCGCAGCGTGATGAATGAACATGTTTACTTTATTAAATTAAAGCACGAACAAAACAACAAACGACTCGTAACGTCCACGGTGACAATGACCGAACACGGAACAAAAACCCACAAACACAAAGTGAAAAACAGACAGTTAAATATGGCTCCCAATCAGAGACAACCAGCCAACAGTAGACACTCGTTGCCTCTGATTGGGAGTCACTAAGGCAAACATAGAAAACAACAAACCATAACCCCCAACATAGAAATAAACCACATAGAATGAACACACCCTGGCTCAACATATAGAGTCCCAGGCGCGGACTGCGACCGCGCCTCAACCAGAGAAAAATAGGGGAGGGCTGGGTGGGCACTCCTCCTCGGCGGCGGTTCTGGCTCCGGGCTTGCCCACCACCCTCCAATAAACCCCCCATAGCACCCCTGGTCCGGTCTGGCCCCGCTGGCTGGAGCTGACCTGGACGTAGCAGGAGCGGCTAGCTTCAGCTCCGTTGGGGAGCAATAAAGCGGTACCTGATTTGGCATCGATGACCCAGGCACGGGTTGTGCCGGACTGACGACGCGCACCCCAGGCTTGGTGCGTGAGGCAGGAAAGGACCGGACCTGGCTGTCGATGCGCACCCCTGGCTTGGTGCGTGGAGCCGGAACGGGCCTCACCGGACTGATGACTCGCACCCCTGGCTTGGTGCGTGAAGCAGCAACGGGCCGGACCGGGCTGACGATGCGCACCCCTGGCTTGGTGCGTGGAGCAGCGACGGGCCGGACCGGGCAGACGATACGCACCCCTGGCTTGGTGCGTGGAGCCGGAACGGGCCTCACCGGACTGACGACTCGCACCCCTGGCTTGGTGCGTGGAGCAGCAACTGGCCGGACCGGGCTGACGATGCGCACCCCTGGCTTGGTGCGTGGAGCCGGAACGGGCCTCACCGGACTGACGAAGCACACCACTGGCTTGGTGCGTGGAGGAGGAACGGGCCTTACCAGGCTGACGACGCACACCATAGGCTTGGTGCGTGGAGCAGGGACAGGCCGGACTGGGCTGACGAAGCGCACCACTGACTTGGTGCGGGGGGCAGGAACGGGCCGAGCCGGGCTGACGAAGCGCACCACTGACTTGGTGCGGGGAGCAGGAACGGGCCGAGCCGGGCTGACGAAGCGCACCACTGACTTGGTGCGGGGAGCAGGAACAGACCGGACCGTACTGGGGACACACACCACTGGCCCTACACCGGGATCTGGAACGGGCCGGACCGGACTGGTAACACACCCCAGTACCTCTCGCCGTGCCTCTCTACCTTCCATCCCCTCTTCGACCAGTGGCCCCCGTAACCTGGCGGCCTCCTCTGCCAACCCGCTGGACCGCTCTATCGCGGCCTCCTGCTGCCCCGACGTCGTGAGCCCCCCCCTAAAAATTTTCTGGGGGTCTCTCCTCCCCGTGGACCAGGCCTCTATCGTTCTCGCCCAACTCTCGCTCTTCTGCCCCCAATTCCAGCCATTCTGCTCTTCATTAGGCTTGACCCAGTCTAGACTCTTCCTCCACTGTTCCCAAGTCCATCCACTCTGCTCTTTACAAGGCTGGACCCAGTCGAGGTTGCCACGGAGATCTGCAAGCGATTCCCCTGGCGATGGCTCCTGGACACGCTGCTTGGTCCAGTTTTGGTGGGTTTTTCTGTCACGATCGTCAGGGAGAGACCAATGCGCAGCGTGATGAATGAACATGTTTACTTTATTAAATTAAAGCACGAACAAAACAACAAACGACTCGTAACGTCCACGGTGACAATGACCGAACACGGAACAAAAACCCACAAACACAAAGTGAAAAACAGACAGTTAAATATGGCTCCCAATCAGAGACAACCAGCCAACAGCTGACACTCGTTGCCTCTGATTGGGAGTCACTAAGGCAAACATAGAAAACAACAAACCAGAACCCCCAACATAGAAATAAACCACATAGAATGAACACACCCTGGCTCAACATATAGAGTCCCAGAGCCAGGGTGTGACAGCCATGCTCAGTGGCAACGTTCTTATTCCTTGCTTGCTAGCTAGCCAACTAGCTACGGCTAACACAGTCAAGACCTCTGCAGCCAGAATAACAACAAAGTAGCTGCATTTGCGTTTGTTTAAGCCTTTTTCTATTGACATTCCTTTCGATACATCCATAACAATGAGCTGATGATTTACTCTGGCATAGCTAGAAAAGTTTGCCTTCTCGTCAGGACACTCGTCGACACTGACTGTTAATTGCGAGGAGATCGCATTGCATATCAAACACTAGGCTAGAAGCTAGCTAAATAGTTTGTTGCTAGCAAACCTGCCAATATGACAACTGAATTAAAAAATATCAGAAGCTGAAAACAGCTGGTCAAACTAGAAACATGTGGAAGGATTTGACAGCATAGCGGCGGAGGGGACCTGAGAAATAAATGTATGTTCACCACACACCACGTTAGGTCATCAGATGCTCCAAAAAAATAAGTCTCTGCAAAAAGAAATTAATGCTAGCTAGCTATGTTTTTTCCTCGTTGGACCTGTGTTTACAATGTATCCCATTTCAGTTTGTGTGGTTGTTGGTTTAGCTTTCTGTAACTTTGTAGCAAGTACGGTCTGCATGTGTAGGCGCATATTGCGTCATGATTACAAGGTGTCGCAATATATTTTACAACTGTCCCGTTATCTGATTTTAATGTCCATTTTAGAATGCCCATCTAGCGAAGCAGGATTGAGTATTCAACAATGCTGTGGTATAACTGATAATAAGCTTTCAATGTGATATGCTGTACAGAAGCATCTTGTGGAAATTAAAATTGTCTGACTGCCAGTGGCTCACTCTCTGAGAATCCTGGTGCTGAAACCTACAGTAGTAACATTCATGATTCTCATATGTCACCCTGTTTTCTAAGTGGATTATTGGGCTTGCTGGAGTGTATATTTTCCACACAAACCTGGCTTTCGATGGTTGAAGTTATGCCACAGGTCTTTTTACACCGCAAACAGGGATTTTCCCATCAAATAGAGCATGTAAAGTTATATATCTATTCTTGGGAAGATTACTTGGGTCTTTTTGGTCTGCGGCATCATGTTGTTTATGGAAAATAACAAACTTTTGCTTTATAGCCACTGCTGGGCTAAGATAATTTGAGTGACAGGGCTGTGTGTCACACTCCAGTGTCTCTAGTCTCAGCCCAATCAATGGCTCCTCAGTTAGGAAGCTAGCAAGCCAGTCACTAATTAGCGCAGCAGCAGTCCAGGGAAGGTAGAAAGTTATGCTTCTCCTCTCATTTGGCACTTGGGAAAACTTGCTGATATCCTGATTGCCATAGCAACACGGACCCAATGTAGAAATGTCAGCCATTATTGCACAGTGTACTTGAGCAGCCCTGCTTATTACACTATGCGACAGGGACAGGGGTTCAGGGGCTAAAGTTCAGATGGATTTGTCAGCTCGTGAAAGCAGTTCCATGCTTCTTTAGATCACATTGCATTTATGCATTTATGCGGTAGACATAGTAAGTTTCACCGAAATACACAAATTAAAATGTCTCTATGAAAATGTTGTCGATTACACTAATTGTGTGAGACATTCATTGTGTGAAACCATGTCAAGGTATATAAATGCTGTTATTATGTTTGAGTTGTGGGTGGTAAAACAGGGACTGTGTGGTGTATGGGGAGTGTGGGTGTAGAGAGCTGCCTGGCTAATATTCAGGGGTGCCCTCTGTAAGAGAGCTTATATTGGTACTGAACGTCCCTGGGTGGCGCCAGGTAAAGTGCTGAACGAGAGGTGTGGGTGGCTCCAACTTTATTCGAGCCAGTGAGAGATGGTCTGTGGGGACGGTTGTTCGCTCAGGGGCCAGCTCATGTACTTGTGTCTGTCTGTCTGTCTGCCTGTTAAAGGTCCAATGCAGCCGTTTTTATCTCAATGTCAAATCCTTTCTGGATAACAATGAAGTACCTGGGCCTCCCGAGTGGCGCAGCGGTCTAAGGCACTGCATCGCAGTGCAAGCTGCGTTACTACAGATCCTGGTTCGATAGCGGGCTGTGTCGCAGCCGGCCGTGACCGGGAGTCCCATGAGGCGACGCACAATTGGTCTAGCGTCATCCGGGTTAGGGGAGAGTTTGGCCAGCCGGGCTGTTCTTGTCCCATCGCAATGTAGCGACTCCTGTGGCGGGTCGGGCGCGTGCACGCTGACACGGTCGCCAGGTGTACGGTGTTTCCTCTGACACATTGGTGCAGCTGGCTTCCGGGTTAAGCGTGCATTGTGCCAAGAAGCAGTGCGGCTTGGCGGGGTTGTGTTTCGGAGGATGCACGGCTCTCGACCATTGCAGCGATGGGACAAGACTTTAACTACCAATTGGATATGACGAAATTGTGGAGTAAAATAAAGAACAAAAAAAACAATGAAGTACCTTACTGTGATTGTTTTCAATACAAATATAGCTTCTTAGCAAAGAGCAATTTATCAAGCAAGAATGTTGCTAGAACTGTCTGGGAGTGGTCTGAGTGGGAGGGGAAAACTGAAAACTAGCTGTTATTGGCAGAGAGGTTTGGAACTCTCTTTCTTATTGGTCTATTAACCAATTTACCGTGATGTCACCAGACAGGCCTAAACTGCATCCCACCAAAAAATTCAGAAATTTCAGGCAGTCTTTTCAAACAGCTCTTACAATAAAAGGGCATTATCATAATTTTCACAATTTCACAGTATTATTCCAACCTCATAGTGTGGAAGTATATATAAAACACAGGGAAATCACGTTTTTGACTGCACTGAGCCTTTAAAGGTGCAATATACAGGAATCGCTCCGCAATTTCCTGATTGCTAAAATTCAAATAGTTTGCCTAATTTCAGTGTATGTGACAAAACAAGCAATGTGTAGAGAATCATTGTACCATCTAAACCGCTGTGAAATAACCAAAAATATTGTATTTCCAGCTGTTTGAAGCTGGTGTACAAAACCAAAAGTAAAAGACGCAAAAACGAAACGTAAGAACGGGAAGCATAGAAATAATGCACATAGAACATATCTATCGTGTCTTAGACTTGCTTTCAACCAGAATGACAAATCTATAACTCACATTTCTATGTGAATTTGGTTGGGTCGCCCAAAAAGTTACATATTGCAGCTTTAAGCCAAATATATGGTAGAAAAGACAAGTGTCGTCCTGGTGGGTCGCAGACACTCTTCTGTGCCACTCCACTATTACCAACGCACACTTCATTTTATAATAATAATAATATGCCATTTAGCAGACGCTTTTATCCAAAGCGACTTACAGTCATGCGTGCATACATTTTTGTGTATGGGTGGTCCCGGGGATCGAACCCACTACCCTGGCATTACAAGCGCCGTGCTCTACCAGCTGAGCTACAGAGGACCACATTTTGTCTGCTTTGCCGTCACTTATGTCTGCGACCCACCAGGACAACACTTTCCTTTTCTAACATAAATTTGACTTTTGTCTGTCTGTCTCGCTGTCTGTCTGTCTGTCCGTCTGTTGGTCCGTCCGTTTGTCAGTCTGTCTATCTTTTGCCAATGAACAATGTCTGCTACTCTGATATCTCTCTGTTCAGCTCTCTTCATATACCAAGCTGTATTTTTCTCTCTTCCATGTGTCTGTACTGGGCTTGAATGAGTCCACCTGGCCACTGTTTTTTACAACCTAAGCCTTTCATCCCCCCCAAATCTTTAAATGCCCATATCGGAAGTTATTTTGCTCACCCCTACAACTACTGCTGCATGCTTCGTAGATAGTTTCATCATTAAACTCCTTCACATCTTCATCCCTTGTTACCTGTTGGCAACAATGAGAGCATCTCTTAAAATACCTACCGCAGCATGAGTCACTAAAATCCCATCACTACTGTACTTATTAAAAATACACACTGCATCCCACTACGTGTACAGAGTAAAAGGTCAATTTAAACAGAAACAGGCAGAGAAGAGAACTGACTAAATAAGCATCATGTTTGCTTATATTAAGCTTATGTTTGATTAATGTGTGAATGAATAGTTGGGTGGGTGGGTGGGTGGGTGTATAGTTTGTGGACAATGTTTTAGTTAACATTGCTTGGTTTTTAAGGTTTGCTGCTGGGTGGATGGATGGATGGACATACAGTTAGGTCCAGAATTATTGGCACCCTTGATAAAGATGAGAAAAAAAGACTATAAAATAAAAAATACAAATACTGAGCTATACAATACCTTCATAAAGTATTCACACCCCTTGACTTTTTCCCCATTTTGTTGTGTTACAGCCTGAATTTAAAATGATTTAAAATTTTGTGTCACTGGCCTACACACAATACCCCATAATGTCGAAGTCGAATTATGTTTTTAGACAATTTTACTAATTCATAAAAAATGTAAATTTGAAATGTCTTGAGTCCGTAAGTATTCAACCCCTTTGTTATGGGAAGCCTAAATAAGTTCAGGAGTAAATATTTGCTTAACAAGTCACATAATCTCTGTACCCCACAGATAATTGTAAGGTCCCTCAGTCGAGCAGTGAATTTCAATAACAGATTCAACCACAAAGACCAGCAAGGTTTTCCAATGCCTCGCAAAGAAGGGCACCTATTGCTAGTTGGGGAAAAAAAAGAATTTATGCAGACATTGAATATCCCTTTGAGCATGGTGAAGATATTAATTAGTCTTTGGATGGTGTATCAATACACCCAGTCACTACAAAAATACAGGCATCCTTCCTAACTCAGTTGCCGGAGAGGAAGGAAACCAATCAGTGATTTCACCATGAGGCCAATGGTGACTTGAATAAAGTTAGAGTTTAATGGCTGTGATAGGAGAAAACTGAGGCACTAAGGCACTAAAGTAAATCTGCAAAAAATGTGGCAAAGAAATTAACTATGTCCTGGATACAAAGTGTTATGTTTGGGGCAAATCCAACACAACACATCACTGAGTACTACTCTTCATATTTTCTAGCATGGTGGTGGCTGCATCATGTTATGGGTATGCTTGTCATTGACAAGGACTAAGGAGTAGGGAGTTTTTTACAATAAAAATAAACTTCATAGAGTTAAGCACAGACAAAATACCTAGAGGAAAACCTGTTTCAGTCTGCTTTCCAACAGACACTGGAAGACAAATTCACCTTTCAGCAGGACAATAACCTAAAACACAAGGCCAAATATACACTGGAGTTGCTTACCAAGACGGCATTGAACGTTCCTGAGTGGCCTAGTTACAGTTTTGACTTAAATCGGCTTGAAATTCTATGGCAAGACTTGAAAATGGCTTTCTAGCAATGATCAATAACTAACTTGACAGAGCTTAAAGAATAATGGGTAACTATTGTACAATCCAGGTGTGCAAAGCTCTTAGAGACTTGATTCTAACATGTATTGACTCAGGGGTGTGAATACTTATGTAAATTAGATTTCTGTATTTCATTTTCTATTATTTTGCAAACATTTCCAAAAACATGTTTTCACTTTGTCGTTATGGGATATTGTGTGTAGATGGGTGAGAGAAAAAAAATACTTAATCCATTTTGAATTCAGGCTGTAACACAACAAAATGTGGAATAAGTTAAGGGCTATGAATACTTTCTGAAGGCATGTATTTGTACTGGACTTGAATGAATCCACCTGGCCATTGTTTTTGGACCCCATACCTACTTTAAAATATGGTGGTGGATCTTTGATGTTATGGGGCTATTTTGCTTCCACTGGTCCTGGGGCTCTTGTTAAGGTCAACGGCATCATAAACTTTACCCATTACCAGGACATGTTAGCCAAAAACCTGTTTGCCTCTCCCAGGAGGCTGAAACTTGTAGGCAAGTGGATCTTCCAGCAAGATAATAACCCCACGCACACATCAAAATCCACAAATAAATTGTTAAATGACAACAAAATCAACATATTGCAATGGCCATCTCAGTCTCCGGACTTGAACCCCATTGGAAACCTGTGGTTTGAATTGAAGAAGGCAGTCCATTTTTGTCTCGGGACTTGAACCCCATTGGAAACCTGTGGTTTGAATTGAAGAAGGCAGTCCATAAGTGCAGATGAAGGATATCAAGGATCTGGAAAGATTCTGTATGGAGGAATGGTCTAAGATCCCTCCCAATGTGATCTCCATTCTCATAAAACTTTTTAGAAAAAGGCTTAGTGCCATTATCCTCGCAAGGTCAGCTATTGAAAACAGGGGTGCCAATCAATTTGACCCCTATCTTTTTGGTTAAAAGATTATTGCTTGTTAAACAAAATCTCTTTCTCTGAGAAATGAAAAGTAATATAATTTTCCCCCAATTCTTTTTGCATACAATATAGCTCAGTAGTTGTATTATTTATGTTATACAATCTTTTTTGCTCATCTTTATTAAGGGTGCCAATAATTCTGGACCTGACTGTAGATGGCTTGAATGATGATTCACTGAAAGATACGAAGGTACTCAGAGGATATTCCAGGGGACCATTTGCAGCATCTTCAAGGTTAATTTGCAGGGATTCTCCTGCTGTCCCATGTCCACAGTGGGAGGTTAGACAGAGTTCTAACCACAGGGGAATATGATCTGTTTCTCCATGTCTGAGTGAAATGGATATATGGCCAGTTTGGCCACACATGTAAATCCCAAGACACACAGTCGTGGTTACAAACACAGATTCGTATACAGGTGTGTGTTTGACTCTGACTCACACACACTCACAAACATGTAAATACACTATATATACTGTACAAAAGTATGTGGACACCCCTTCAAATAATGGATTCGGCTGTTTCAGCCACACCCGTTGCTGACAGGTGTATAAAACCGAGCACACAGCCATGCAATCTCCATAGACAAACATTGGCAGTAGAATGGCCTTACTGAAGAGCTCAGTGACTTTCAACGTGGCACCGTCATAGGATGCCACCTTTCCAACAAGTCAGTTCGTCAAATATCTGCCCTGCTAGAGCTGCCCCGGTCAACTGTAAGTGCTGTTATTGTGAAGTGGAAACGTCTAGGAGCAACAACAGCTCAGCCGCGAAGTGATAGGCCACACAAGCTCACAGAACGGGACCACCGAGTGCTGAAGCGTGTACTGCATAAAAATCGTCTGTCCTCGGTTGCAACACTCACTACCGAGTTCCAAAATGCCTCTGGAAGCAACATCAGCACAATAACTGTTCGTCGGGAGCTTCATGAAATGGGTTTCCATGGCTGAGCAGCCGCACACAAGCCTAAGATCATCATGCGCAATGCCAAGCAACGGCTGGAATGGTGTAAAGCTCGCCGCCATTGGACTATGGAGCAGTGGAAACGTGTTCTCTGGAGTGATGACTCACGCATCACCATCTGGGAGTCTGACGGATGAATCTGGGTTTGGCGGATGCCAGGAGAACGCTACCTGCCCCAATGCATAGTGCCAACTGTAAAGATTGGTGGAGGATGAATAATGGTCTGGGGCTGTTTTTCATGATTCGGGCTGGGCCCGATAGTTGTGGCAACAGTTTGGGGAAGGCCTTTCCTGTTTCAGCATGACAATGCCCAATGCATAACCGAGGTACATACAGAAATGGTTTGTCGAGATCGGTGTGGAAGAACTTGACTTGGCCTGCACAGAGCGCTGACCTCAACCCCATCGAACACCTTTGGGATGAATTGGAACACCGACTGCAAGCCAGGCCTAACAGCCCAACATCAGTGCCCGACCTCACTAATGCTCTTGTGGCTGAATGGAAGTCCCCGCAACATCTAGAGGAAAGCCTTCCCAGAAGAGTGGAGGCTGTTATAGCAGCAAAGGGGGGACCAACTCCATATTAATGCCCATGATTTTGGAATGAGATGTTCGACGATCATGTGTCCACATACTTTTGGTCATGTAGTGTATATGTGGGAGATATATTATGTACAACCTACCTAAAAGCAAGAGATCGCTATGTGCACAGGTAAGATCAGAGATATTGCCGCTGCGTATTGAAACAGGTCGGTATAATGGTTTAATAGAAGAGGAAAGATGATGTAACTATTGTGACCTCAAAGAAATAGAGAATGAAATTATTTGATCCTCTATTCACCTTTCTATCACGATATGCGCTTGTCCTTATTCCAGAAACTCCACCAGATATACCCTGGCATTATGTGGCTGAGCGATGAGGAGAAACTTAAATGTTTTTTTGTTCATTGTGTATTTCCGTTTGCGGAATTTTTAGATAAAGCCTGGAATAAAAGAAAAAGGGCGACCTATAATTAAATTATAAAATATAGATTGTGTGTAGGCCTGTCTCACACTTGAATCTTCTCTTTGTGCCAGACTTGGTTCAAATGCCTTCCGTTTAATTTTTCTGTATTTATTTATCTGTATATATTGTTATTCTAGGGACATCATTATTGGTTGGATTACCTGATTTACTATACTGAACAAAAATATAAACGCAACATGTAAAATGTTGGTCCCATGTTTCATGAGCTGAAATAAAAGATCCCAGAAATGTTCCAAACGCACAGAAAGCGTATTTCTCTCAAATGTTGTGCACAAATTTGTTTACATCCCTGTTAGTGAGCATTTCTCCTTTGACAAGATAATTCATCCACTTGACAGGTGTGGCATATCAAGAAGCTGATTATAAACAGCATGATCTGATCATTACAAAGGTGCACCTTGTGCTGGGGACAGTTGTCTCAAGTTTTGAGGGAGCGTGCAATTGGCATGCTGACTGCAGGAATGTCCACCAGAGCTGTTGACAGAGAATTGAATGTTCATTTCGCTACCAAAAGCCACCTCCAATGTCGTTGTAGATAATTTGTCCGTAAGTCCAACCGGCCTCACAACCGCAGACCACGTGTAACCACTCCAGCCTAGGACCTCCACAACCGGCTTCTTCATCTGCGGGATCGTCTGAGACCAGCCACCGGGACAGCTGATAAAACTGTTGGTTTGCACAACCGAAGAATTTCTGCACATACTGTCAGAAACCGTCTCAGGTAAGCTCATCTGCGTGCTCGTCGTCCTCACGAGGGTCTTGACCTGACTGCAGTTTGGCGTCGTAACCAAATTCAGTGGGCAAATGCTCACTTTCGATGGCCACTAGCACGCTGGAGAAGTGTGCTCTTCACGGAACAATCCCGGTTTCAACTGTACCGGGCAGATGGCAGACAGTGTGTATGGCGACATGTGGGCAAGCGGTTTGCTGATGTCAACATAGTGAACAGAGTGCCACATGGTGGAGGTGGGGTTATGGTATGGGCAGGGATAAACTACGGACATGAACACAATTGCATTTTATCTATGGCAATTTGAATGCACAGAGATACCGTGACGAGATCCTGAGGCCCAATGTTGTGCCATTCATCCGCCGCCATCACCTCATGTTTCAGCATGATAATGCACGACTCTGTACACAATTCCTGGAAGCTGAAAATGTCCCAGTTCTTCCATGGCCTGCATACTCACCAGACATGTCACCACCCTTTGAGCATGTTTGGGATGCTCTGGATTGACGTGTACGACAGCGTTTTTCAGTTCCCGCCAATATCCAGCAACTTCCCACAGCCATTTAAGAGGAGTGGGACAACATTCCACAGGCCACAATCAACAGCCTGATCAACTCAATGCGAAGGAGATGTGTAGCGCCGCATGTGGCAAATGGTGTTCACACCAAATACTGACTGGTTTTCTGATCCACGCCCGTACATTTCTTTTAAGGTATCTGTGACCAACAGATGCATATCTGTATTCCCAGTCATGTGAAATCCATAGATTAGAGCCTAATTAATTAATTTACTGTAAATTGACTGATTTCCTTATATGAACTGTAACTCAGCAAAATCTTTGAAATTGTTGCATGTTGTGTTTATGTTTTTGTTCTGTGTATTATGTATTGAGTTCTTTTTCACTCTTTCTGTGGTGCACACTACACAGATTTTTACATTTACATTTACATTTACGTCATTTAGCAGACGCTCTTATCTAGAGCGACTTACAAATTGGTGCATTCATCTTATAGCCAGTGGGATAACCACTTTACAATATGTTTTTTTTTTTTTTTTTGGGGTGGGGGGGGGGGGTGGGGTAAGGGGGTGTTGAAGGATTACTTTATCCTATCCCAGGTATTCCTTAAAGAGGTGGGGTTTCAAGTGTCTCCGGAAGTTGGTGAGTGACTCCGCTGTCCTAGCGTCGTGAGGGAGCTTGTTCCACCATTGGGGTGCCAGAGCAGCGAACAGTTTTGACTGGGCTGAGCGGGAACTGTGCTTCCGCAGAGGTAGGGGGGCCAGCAGGCCAGATGTGGATGAACGCAATGCCCTCATTTGGGTGTAGGGACTGAGCAGAGCCTGAAGGTACGGAGGTGCCGTTCCCCTCACAGCTCCGTAGGCAAGCACCATGGTCTTGTAGCAGATGCGAGCTTCAACTGGAAGCCAGTGGAGTGTGCGGAGGAGCGGGGTGACGTGAGAGAACTTGGGAAGGTTGAACACCAGACGGGCTGCGGCATTCTGGATGAGTTGTAGGGGTTTAATGGCACAGGCAGGGAGCCCAGCCAACAGCGAGTTGCAGTAATCCAGACGGGAGATGACAAGTGCCTGGATTAGGACCTGTGCCGCTTCCTGTGTAAGGCAGGGTCGTACTCTCCGAATGTTGTAGAGCATGAACCTACAGGATCGGGTCACCTCCTTGATGTTAGCGGAGAATGACAGGGTGTTGTCCAGGGTCACGCCAAGGCTCTTCTAACTCTGGGAGGAGGACACAACGGAGTTGTCAACCGTGATGGCGAGATCATGGAACGGGCAGTCCTTCCCCGGGAGGAAGAGCAGCTCCGTCTTGCCGAGGTTCAGCTTGAGGTGGTGATCCGTCATCCACACTGATATGTCTGCCAGACATGCAGAGATGCGATTCGCCACCTGGTTATCAGAAGGGGGAAAGGAGAAGATTAGTTGTGTGTCATCTGCGTAGCAATGATAGGAGAGGCCATGTGAGGATATGACAGAGCCAAGTGACTTGGTGTATAGCGAGAATAGGAGAGGGCCTAGAACTGAGCCCTGGGGGACACCAGTGGTGAGAGCACGTGGTGCGGAGACAGATTCTCGCCATGCCACTTGGTAGGAGCGACCGGTCAGGTAGGACGCAATCCAAGAGTGAGCCGCGCCGGAGATGCCCAACTCTGAGAGGGTGGAGAGGAGGATCTGATGGTTCACAGTATCAAAGGCAGCAGACAGGTCTAGAAGGACAAGAGCAGAGGAGAGAGAGTTAGCTTTAGCAGTGCGGAGAGCCTCTGTGACACAGAGAAGAGCAGTCTCAGTTGAATGACCAGTCTTGAAACCTGACTGGTTTGGATCAAGAAGGTCATTCTGAGAGAGATAGCAAGAGAGTTGGCTAGAGACGGCACGCTCAAGAGTTTTGGAGAGAAAATAAAGAAGGGATACTGGTCTGTAGTTGTTGACATCAGAGGGATCGAGTGTTGGTTTTTTGAGAAGGGGTGCAACTCTCGCTCTCTTGAAGACGGAAGGGACATAGCCAGCGGTCAAGGATGAGTTGATGAGCGAGGTGAGGTAAGGGAGAAGGTCACCGGAGATGGTCTGGAGAAGAGAGGAGGGGATAGGGTCAAGCGGGCAGGTTGTTGGGCGGCCGGCCGTCACAAGTCGCAAGATTTCATCTGGAGAGAGAGGGGAGAAAGAAGTCAAAGCATAGGGTAGGGCAGTGTGAGCAGGACCAGCAGTGTCATTTGACTTAACAAACGAGGATCGGATGTCGTCAACCTTCTTTTCAAAATGGTTGACGAAGTCATCCACAGAGAGGGGGGGGGGGGGATTCAGCAGGGAGGAGAAGGTGGCAAAGAGCTTCCTAGGGTTAGAGGCAGATGCTTGGAATTTAGAGTGGTAGAAAGTGGCTTTAGCAGCAGAAACAGATGAAGAAAATGTAGAGAGGAGGGAGTGAAAACAGATGGTAGGAGAGTGGATATAACAGAGATTTGATGCCGCTCCTCCTCCCTCAATCTTTCTAGATGAACCTGATAGCAGGAGGCTTCTATGACGGGGTGATGCTTTACTCTCAGGCCCTGAACGAGACCATGGCAGAGGGAGGGGGCCGGCCGCGAGGGGACACCGTCACCAAGAGGATGTGGAACCGCACATACCATGGTGAGTCAATGCAGATACACACACACACAATTGCCGTACCAATACAATATTCCAAACTTGTTTTGAGTAGTGCCATACCGTCCATTTAAAATGATATGGTTGTTTTTGGTAAGATCTCCATTATTTTGCTGACTTTAAGGCCTGTGCATTGGACAGAAAATGTCACCCATCATCTGTACACTTTTAGAAAAAAAAGTGCTATTTAGAACCTAAAAGAGCTCTACCTAGTGCTTTTATAGTGAACGTATTACTGCCACACCGGCGGTCACGAGTCATGACTGCAGTCAAATTCCTACTCACAGTAATTAGGCTTCTCTAAGCTCTGATGCTGCTGATGGTCATTAGTAGCCTACTAAACTTGCTAACTGCCTGGTACTCAGCACTCTATTCACTCTGACATCAATGCAAATGTAATCGACATTTAATCAAACACTTAATGAGAGCCCATGAGCTCATGTTGCACAACATTTCTATAGGCAATTGCGTGAGAAAATAGAGTTTTGATTACCTCTACTAAAAAGAGGAGGATCCCATCAGCTTTCTATAGGCTAGGCCTACTATATTTATTTCTCAGCATTCCTAATATTAAGCACATTGCTTCTCTTTACAACAGGAGTATAGCCTACCTGGCTGGCATGAAAATGAACCACGGCAAAAGCGTCCTCCATTCACTATGTCGTTTTTTCCCCTGCCCCTGTTTTGAGACAGGTGCATGATAAGGGTCCATTCTATATCAAAACAAATTTCACACATATATTATTTAGTATATGTAAAGACAAGATTAAATCAAGGATAGTCTGATGGGTGACAATATATTATCACTTGTGAATGATGCCCAGCTTGTGTGCAGTAAGGCAAGAAACAGCGCATGCCTTTTTGTTGCGACTTTTTCAAATTATAGTCGCACACCTCATGTAGCCTAGCACATAGGCCTGTATGCTTCATAAGGTTTGTACCACAACTAAAGTGGCCAAATAACTTCTTAAAATTAAGCACATTAATCCGCTTTACAACGGGGGTCGCGCCTAACTGGCATACATATGCAGCGCTTGAGTTTCAAGTTTGGGGAAGATCATTTTCACCATAAAAATGCACCTTTATAATAAAAGCATTACATGCATAATCGAATTTGCGGTCACTTTTGAGAATGGTGTTTTCCCGCTAATTGATTGTATTTTGGAACATTCGCGCTTCTAGCCTACTGCCGTGTGCACATTGCTGCACTTATAATGTGAAGAAATTGCCTAATAGTTTATCAACATTTTAAGCTAAACATTCTGATCTATTGCGTAAGCCTCATTGCTTTTTGAGGGATTTTTAAGCTAGTGGTTGAATTAATTTGGGATCTATCGCAACCCACAACTGTCCCAGACTATGTTTGGAATATTTATTTCTCGCACAGAATAGAATAGGTCAACTTTTGTACTATGGGGGATAGTAGATTGACAATGTGGACATTTCTTCCATCATCTTCAATATGCGCCTTGGAATTTGATAAGGACGCGCGCAGTTGTGTCCCCACTGTGTCTTTCTTCACTTATAGCCTGTAAGAAGGACCCAATCACGTGACAGGCATTGGCTAATAAGAATTGAGATACAATGCATTCGGAAAGTATTCAGACTCCTTGACGTTTTCCACATTTTGTTACATTACAGCCTTATTCTAAAATAGATTAAATTGTTTTTTTCCCCTCATCAATCTACACACAATACCCCAAAATGACAAAGCAAAAACAGGTTTTTAGACATTTTTGCAAATGTATATAAAAAGAAACTGAACTATTCAGATGCTTTGCTCAGTACTTTATTGAAGCACCTTTGGCAGCGATTACAGCCTCAAGCCTTCTTGGGTATGACGCTACAAGCTTGGCACACCTCTATTTGGGGAGTTTCTCCCTTTCTTCTCTGCAGATCCTCTCAAGCTCTGTCAAGTTTGATGGGGAGTGTCGCTGCACAGCTATTTTCAGGTCTCTCCAGAGGTGTTCGATCGGGTTCAAGTCTGGGCTCTGGCTGGGCCACTCAAGGACATTCAGAGACTTGTCCTGAAGCCACTCCTGCGTTATGTTGGCTGTGTGCTTAGGGTCGTTGTTCTGTTGGAAGGTGAACCTTCTTCCCCAGTCTGAGGTCCTGAGCGCTCTGGAGCAGGTTTTCATCAAGGATCTCTCTGTACTTTGCTCTGTTCATCTTTCCCTCGATCCTGACTAGTCTCCCAGTCCCTGCCACTGAAAAATATCCCTACAGCATGATGCTGCCACCACCATGCTTCACCATAGGAATGGTATTGGCCAGGTGATGAGCAGTGCCTGGTTTCCTCCAGACGTGACGCTTGGCATTCAGGCCAAAGAGTTCAATCTTGGTTTCATCAGACCAGAGAATCTTGTTTCTCATGGTCTGAGAGTCCTTTAGGTGCCTTTTGGCTAACTCCAAGCTGGCTGTCATGTGCCTTTTACTGAGGAGTGGCTTCCGTCTGGCCACTCTACCATAAAGGCCTGATTGGTGGAGTGCTGCAGAGGTGGTTGTCCTTCTGGAAGGTTCTCCCATCTCCACAGAGGAACTCTGGAGCTCTGTCATCGGGTTCTTGGTCACCTCCCTGACCAAGGCCCTTCTCCCCCGATTGCTCAGTTTGGCCGGGCGGCCAGGTCTAGGAAGAGTATTGGTGGTTCCAAACTTCTTTCCGTTTAAGAATGATGGGGGCCACTGTGTTCTTGGGGACCTTCAATGCTGCAGAATTGTTTTGGTACCCTTCCTCAGATCTGTGCTTCGACACAATACTGTCTCGGAGCTCTACGGACAATTCCTTCTACCTCATGGCTTGGTTTTTGCTCTGACATGCACTGTCAACTTATATAGACAGGTGTGTGCCTTTCCAAATCATGTCCAATCAATTGAATTTACCACAGGTGGACTCCAATCAAGTTGTAGAAATATCTCAAGGATGATCAATGGAAACAGGATGCACCTGAGCTCAATTGCGAGTCTCATAGCAAAGGGTCAGAATACTTATGTAAATAAGGTATTTCTGTTTTTTCTAAAAAACCTATTTTCGCTTTGTCATTATGGGGTATTGTGTGTAGCAAAAATAAATTAAAGTGCAGTAATTGGAAACCTGCAGTGACCACACACTGTCAGGGCTTTCGAACGTTTAAATGTTAGTCTACTTCTCACAGTCTTTGTAGCAAAGCTCTACCTGCTCAGCACGAAAGACCACCCGTTTCCATTCCCTGTCTCCATAACAACAAACTAACCCACAACCCGACTACCCCCCCCCCCCCCCCCCCCCCCCCCCCGCCCCTTTACCTCTAAAACTGATTACGCTGACAACTGTAGAGAACTCACAAGCTCCTCTTGCTGTCTCCAGTAAGCACTCACCAGCCAATCAAAGGGTTAAAAGGCATTGACATGATACAACGAAGCAATTTAAGCAGTTATAGAACGTTCAATATCAAAGATGGCAGTGCAAGCGCACACACAATGTATAATCACATGTATTTGTGAAGATTGTACATCAATGAAACAAGAATATTTAACTAATGTATGCATGTGTGTGCTGGCGACATGTAGAGTGTGCAAAGCTGTCATCAAGGCAAAGGGTGGCTATTTGAAGAATCTCAAATATAAAATAATAATTTGATTTGTTTAACACTTTTTTGGTTACTACATGATTCCATATTGTCACGCCCTGGCTCTGGGGACTCTTATATGTTGAGCCAGGGTGTGTAGGGTCTATGTTTTGTGTTCTATGTTCAGTTTCTAGTTCATGTGTTTTCTAGGTTGGCCGGGGTGGTTCTCAATCAGAGGCAACGAGAATCAGCTGTTGCTTGTTGTCTCTGATTGGGAACCATACTTAGGCAGCCTGTTGTGCACTTGTGTTTTGTGGGATCTTGTTCCGTGTTGGTTTGTGTTCATGACCGAGGACTTCACGTTTCATTTTGTTGTTTTGTATTTTGTATCGTGTTGCTAGTACACTATTAAAGAGATGTACGCCTATCACGCTGCGCCTTGGTCCAATCATTATGACGATCGTGACACATATGTATCATTTCATTGTTTTGATGTCTTAACTATTATTACAATGCAAATAGTCCGGGTAGCCATTTGATTAGCTGTTCAGGAGTCTTATGACTTGGGGGTAAAAGCTGTTAAGAAGCCTTTTGGACCTAGATTCATATCTGTGTTTGATATGATTGCATTGTAAGATGTTGTATGGGTACATTGTCAAATTGACAGGTTGCCTCGAAGGACTTATATTGGGTACATTGTGTTTGGTGGCTGTGTTTGGTGGCTGACAGGGAATAGCATGATGTAGGGAGAGAAAGCATGTGAGAGAGAGAGAGGAAGAGATAAATAGAGGAAAGAAAAAGACAGACATATAGAAAATTATGAGTGAGCGCGACAGAGTGAGAGATGGAGACAGACACTGAGTAATACAGCAAATGTTGATTAAGGGTCTATCAGGAGTCTAACTGTTGGAGTTATTGGCTGCTACAGCCTGAGGGAGAGCACCAACTTCAGCTCTATTCTATTGATCAACAGTCTATCTGCTCCTGACTGACTCACTGAGGAGAGCTGCACAGTCCCTCAGGGATTTCGTGTCTGCTCCGGCCAAGGCACACAAGAGCCAGTGACCTACCACAGTCACCCCCACGCGTGTGTGTAACAGAGAAAGAGAGAGTCTGTGTCTGTGTGTTTGTGTGTTTAGTATTTCATATTTTATTAGGATTCCCATTAGCTGCTACTTTTCCTGGGGTCCTGGTGTGTGTGTGTGTGTTTATTGAGACTATGTAGTGGGAGGAAAGCTCTCTCTCTCTGTTCTACAGTTGGTTATTTTAAGCCATCTCTGCTGGGTTGTCTTCATGTGTCGGCTGATAGGAGTAAAACACTCTGACATGAGATAATACATAGAGGGTAGAGGTGAACTCCTCAGAGACAGTACACAGACACTGGAATGTGTCTGTGTGTGCCTGTGTGCGTGGGTGCATGTGTGTGTGTGTGTATTGTATACAGTATAAACACCCAGGTCTGTGCACATTCTTGACTGGATTCAAGTGTGATACTTGTGCGTGTGAATCTGTATTAACAGTACTGTACTGTAATGTTCAGGACATGTTCATCGCTTTCCCCATCGACAACCATTGGTGAGCAGGCAAGAGTTGAGGCTGGAGGTAAGCTCTTTGCCAGCGCCCTATTGATGTGCGTGGCAGCGTAGATCAGCTCCTGGCCCCTCATCAAAGATACTGGTCGTCACACACAAACACACACACAGAGCACTGATTACATACATTATCAATGGTGGTTATGATTAGCATGGTGGAACCAACCTTATCGTTGCATTCACCTTTCTATTTCACTTCAGATGTCATGATATGTAATGTGAAATATAATGGTAAATGCAGCATTTAGGCTGGTTCCACCAGGCTAGGTTATGAAGGTGAATTGGGACAAAACTCGAAACTGTTTTAACCTTTGACCAGGTCAGATGTCACCAACTTAATTCAATTGTCCTCCCTGTTCCATTTATAGGAATGCTCACAGCGAGGGCATGTCTGCATGATGCTGAGGCTCCACTTGCTGGTCACCATAACCTTAACCCTAACCTTAACCACACTGTTATGCCTAACCCCAGTCTTGCATAGCGATACCTCCAAAATCACGTTGTTGTCACACCTCCCTTGGAGGTCTGGATAATTTTGTATTAGCCAAAACGGTTTGAATTGACTGCTGGCTCCTAGCGGCAAGATTTTATTTGGATGTTGCATTTCAAGAACCCTCCCCCACATGCCGGTTGGTGCTACGTGGTCATCACTGTTTTCAGACTTGGTTGGACACATTTTGCATTGTTGTTCCGTATGCTAATTTGCAGCATTGCAGAAAATTGAAGAAAACATGGAGGAAAAACTGAATTCTGTTTTTCGAGAAGTGTGCTCTATACACAAAATCAGCATAAATTGACATACTGTACATTTGAAGTCAGAAGTTTACATGCACTTAGGTTGGAGTCATTAAAACTCATCTTTCAACCACTCCACAAAAGTTTACATACAGTAAGTTGACTGTGCCTTTAAACAGCTTGGAAAATTCCAGAAAATGATGTCATGGCTTTAGAAGCTTCTGATAGGCTAATTGACATCATTTGAGTCAATTGGAGGTGTACCTGTGGATGTATTTCAAGGCCTACCTTCAAACTCAGTGCCTCTTTGCTTGACATCATGGGAAAATCAAAAGAAATCAGCCAAGACCTCAGAAAAAATTTGGTAGACCGCCACAAGTCTGGTTAATCCTTGGGAGCAATTTCCAAACGCCTGAAGGTACCACGTTCATCTGTACAAACAATAGTACGCAAGTATAAACACCATGGGACCACGCAGCCGTCATACCGCTCAGGAAGGAGACGCGTTCTGTCTCCTAGAGATGAACGTACTTTTGTGCGAAAAGTGCAAATCAATCCCAGAACAACAGCAAAGGACCTTGTGAAGATGCTGGAGGAAACAGGTACAAAAGTATCTATATCCACAGTAAAACGAGTCCTATATCGACATAAACTGAAAGGCCGCTCAGCAAGGAAGAAGCCACTGCTCCAAAACCGCCATAAAAAAGCCAGACAACTGCACATGGGGACAAAGATCGTACTTTTTGGAGAAATGTCCTCTGGTCTGATGAAACAAAAATAGAACTGTTTGGCCATAATGATCATTGTTATGTTTGAAGGTAAAGGGGGTGCTTGCAAGCCGAAGAACACCATCCCAACCGTGAAGCACGGGGGTGGCAGCATCATGCTGTGGGGGTGCTTTGCTGCAGGAGGGACTGGTGATCTTCACAAAATAGATGGCATCATGAGGAAGGTAAATTATGTGGATATATTGAAGCAACATCTCAAAACATCAGTCAGGAAGTTAAAGCTTGGTCGCAAATGGGTCTTCCAAATGGACAATGACTCCAAGCATACTTCCAACATTGTGGCTTAAGGACAACAAAGTCAAGGTATTGGAGTGGCCATCACAAAGCCCTGACCTCAATCCTATAGAAAATGTTTGGGCAGAACTGAAAAAGCATGTGCGAGCAAGGAGGCCTACAAACCTGACTCAGTTCCACCAACTCTGTCAGGAGGAATGGGCCAAATTTCACCCAACTTATTGTGGGAAGCTTGTGGAAGGCTACCCGAAAGATTTGACCCAAGTTAAACAATTTAAAGGCAATGCTACCAAATACTAATGTCACGGTTTCGGCCGAGGCTGCTCCTCCTCCTTGTTCGGGCAGGTTTCGGCGGTCGTCGTCCCCGGAGTACTAGCTGCCACCGATCTATGTTTCATGTTCGTTTGGTTTTGTCTTGATGTTGTACACCTGTGTCTAGTTAGTCCTCATTAGTGTCCTATTTAGTTCTCGTTGTGTGTGTCAGGTGTTGTGTGTGATTGCTCTTCTGTTTGGTGTTCTGAGCTACGTGTTATCCTCCGTTGTTTTGGAGAGGTTTTCGCACATGTTAGTGCGCCTATTGTTTGACGCCTGTGTGCGCCTTTATTTCGCCTCCGGGCTTGTTGTGCTCGTGTACTACGTGAATATTTCACTAAAGTATTTTGGACTTAGTTTCTGCGTCCTGCGCTTGATTCCTGCACCACACCCACCTTCAGCAACCCTGACAGAATCACACACCATTAATGAATGGAATCAGCAGGAGCAACAGTCACGCCTGAGTCGCTGGAGGAGCATGTCCGCGGCCAGGATGACCAGATCAGACAACTGGGGACCGCTCTACAGGACGTCATCAACACCCTGCACCGATGGGAGTCCAGAGGGGTACCCACACCTCCACCTACCTTGCCACCCCCATCGGCCGGTCCACCAGTCCCAGGTCCGGAACCCAGTGGGATTCGGCTCTCGCTCCCGAGGGCGTATGACGGCACAGCTGCCGGGTGTCAGGGGTTCCTCCTGCAGGTGGAGCTCTACCTGGCCACTGTACACCCGGTGCCCTCGGGACACGAGAGCGTTTCCGCCCTCATCTCCTGTCTCACGGGCAAGGCGTTGGAATGGGCCAACGCCGAGTGGAGGAGGATGGACGCCACCACCATCTCCTACGCCGAGTTCTCCCGTCGCTTCAAGGCCGTGTTCGACCATCCACCTGAGGGCAAAGCGGCGGGGGAGCGTCTATTCCACCTGAGACAGGGGAGGAGGAGCGCACAGGCGTTCGCACTGGAGTTCCGGACTCTAGCGGCAGACGCAGGGTGGAATGAACGGGCCCTCATCGACCATTTTCGATGTAGCCTACGGGAGGACGTTCAACGTGAGTTGGCCTGCAGGGACACCAATTTCACCTTCGACCAGTTGGTCGACATGTCCATCCGTCTGGACACCCTGCTGGCCACCCGTGGACGTCCCGAGTGGGGTCCGTCCATTCCACCCTCCGGCACCTCCGAGCCGAGCCCTATGGAGCTCGGGGGTGCTGGCGCTAGAGAAAGGAAGAGGAGGAGCCCGAGGGGGCCTGTCCCCTGCACCAATTGCGGTCGTGGAGGGCACACTGCGGCCAGGTGCTGGGGAGGGTTCCCCGAGGGAGGAGACAGCAGGCCACGCACTGGGGAGCCTTCCCAGGTGAGTAGACGCCCCACTTACCCAGAGCTCTCTGTTGCGCTCTTTTGTATACCTGTTTGTTTTCCACAGGTTGCACCTCATTCCCAGCATAAGGCGCTAGTAGATTCAGGCGCAGCTGGGAATTTTGTTGAT
The DNA here is from genome assembly GCF_964263955.1 of Coregonus lavaretus. Taxonomy (NCBI): domain Eukaryota; kingdom Metazoa; phylum Chordata; class Actinopteri; order Salmoniformes; family Salmonidae; genus Coregonus; species Coregonus lavaretus. The sequence continues at coordinate 23,430,384 of NC_139990.1, forward strand.
CGGAAGTTTTGTTTAGATTTAGGGATCCCTCTCCTGCCTGTCGACAAGCCTTTTCCCGTTCATGCTTTAGATAGCCGCCCGTTGGGGTCGGGGTTGATTAGGGAAGTCACAGCGCCACTTAGGATGTGTGCGCAGGGGGGTCATGAGGAGACTATACAGCTGTATCTGATCGACTCTCCTGCGTACCCGGTGGTGCTGGGAATTCCCTGGTTAAGTACCCATAACCCTGCTATTTCGTGGCAACAGAGGGCTCTCAATGGGTGGTCTGCTCAGTGTGAGGGGCGATGTCTGGGTGTTTCCGTAGGGGCGACCTCGGTGGAAAGTCCAAACCAAGTGCCCGCACTGCACATTCCGCCTGAATATGGGGATTTGGCTCTCGTGTTTAGTAAAGCTAGGGCGACGCAGTTGCCTCCTCATAGACAGGGGGATTGTGCGATTGATCTCCAGGCAGGAGCAGCGCTCCCACGGAGCCACGTGTATCCTTTGTCTCAAGAGGAGAGAAAAGCTATGGAAACTTACATAGCCGAATCTTTGAGACAGGGATACATACGGCCCTCCACTTCTCCCGCCTCCTCGAGCTTCTTTTTTGTGAAGAAAAAAGATGGAGGGTTGCGCCCGTGCATCGATTACTGTGGTCTCAATCAGATTACTGTGAAATACAGTTATCCACTCCCTCTGATTGCGAGCGACCATGACGGAGTCGTTGCACGGAGCGCGGTTTTTCACACAACTGGATCTCAGGAGCGCGTATAACTTGGTGCGCATTAGGGAGGGCGACGAATGGAAAACAGCGTTTAGTACCACGTCAGGTCATTTCGAGTATCTCGTCATGCCATACGGGTTGATGAATGCTCCATCAGTCTTCCAATCCTTCGTGGATGAGATTTTCCGGGATATGCAGGGGCAAGGGGTGGTCGTGTACATTGATGACATTCTAGTGTACTCGTCTTCCCGAGCCGAGCATATAGCCCTGGTGCGTCGTGTATTGAGGAGGCTGTTGGAGCACGACCTGTATGTCAAGGCAGAGAAATGTCTGTTTTTCCAGGAGTCGGTCTCCTTTTTGGGTTATCGGTTGTCCGCGTCAGGGGTGAGAATGGAGGTGGATCGTGTGTCAGCCGTGCGTAATTGGCAAACCCCAACCACTGTCAAAGAGGTGCAGCAGTTCTTGGGCTTTGCGAATTACTACCGGAGGTTTATCCGGGGTTTTGGACAGGTAGCAGCTCCCATCACGTCCCTTCTGAAAGGGGGTCCGGTGCGCCTGCAGTGGTCAGCTGATGCGGACAGGGCCTTTAGGAGACTGAAGGACCTGTTTACGTCGGCTCCGGTGCTGGCGCATCCGGACCCCGCATTACCCTTTCAGGTCGAGGTGGACGCGTCTGAGGCCGGTATAGGGACCGTACTCTCTCAACGGTCCGGCACGCCACCTAAACTCCGCCCCTGTGCTTTTTACTCTAAAAAGCTCAGCCCGGCGGAGCGAAATTATGACGTCGGGGACAGGGAGCTGTTAGCTGTAGTTCAGGCCCTTAAGGTGTGGAGGCATTGGCTTGAGGGGGCTCAACACCCTTTCCTCATTTTGACTGACCATCGGAACCTGGAGTACATCCGGGCAGCGAGGAGACTGAACCCTCGCCAGGCTCGATGGAGTATGTTTCTCGCCAGGTTCGTATTTAAAATCACGTACATCCCTGGGTCCCAGAACGGTAAGGCAGATGCGCTGTCCCGGCGGTATGACACGGAGGAGAGGTCCGTTGAGCCTACTCCCATACTACCGGCGTCTTGTCTTGTGGCACCGGTGGTGTGGGAGGTCGATGCTGAAATCGAGCGGGTGTTGCGTACCGACCCCAGCCCTCCACAGTGTCCTGTGGGTCGGAAGTACGTTCCGCTCGAGATTCGGGATCGACTCATTTACTGGGCTCACACGTCACCCTCCTCTGGACATCCGGGTATTGGCCGGACAGTGCATTGTCTTAGCACTAAATACTGGTGGCCCACGTTAGCCAGGGATGTGAGGGTTTATGTCTCCTCCTGCTCGGTGTGCGCCCAGTGTAAGGCGCCCAGACACCTGCCCAGGGGTAAGTTACAACCCCTGCCCGTTCCACAACGACCATGGTCCCACCTCTCAGTGGATTTTGTGACAGACCTTCCCCCATCTCAGGGGAATACCACCATCCTGGTCGTTGTGGACCGGTTCTCTAAGGCCTGTCGTCTTCTCCCTATGGCGGGTCTTCCTACTGCCCTACAAACCGCAGAGGCACTATTTACCCACGTCTTCCGGCATTACGGGGTACCCGAGGATATAGTGTCTGATCGAGGCCCCCAGTTTACCTCCCGAGTATGGAGAGCATTCATGGAGCGTTTGGGGGTCTCGGTGAGCCTTACCTCAGGGTACCACCCGGAGAGTAATGGGCAGGTAGAACGAATCAACCAGGATGTGGGTAGGTTTCTGAGGTCGTATTGCCAGGACCGGCCTGAGGAGTGGGCTCGGTACATTCCCTGGGCCGAGATGGCCCAGAACTCTCTCCGCCACTCCTCTACCAACCTAACCCCCTTCCAATGTGTGTTAGGTTACCAGCCGGTTCTGGCACCTTGGCAGCAGAGCCAGATCGAGGCCCCTGCGGTGGATGATTGGATGAGGCGCTCGGAGGAGACGTGGAACGCTGCACACGTCCACCTGCAGCGGGCCATCCGTCGACACAAGGCGAGCGCCGATCTCCACCGCAGTGAGGGGCCGGTGTACGCACCCGGAGATCGAGTCTGGCTCTCTACCAGAAACCTACCCCTCCGCCTGCCCTGCCGGAAGCTGGGTCGGCGGTTTGTGGGGCCTTTTAAAGTCCTGAGAAGATTGAACGAGGTGTGTTATAGGTTACATCTGCCTGTTGAATATAAGAATATTAACCCCTCGTTCCATGTGTCTCTTCTCAGGCCGGTGGTAGCTGGTCCACTCCAGGAAGGTGAGATAGGAGAGACTCCTCCGCCCCCACTGGACATCGAGGGGGCTCCGGCGTACACCGTTCGGTCCATCTTGGACTCAAGATGCCGGAAGGGGGGTCTCCAGTATCTCGTGGAGTGGGAGGGGTACGGCCCGGAGGAACGGTGCTGGGTGCCGCGGAGGGACATCCTAGACCCGTCTCTCCTGTCGGAGTTCCACCGGGACCATCCCGCGCGCCCTGCTCCGCGCCCTCCTGGTCGTCCCCGAGGCCGGGGTCGGCGCACGGCTGGAGCCGCGCGTCAAGGGGGGGGTACTGTCACGGTTTCGGCGAGGCTGCTCCTCCTCCTTGTTCGGGCAGGTTTCGGCGGTCGTCGTCCCCGGAGTACTAGCTGCCACCGATCTATGTTTCATGTTCGTTTGGTTTTGTCTTGATGTTGTACACCTGTGTCTAGTTAGTCCTCATTAGTGTCCTATTTAGTTCTCGTTGTGTGTGTCAGGTGTTGTGTGTGATTGCTCTTCTGTTTGGTGTTCTGAGCTACGTGTTTCCCTCCGTTGTTTTGGAGAGGTTTTCGCACATGTTAGTGCGCCTATTGTTTGACGCCTGTGTGCGCCTTTATTTCGCCTCCGGGCTTGTTGTGCTCGTGTACTACGTGAATATTTCACTAAAGTCTTTTGGACTTAGTTTCTGCGTCCTGCGTTTGATTCCTGCACCACACCCACCTTCAGCAACCCTGACAACTAATTGAGTTTATGTAAACTTCTGACCCACTGGGAATGTGATGAAAAAAATAAAAGCTGAAATAAATAATTCTCTCTACTATTATTCTGACATTTCACATTCTTAAAATAAAGTGGTGATCCTAACTGACCTAAGACAGGGAATCTTTACTAGGAATTAAATGTCAGGAATTGTGAAAAACTGAGTTTAAATGTATTTGGCTAAGGTGTATGTAAACTTCCGACATCAACTGTATTTTGAGGAGGTTTTAATTTGAGTTTCCTGGACATCCTCATGCACTGTTGCACCTACTACACTAATCTAGTGAGCACCTTTGGAGCTCCACCCAAGCAAGGCATTTGATTGGTTTGACGTGTTACGAGGCGTTACTGATTTACAGCGGGTTCCCACCCCTATTTAGCCATTTTTCTACCATGGACTTCCCCAGGCTTCCCGTTTAGGGCCTGGTTTTCAACGAGGCTAGACTAACCCTAACCTTAAATTAAGACCAAAAAGCACATTTTTGTTTTCATGAAAATCATGATATAGCCAATTTAGAATTTGTGGCTGTGGTAACTAGCGGAAACCCTAATTATATGCTTTACAGATGTAGACTGACTGTAGCTCCAGATTGGGTTAGATTCAGGCCGGTGACGCTGTTACGGTTTGTTGCTCCTAGTTCACTATATTAGTCAGACTCAGACATGAGTTAGCTACCACCATAGCTGTATCCATTATTTAGTTTTTGCCCTAGACAATTCAGAATACATTTGTATGAGCTACGAATTAACTTGCAAATCCGACTTGTATGCTAGGTAACGTTAGCTAGCCTGTAGCTAACTAGCCTGCCTCGCTAGCATTATCAAATGATAACCATAGATAACCAGCAGTATCTAGACAATACACAAACTTAAATTATACACAATAAGTTAAGACCTAACTAAGTTGTAATGAGGTAGCTAGCTAGTTATCGAGCTAGCTAGCTACGCTAATGTTAGCTAAAATGTTAGCTAGCCTGCCTCGCTATCTATCGGTAGCTATCCTGCCTCGCTTGATCAAAAGATAGCTACCTAGCTACATGACCAGCAATAACATTATCTAACATCGTTAGCTAAGTTATACCAGAGAAGTCATTATATTCCAGTATCTCTGGTTATGCTCACCACCACCAGTCATTGCACACCAAGCTAGCGTTACTGGTGCAGACTTGGGGACCGACGAACTCCAAGCACCTATTCCATACTAGGGTCCTTCGGCAGAGCATGCAAACTATAGAACTTTGGCTGTGGATGCATGGTCGATCCATTAAAAAAATAACTAACCCAAGATAGACCACAGTCGTTTCCAATGGGAGCAAATTAATCATTGTGGTCAGAACAAGCAAGGAGGTGGGCAGAGCCAAGCACGAGCTAGCGAGATCCTATTGGCGTGTTCTAGCATGTTTGCATATTTCCGTTAGGGAACGCCTATTTTGAGAAGTGCGCATGTGCAATAACTCAATTCGCCCTTGCACTCCTTCTAAACAACGCAATTTGTAGAAACTTTGGCAAAGGGTAAAGTCTACAAAGCTTAGTCCACTCTGGTCGTAACAGATTCAAGTTTTGGGAACGGAAAAAGGTATTGAGATAAAATGTTTAATCGATGAGAAAATTAGCAAAATGTCGGCCAAAATTCATCTCGCTCCATCTTCTCCCACTGCCGGCCACTGGGCTTCCTCTCATCACCATATTTGGTGGTGAGTGGAAATGCCAACCACATTTATACATCTGGTGAAACATCTGGCTCATTGTTCTATATGTGGTCAATCCATATAGGGCCTGTGATCCTTTGAACGCATTGGGGGCCATGAAACAACGGAGACCCATTTAATGAAGGAAGCGAAGTGGGCGAAAGGGCGATTTGCACGTGGAGCTTGGCAAAAACCCAACCTTCATTTACTTATTGTGACCCACTGAGGTTCCAAACTCCGTTTTAGACAAGACTGACTTTATGACCCAAATTATCTTATTTACACTTTGTAGTCAATTTTGACACTAGAATAAATGTATCTGACTCATATCGATGCCACATAGGCTGTTTTCAAAGGGATTACTTGCTTTTTAGGGGCAGTCACTCTTTAAGCTTTTTAAAGAGCTTTTATTCTATTTCCTTTTACATTAAGGATCAAGGCACTTTACCCCTAAGTGCTCCAGGGGCGCTGCTCTGCCACAGCCCCTGTGCCGCTCCCAGCCTGTGATGTGTGTGTTGTGTGTGTGTGTGTGTCAGGTTGGGTACTGTAACAGCAAAAACTAAAGAATATCCGTGCAAATGGACCAATAAAGCAAGTATTGTATTACAGAGCAAACTGCCTAAACAACCAAAACACTCGCTTAATCCTTTACACTCAGGCCAAATTTAAATTTCTAACATAAGAAATATAAGAAGGATATGCTCAACCTTGGTAGCAATTGAAACGGAACACTTTGGAGATTTTGGGGAAATGAGAACAGAACAAAGGTGAGAACACAACAGTTCACCTGACACAAGACCGAATCCAAACATTACACTGTTGATTTTATGTGCATTTTATGTTTACTGTACATTTCGCAGCATTTGTTGGTAACATAATCTGGAAATACTCTGGATACATTCAGTAAAATAATTATAATATTCATAAAACATTTGGGGTAGATGCAACATAAGACAAAACGATTACAAAGGATTGAGTGAGAGGTCAAACTGGTGTCTCCAAGAGGCCACACACCTCTGCTATTAGGTGTTCTTTCAAGCTCTCCAAACTGTGTCGTTGAAGAACTGATGCAAGCACACTTGTTCTTTTTTGTTTCGAACACAGCCCTGCATCCCCACCATCACACAATTACTGTTGTTTTTTACGCAAGCCAATAGCGGTCCCTTACAAATCGCAAACTGGGTCAGGTGGGCATCATTTGAAAGCTTACAGTATCTATTGCCAACATTACTAGCTAAGTTATAAAATACGATCTTACAGTGTTGTGCTTTCACAAAGCACTTCAGAGAAACACATTGTAATTTTTGTGCGCAGAGAATGGAGTTATGAGTGCATTTAGGTGTGCGTTGCATGGCAGATTTTCTTCACAATACAGCGAACATAGGCTTATTCTGTTCAGAACAACCCGGGGTATGATGCCATGTCTTCTTTGTAACTGTACATCAAACATTGCAATTCTAAATGTCGATACTGTAAATTAAATTAGTTTTGTTGTATGGAAATGTGACAAGCTCATGGGTCTGTGGTTTGCTTGAATGAATTCAAAGCCTTATTTATTATAATCCTCAACATTTCATCTTTCAGAACACAATAACTCCCCTCACTTAACTCAGACAACACCAAAATGTGTAAAAGTAACCCCATTGGCGGGAAGGATGGGGGCATCTTTTTGCTGCAGGTGTTGCTCCTACTTAGAACGTCTTTCACCTCTGACATCAGGTATAGCAGGGGTACGCAACCCTGTTGCTGGAGTGCCGCAGGTACTGCAGGATTTTGTTCCAACTAGGCAGCACACCTGTCCAACTGAGCTAATTGATCAGTTCAGTGATTGCCTAAATTCAACACACCTGATCTTCCAGGTCAGTTTTTTCATTGTTCCCCTGTAATCAGGGACTGATTTAGACCTGGGACACCAGGTGTGTGCAATTAAATATCAGGTAGAACAGAAAACCAGCAGGCTCCGGACCTCGTAGGGTAAGAGTTGAGTACCCCTGTCCTATGGGGACAGCCAAAGAACCCTCTTAGGTTCTTTTTTTCTAAGAGTGTAGGTAATGTGTGGTCATGGGACATGTAGTCAAAGTGTATTGGTTGCATTCACAGTTTAGCAGATGTTATAGCATGTGCAGCCAAATGCGTATGTTCCTAGTTCCTAACTGCAGTAGAATGCGTATGTTCCTAGTTATTAACTGCAGTAGAATGCGTATGTTCCTAACTGTAGCAGAATGCGTATGTTCCTAGTTCCTAACTGTAGCAGAATGCGTATGTTCCTAGTTCCTAACTGTAGCAGAATGCGTATGTTCCTAGTTCCTAACTGTAGCAGAATGCGTATGTTCCTAGTTCCTAACTGTAGCAGAATGCGTATGTTCCTAGTTCCTAACTGCAGTAGAATGCGTATGTTCCTAGTTCCTAACTGCAGTAGAATGCGTATGTTCCTAGTTCCTAACTGTAGCAGAATGCGTATGTTCCTAGTTCCTAACTGTAGCAGAATGCGTATGTTCCTAGTTCCTAACTGTAGCAGAATGCGTATGTTCCTAGTTCCTAACTGTAGCAGAATGCGTATGTTCCTAGTTCCTGAGTGGCGCAGTGGTCTAAGGCACTGCATCGCAGTGCTAACTGTGCCACTAGAGATCCTGGTTCGAATCCAGGCTCTGTCGTAGCCGGCCGCGACCGGGAGACTCATGGGCGGCGCACAATTGGCCCAGCGTCGTCCAGGGTAGGGGAGGGAATGGCCAGCAGGGATGTAGCTCAGTTGATAGAGCATGGCGTTTGCAACGCCAGGGTTGTGGGTTCGATTCCAGTATAAAAAAAATATTTATATGTAATCACTAACTGTAAGTCGCTCTGGATAAGAGCGTCTGCTAAATGACTAAAATGTACATGTAAATGTAGTCTTTGTGTGCAGGACAATGACTGACTTCTTCACAAGCTATCCCACAAAATGTCACTCAACAGTAAACCTCATTCAGGCTTAATCCCTTCTACTCTCCATAGACAGACCCAATCTGTCGACCATTTAAAAAACAGATGCTTCAGCCCGCTGCCTAAATGACCTGTCTGCTCTACTCTCGCTTCTCAATGGCCATTATAATCATCCCTCCTTCCTTTAACCCCCTTCATCTCCATCCTCTCCTCACCACCACCGCTGGATGCTTATTATCACACCTAAAGAACAGCCTCCCTTTGACAGGCGCCTTAATTCCATCTCAAATATTTAGCCACCACGTCTAGCTAGAATTTAATCAGGCTCTGTTTGTATTGGTGCTGTTCTGAAGATGGACCAGCCATCAGAAAGTTGTAATAAAGCCTTTAGGCCTGAGAGAAAAAAGGGAGTGGGGAAAGAGAAAGTGAGCTATAGAGAAAAAAAGGTATAATATATATATTACGCTGAGTAAACCAAACATTAGGAACACCTTTCTAATATTGAGTTACACCCTTTTATTGTCACATACACCAGATAGGTGCAGTGATATGTGTTATTTTACAGGGTCAGGCATAGTAGTACAGCGCCCTTGGAGAAAATTAGGGTTAAGTGCCTTTCTCAAGGACACATCGCCAGATTTTTTCACCTTGACGGCTCAGGTATTCAAACCAGCAACCTTTTGGTTACTGTCCCAACGCTCTAACCTTGAGGCTACCTGCCGCCCTGTAAACTTGTCTCTCAGTCCTGACCAAACCGTTCCTCAGTATATTTACAGCGTAAAGTGGGGATTTGGGAGAGTTTGCATTGGATTTGCGTCATGAATGGCCGTCCGGTCAGCTAATCGCTCCTCTGTGGCTAGCGTATGTAAATAGCCAGAGGAGTGATGGAGATGGATGTGGTGTAGAATTGGAGCGAGCCCCGCTTATCACATTAGTTGATGGGGCCTGATTGAATTTGAACTTGGTGATATAGAATGTGTGGGGGTTTTCTGTGTTGGGAATGGCTACAAAGTTTTCAATGCCATTTTCTCTTATGTTTTAAATACAATCATATTCACCACCCTGCAGATGAAACAAACAATGACCATAATCATTTGAATTCCTTTTAATCAGACATTTATGCACTTATGCTGAAACCCCTCCACAAGATCATCCTACCAAGTGCTGATCGCCTGAAGAGCTTAAGTTACCATAATAGGCAAGCAATGAGCACAAAAACGATTTCTTTTTGTCAGGAATGTTACTGTTTTCCAGGAGTAATATGCTGTGGTTTGAAATTCACCCCTATGGGATGAATTTGGCAGTGTCAGAATTTGGCCTAGTTCTACTGAACTATGTTGTCCTCTGCTGGGTTGTCTTTATGTGTCGGCTGATAGGAGTAAACACACTCTGACATGAGATAATACATAGAGGGTAGAGGTGAACTCCTCAGAGACAGTACACAGACACTAGAATGTGTGTGTGTGTGTGTGTGTGTGTGTGTGTGTGTGTGTGTGTGTGTGTGTGTGTGCGTGAAGAGAGAAATGCATGTAAGTGCGTAGTGTGTGTGTGTGTGATAAGGATACAGTAAGTAGACTTATATACGATGATGGCCACAGTGAGTCTGTCAGTAGAGTGAGTTTGTAATGTCTCCACGGGTTGGATCACCTCCTTTCTTTTCCTCCTCTCTTCTTCCATTCCCCCTAATAATCATGGCTCTATCCATCCTCCCTGTCCAGTCCTGCATGTGTGCTGATTAACCTTTTACTGCAGTGGGCTAAATCAGGGTCACACAGAGTGTTTCTTGGTAGTCTTAAGCAAATCTACTTTGAAACAAAAGTATACACCTCACACACATTGTTATGGTCTTTAAAAAAGAAAACACCTGTACCATGTCAGATATAGAGTTAAAATGTATTACATTTTCAGTTTGCGTCCCAATATTACACTTTATATACAGAAGACTGAAATATAACAAAACCGTTTGACATAGAAAACAGGATTTTCGGCAGCTTTTTTAAAATGATGTTTATTAATTATGAAAAATATGAATAACATTCCACCCATGAGGCCACTATTTGACTGCAGGAAAGGGTAACAACACATGTGGGTTCTGTCAGGACACACGGCGCTGCAGGACCAGAATAAAAGGAAGGGAATCTAATAAAGGGGAAACAGAGCATCCTGTTTATCGCTCTCATCTGGGTCCCCTCGCCCTCTGCCTCTGTCATACAGAGAACAGCACAGCAGAGCAGCACCCTCCCCTCTTAAATCAGTTTTACCCTCACACTTGGTCTCTGTCTTGTTGCGTCTAATCCTACTCAGTGTGCTAGTTGCAGTGAAGTTATTATGAGGTGTTTTGTGACGTCACGTTCAGGTTGTTTACTAGCTATAAAAGGACATTTTCTAGACATCTTTTTATCGATAAGAAAAATAAATCTTTAACTGGTTGTAATCTGGTAATCTGACAAGATCAAAATAATCTATTTTCCTGACGTCTGGATGACGTCATGAAAATATAAGTCTCTAGATGACGTCTCTACAACCAGAAAACTTGTTTACAACCAGATAACGGCGTCATTATGCAACATTTTGTCAGCTAGATAGGCCTACACTCTTTATTCTTGTATTTTTTCCCTCCTCAAAACGGCTGTGTCCATTTAAATTGGTCTCTTTCTGTTTCTCTCTGTCCAGGCTCTTGTTCTTGTTGTTATTTTACTCTCTTTTATTTTATTACCCCTTTACTCTACCTGTCTATCTTCTTTATCTTGTTCATCTTGTACTCTTGTTACTATCTTTCTACTTTACTTTTACGGTCATTCTGGCTACTTTGACTTGTCTATCTTCTCTTTTCATTACCCCATCTGTTTCTCCTTCCTTCTCCCCCTTGATCTGTTCCTCTAAGCTTGCTTTCCCTCTTTCCCTTTATCGACGCTCCCCGCCTTCTGAGTTCTCTCTTTTTTGCTATCCATCCCTCTCCACACTCTATTTCTCCCTCTCTCTTCTCCTTTTCCTTTCTCATTTTACACAGTGGGCTCACTCTCTCTGACCCTCCACCCCTACCCTCAACCGAAGACTGCCATCAACTCGGCCTCAATGTAACCTCAACAATCTCTAACTTTACTATCACATCCTTAAAATGTATTTTAGACTTTCATTGCTACAAACACCACAGTCTCTTTTTATCTCCACCCCCCCCTCTTTTTTTTCTTCCCTCATTATCGGCTCGCTCAAGCTGGCAGAGTGTTTGATGTCAAAGGCAGCCTAGACTCACAGAGCAAAGAGCAGACACACACAGTCAGGCCACCAGAGCCATGTCAGCTGCCCCTGACTTGCACAAAATGGACGCAGGTCGCCTAGTCACCCTCATCAGTGGGAATGAAAACAAAGGCAGCCGGTCGCCTGTGATGTCATTCTAAGCAGTTTGCTTGGTCATTATTCTTGTACTGTAGTTCTGACGGATAATGTACAGTGTTTGACTGTCATAGCCACATGCCGTGTTGATATAGTGCCCTTCTTATCCCAGTGTGGTCTATATTACACACTGTACATATTTTATTTTTTTTATTTTTTGGGGGTGTTCTTAACATAACATATTCCTTACCATAATTTGCATCAAAACATATACTTATTGGTTTGCTTTAGCTTTAGCTCATGGATGTATGAGTTAGGAAGCGTATGAGAACCTGTTGCACTGTTGTTGACTACAATTGTGTAAATAAAATACAATTACAGAATTTGCTTTATTTACAGTGCAGCAGGTACTTATACGTACTCCTCCTAACTCATACACTGAATGGGTAGATCATTTGGAAATTGATTGGTTGACCTTATGGGTGTCAGGTAGCCTCAAGGTTAGAGCGTTGGGCCTGTAAGCAAAAGGTTGCTGGTTTGAATACTGGAGCTGACAAAAAAAGAGGAAACAAGACAAATATAAGCACCCCCAAAATTATATTATTATCTAGACATATGAAGGTGTAGGGCAGCCCATGTCTTCTTATCAACACTCTATTACTTTTTTGTATTGTCTTCTAAGGAATTCAGCCTTCTCTGTGTTATCTCTCCAACCCCCATTCTGTCACAACTCTGAGAAGCAGAGGCTCTGTTGTCTTTACAGGTTTGTAGGTTTGATATCTGATTGGATGTTAACTTTACAGTAATACTATGGTAATACTATAGTGGTAATGCCCGAGAAGCTGGTGTTTAGAGGATATATTGGCATGGGTGTCGTTAGGCCCGAGACAAAGCCGAGGTTTGGCTTCGAGGGCATTATCACTTTTATACAATTCAAATAATGATTGACATGTTTTAATTAAAAACTTTATTTTGATGAATTTATTCATACTATTTCATTCTTCCACGAGATATAGTCCCGACACAAATCTAGGGTTGCTACCGAAGCCGGCTGGTTGTTCATTCTATTGGTTCGGTTGCCAGAGACGCGACCCAGTTGTTGTCTTTTTGTTGTGCATCTATGGACGTTCGTCTTTCGTTCTAAATGTTCTATTGCCATGCTGGCTGGCAATGTTCTTATCTTTTGCTTGCTAGCTAGCCAACTACGGCTAACTTAGAGTCATGTCAAACAGTGCAGCCAGAATAACAGCAAAGTAGCTGCATTTGCATTTGTTTAACCTGTTTTCTAGTGACATTTATTTGGATACATCCATAACAATGAGCTAATGATACGCAATTTCACCTGACATAGAAAATGTGCTCTCTCATCAGGACACTGCTGTTCAGAGGAGCTAGCCAACAACACAGCTAACACAATCACTTCAAACTGAAGCTGGAAAAACCGCAAACTAGCTGCATTCCTTTAGTTTGACCTGTTTTCTATTGCCATTTCTTTGAAATGATGCTGATTCATGATTACGACTGGCTGAGAAAAGCTGACTGCCTGTCTGACTCGTCCCGACTCCCAACCCCTACACGTTCATTACTATGGGACAGCTGGAGATCAAATTTCAATATTGAAACAATGTTGAAAATGTCAGAGAGACTTTATAGGTTTATACAAATCTCCACTATTGAAATCCAATAGTCTAAAAACAATGGGAGATCATGTCTAGATGCTTTTTACAGTGGAGATCAAGTTTATACATTGTCTGGCTGGGCTGATGAGACAGTGGATTGCTCAGTGAGATGGAACAGAGTAAATAGGCATTTCAACATCATAGCTTTAGCCAGTGGTAACTTGTGGAAGAGACACAGCTGCAATGCGGTTTTAACCAATCAGCGTTCAGTATTAAACCCACCCATTGTATAATGGTCACCAACTCAGATTTGAAATCCAAACCACTCAGATGTTATAAAGGGTCTTAGATTCATTGTCTCTTTCTCTTATGTTCCAGACCTGTGCTGGTGAGATACTTACACTCTTTCGTTCTCTTTACCTCTCTCATGAGCTATGAGCCATGGCACAAGCCATGGTTTCTTTGTCTCTCTCTTTCTCTCTCTGATCATGCTTAGAGTAATGCTTTGTTAATGTCGGTATTGCATTGTAACTTCAACTTTATGCCTTGTATGTGAATCCATTCATTTTACAAAGTAATTAAATACACTTGTATTTAGAATTCCATTCTCAGACATTTCTTCATTGCCCATTACTGTAACTCAACTATAGTGTTCTTGCATATTGCTATGTATCTTATAGAGTCAGATAATTAATTTAATGGGCTAATTGCTTAGTCTTATTACCAGTCACATGTGAGGTAAATATAATATAGATATATGATAATTATTACCCCACTACAAAGGTAATTGACAGTGGAGGTCAGAAGTTAACTTCAGAACAGCAATAAACAACAACTCTAAGTGGTCTGAGCCTAACGTCACCACACTATCTATCCTCTTCAGCAATGACCAAACTGGTCTGAGGTCAGTGGATCATGGCTGTGAGCTTCCATTTGGAATGGGACCCTGGATCAGTTTCTGCATCTTTTACTACTTAACCAATTTACTAAGACTAACGTCCCTTTTATGGTACCTCGAAAACCCATTTTTTTACTAAGTGTTAAAAGGCTCTAAATGGTGTTTTGGAATTAGGGCTTCTGTGTGTAGGTAAAACGGTTTACAGGGGCACATTGGTAGAGTTGTCCTTCAGAAAAGGAAACATTCTGTTGCAGATCATGGCAGCACAGTTTAGAATGTGATCATTCAGCTGACTTCAGGTTTTTGTTTTGGATCCAGTGTGGTTCGTTTCTCTTGAGAACAAGTGTCAACATTTTGCTAACTTAACAGAGCAAAACAAACTGCACTCAGTCCTCATGACCGAAGAATCTGACACCAGTTCAACCCCTGCATTGATTCAAAAAATCGCCCTTGGCGCTTGTATATTATTTTTTATTAAGTCTTCAAAGCTGGTTAGATGTGGTTATTGAATCAATTCAACCCTGTGGGATGTGGGCTAAACCCTAAACAGCCATAATGTTGCCAGAGGCTGCCTGTGGGTAATGTGAGCTCAGTGGTGTGCTGCTAACTACTGAATCATTGTGACCTATTACACTGAGGTCAGCCTGCTCCCCTGTGTGCATCTACAGTGCATTCGATAAGTATTCAGACCCTTTTACTTTTTCCACATTTTGTTACGTTACAGCCTTATTCTATAATGGATTCAATTATTTTTTCCCTCATCAATCTATACACAACACCCCATAATGACAAAGCGAAAACAGGTTTTTAGAAATGTTTATGGTAGAGTGGCCAGACGGAAGCCACTCCTGAGTAATAAGCACATGACAGCCCACTTGGAGTTTTCCAAAAGGCACCTAAAGGACTCTCAGACCATGAGAAACAACAATCTCTGGTCTGATGAAACCAAGATTGAACTCTTTGGCCTGAATGCCAAGCGTCACGTCTGGAGGAAACCTGGCACCATCCCTACGGTGAAGCATGGTGGTGGCAGCATCATGCTGTGAGAATGTTTTTCAGCGGCAGGGACTGGGAGACTAGTCAGGATCGAGGGAAAGATGAAAGGAATAAAGTACAGAGAGATCCTTGATGAAATTCTGCCCAGAGCGCTCAGGAACTCAAGACTTGGGCGAAGGTTCACCTTCCAACAGGACAACGACCCTAAGCACTCTTTGATGACTGTTGGTTTCTCTCTCTTTCAGTCCCCCTTCTCCCTCTCTCTTTCTCCTTTCTCTCTCGCTCTGTCTCTGTCTCTTTCCATCTTTTTATTTCGCTTTCATAAAAGTTGTTTGATTAGCATGACCAATTACAATGCAGTGTTGCCAAAGCAAATTGAACAAAAAAAACAACCATTTTTCTCTCTCTTTCTGGTATGGAAATAAGAAGATCTTTCCAGCTCCCAAATGTTCAATTTAACAACCACCTCTTAGGTAACTAAACAGTATCCTTGTATTATGGCCCTAAAGTGTGCTGTGCACCCCCCACACATACACACATTATTGACTTTGCCCTTTCCAAATAAGACCGTCCTCGCAAATCCATTAATTTTAGTCCCTCGGACTGCACTGTATATCTCCACCTCCCCATTTCTCCTCTCATTGATTTGATTAGGCGCCACCCACAGCTGTGCCCAGCGTGTGTCAATTCCCTTGATGGACACACTTCCTGTGTCCATGTGTACGTCCAAATGGCACTCTATTCCCTATACAGTGCACTCATTTTGACCAGAGTCCTATGTGCCATTTGGAACGCAGACATATGTTTTGAATTGGAGAAAGGAGAGTCCCTATTTTCTGTGGTTGGTTGGCTAGCACTGGTGGTACTTTTGTTTTGATTTCTCACGATACTGATTGTACAAATGTTTTATATATGGTAATATACTTAATAGTTTTATTACGGTATAGGACAGCTGGTATGAGTTGTATTTTGAATGGGACAAATTCCCTTGTCTGAGTGGCTGGTGGCACTGTACTTTTCCACTGCATCTGGATGGATGTTGATTTTAAGTTGGCCTAATATTTTCATTAGGACAACTGGCTAATGTCACAAGCCTGTGGTCTTTATATTTGTAAAGGACACGAACATAAATGTTTTGATTATCAGATTGCCTGTTCTTATTCCAGGCACTGAAGAAGCATTGGAATGATTGGAACTGGAGAAGCACTAGCATGCCAACAGTGTGATAATCTCTCTTGCTACCAATCATTTCTAGTCTGCCTTCCCTCCTATTACTGATGTGTAACATCAACCAGTACAGATTTTCATTAGGGCTCTAATCAGCAGTAAATATAGTCTATTCAGCGCCGGGCGCATTATCGACAAAGCACTTCTAAAATAGATAGAACAAGAGGGCCTGAAACACACACACACACACACACACACACACACACACACACACACACTGGCTAGCTCGGATGTTTATTTTTTTGGTGGGGAGTAGATCAGCTTTAATATTGCAGATAGATTGTAACTTCCATCAATGTAATTGTCTGCATCACTTCCAATCCCCCATATGTTTTTTTCCCCCGCAAATATATACAGTTGAAGTCGGAAGTTTACATACACTTAGGTTGGAGTCATTAAAACCCGTTTTTCAACCACTCCACAAATGACTATAGTTTTGGCAAGTCGGTTAGGACATCTACTTTGTGCATGACACAATTAATTTTTCCAACAATTGTTTACAGACAGATTATTTCACTCATAATTCACTGTATGACAATTCCAGTGGGTCAGAAGTTTACATACACTAAGTTGACTGTGCCTTTAAACAGCTTGGAAAATTCCAGAAAATTATGTCATGGCTTTAGAAGCTTCTGATAGCTAATTGACATCATTTGAGTCAATTGGAAATGTACCTGTGGATGTATTTCAAGGCCTACCTTCAAACTTAGTGCCTCTTTGCTTGACATCATGGGAAAATCAAAATAAATCAGCCAAGACCTCAGAAAAAAAATTGTAGACCGCCACAAGTCTGGTTCATCCTTGGGAGCAATTTCCAAATGCCTGAAGGTACCACATTCATCTGTACAAACAATAGTACGCAAGTATAAACACCATGGGACCACGCAGCCGTCATACCGCTCAGGAAGGAGAGGCGTTCTGTCTCCTAGAGATGAACGTATTTTGGTGCGAAAAGTGCAAATCAATCCCAGAACAACAGCAAAGGACCTTGTGAAGATGCTGGAGGAAACAGGTACAAAAGTATCTATATCCACAGTAAAACGAGTCCTATATCGACATAACCTGAAAGGCCACTCAGCAAGGAAGAAGCCACTGCTCCAAAACAGCCATAAAAAAGCCAGACTATGGTTTGCAACTGCACATGGGGACAAAGATCGTACCTTTCTGGTCTGATGAAACAAAAATAGAACTGTTTGGCCATAATGACCATCGTTATGTTTGGAGGAAAAAGGGGGCTTGCAAGCCGAAGAACACCATCTCAACCGTGAAGCACGGAGGTGGCAGCATCATGCTGTAGGGGTGCTTTGCTGCAGGAGGGACTGGTGCACTTCACAAAATAGATGGCATCATGAGGAAAGAAAATTATGTGGATATACTGAAGCAACATCTCAAGACATCAGTCAGGAAGTTAAAGCTTGGTCGCAAATGGGTCTTCCAAATGGACAATGACCCCAAGCATACTTTCAAAGTTGTGGCAAAATGGCTTAAGGACAACAAAGTCAAGGTATTGGAGTGGCCATCACAAAGCCCTGACCTCAATCCTATAGAAAATGTGTGGGCAGAACTGAAAAAGCGTGTGTGAGCAAGGAGGCCTACAAACCTGACTCAGTTACACCAGCTCTGTCAGGAGGAATGGGCCAAAATTCACCCAACTTATTGTGGGAAGCTTGTGGAAGGCTACCCGAAACGTTTGACCCAAGTTAAACAATTTAAAGGCAATGCTACCAAATACTAATTGAAACTTCTGACCCACTGGGAATGTGATGAAATACATAAAAGCTGAAATAAATCATTCTCTCTACTATTATTCTGACATTTCACATTCTTAAAATAAAGTGGTGATCTAACTGACCTAAGACAGGGAATTTTTACTAGGATTAAATGTCAGGAATTGTGAAAAACTGAGTTTAAATGTATTTGGCTAAGGTGTGTGTAAACTTCTGACTTCAACTGTATATATACATACATATACACATACATACATATAAATACATATACATACATGTATATACATATCCTTTAAAAAATATATTTCCCTTTATTACTTTCCAACCCCACCACCCCTTCCCTAATTGGAGTAAACTAGTGAACAACCACGCTTAGGCTTCTACTTCCAGCTTATACATACTATATACATTTTATGGACACAGTCAATTTTACAATAATTCTTATTTTGTTTGTTTTCACTCCTGAACTTCCTCTATCCTCAACCTCTCCAATCATTTTCATGATGCCATCCGGTTTGATTCTATATGCTCTTTCACAAAAGCTCTCAACCTATAACCTATATACTTATTATGGACACAGTATGCTTTACATTAGTTATCTTGTTGTTATTAGTTGTTGTTATTAGTCCCATCCTTCAGCTCCATTCAACACCTCCCATCTATCTCTTAACACCATCCATATTGGATTTCTATTTGCCATATATTTTTCAACTGTACTGTGATGTTTCAGAAAAGTTCTGAACCCTTCTATTCTCATTGTTTCTACAGATTGTAAATTGAAAATAAATTATTATATTATTGATCGATTGACTATGACTTTTCAGATCACTCAGGAGTGCTATCTGCAGGGTTAGCTCCAGGTAAATATTGCAATCCTTCAGCCATTCCTGGACCTGTGATCAAAAACAAGCTACAAATGGACAGTACCAAAACAAATGATCTAATGATTCTGTCTCTTCGCAGCAAAATCTACAGAACTGGGAAGATTGTATCCCCCATATAAATAACATTCTATTGGTAGCAAGTATTTTGTATAATAATTTAAATTGAAAAATTCTAAGTTTTGAATCCAGTGTCGTTTTGCGTATCAGTTCATAAACACTATGCCATGGAATCGGTACGTCAAAAATCTTTTCCCAACTATTTTGCAATCTATATGGGACGGCTGTCAATCCTTTGGTCCTTAAATGAAACTGGTATACTTTTTTATTTATCACAATTTTCTTTAATGCAGGGCCGACAGACAAGTTCCTTACTTTTTCCCCCTTCCACTTTCCTCTTCCATTTTTGCAGTAATGCTGCAATTATTTGGATGTAATTTTGGGTAGAGCAGACATTTCCATATGTTTTTGTTAGCTGCATGTGCGACATAACTCCACCAGTCCTACCTATGATATCATTTACGAAGATTATACCTTTTTTTTTACTTTTTTTTTTTATAATGTTTTTTAATCAATTAGTATATTTGAGTTTAACCACAATATTTGTTGCATTATTTGTTCTGTCGTTTCTGGAGGATTAAATTGAAATTGCAACCAACTTTCTATTGCTTGTTTTAGACAGGTATTTACCTTTCCATGGTAGCAAGATCTTATCTATTTTTGCTAACTTTCTCTAAAAATGTATTGGAGTGAGATCATTAATTTCATTTGGGATACGTATTCCGAGTATATCCACATCACCATCAGACCATTTTATTGGTAAACTACATGGTAATGTAAAAATTGTATTTTTGAGGGATCCAATACGTAATATAGTAGCTCGGATGATTAATAAATAAACAAATCTTACATTTGAATCACCTATCTGGAGAAATCTCAATGACTGAACCAAAATGACAATAATAGGCAAGACTGGAAATGAAAGTCACAATCCCAGTTATCTGATGATAATTGTTTGGATGATTACCTTAAATTACTATAATAGTATCATGTAATATATTCCAACCAAATAACCATGTACCACTTCAAAGCTCACAATACACCTTTACCTGATGCACATTGTGGCTACATGGCCTCTGTACTTAAGTGATCAGTTAAATAATGACACACTCTGAAAGCACAGGGCCTTGAGAAAAACAAGGAAATTATCTTCTTTCAAGATATGATATAACCCAGCTAAATGGGTGCCAAGAGCCATCCAGAACTACAAAATGTTTAAAAAAAACAATCTGTTGAAAAACAACCACTCTGCCTTACATTACATCTATTCTCAGCATAGCATTCACCAGCGAGCTTGTGCCCAATTTAGCATCACTGTACAATACCACATATTTGAATAACTATGAGAGGAGTTGTATCGATTGAGCACATACAGATTTGGATCTTAATTTGAGGCAATTTTCTACAGCAGAAAAATAATCCTGCAGCAACAGGAAATGTGAATTATTATGTGTATTATAATTAATGGATTTGTTTTGTAGGGGAGGATACATTTTTCGTTAGGGCAAATCTAGTCTGGCATTTTAAACAGGAAATTACTAACTTTAGAAGCCTTTTAAAACCGTGAATACACTACAGGTTTGCATTTCCTGCAGTGTAGGAAAATTCTCATCAACAAGAGAGTGATCAAATTTAGATCCTACATCTGTACATACTCAGTTAAACTATCGACAGAAATCAGGACCCACTAGCCTAACTATATCAACAGACTCCTGTAGCAAAGGATGCTCAACCAATAAATTCCCCTCTTTATGCCATCAGTTAAGCCTCATAAACCAATCGCTGCAGAGATAAGAAGGCGTCTACCCAGCAGGGGTCCATGGGAACATGGAGGCTGGAGGTTGATGTTGTTCTCCTGTGATTCCCATCTTTCGTCTTCTCCTAATCCCAACCTGGGAGTGGGATCGCTCGGTCTCTCCTATTCCCACAGCCCACTCTCTGTGAACTCCACAAGCCTCTTCTCATGGCTCTTCAGTTACCCACAACCCCCTCGGTGACAATACGGTGCGGCACTGTTGCATTTCGTAAGGGAAAGCCTGTATTATTCCATGATAAATCCATACCATATGTCTCAGGCAATGGGCCGATGTTACATTAGGTCGTGTGTGGTTGGTTCCTCTGTGACTTCTTGGCTGGTTGCTTCCGTGTTGACAGTTTTAAGAAGCCCCGGATACATTGGGACATGCATGTTTTGGGTTGTCTAACAGCCATGGGTTCCTGTGTGTTTCCTGGCTGATTGTTTCAGTGTGACATGGAAGAGGCCACTACATTGGAATGTATAGCTTTTAAACATACAGGGATTTAAAAAAAACATTTTTAGTAATTTAGCAGATGCTCTTATCCAGAGCGACTTACAATAGTAGTGAGTGCATACATTTGTCATACTTTTTCGTACTGGTCCCCCATGGGAATCAATCCCACAACCCTGGCGTTGCAAGTGCCATGCTCTACCAACTGAGCCACACAGGACTTAAAAGAAAGGTATTTAAATTAAATTAAAATGGCCTATTTATATTATGTGAGAGATGGCCTTCATAATTATCAGTGGGTTGTGTTGACATTACTAAAGCAAACACAAACATCATATTCTGTTTGTTCATTTCACAGTGAAAATGACAAAGGAAATGTCAACTTAGCTTGTTACCGAGTGACCTTCCATTGTAGTTTATTAATCATTTATAATACATTAATAAGGCATGAATAAGACATGAATAAGACATAAATAAGCTTTAATAACAAGCGGGACCTACGCTGGAAGAGACTCAATTAATGGAGGTTTCATAGAACAGGGGTAAACCAGGTACCTCTTCATTGATCTGAGCAGTGAGTGACAGATGTGGTCAGGATGGGTAGAGTGCTCTGCTCTCATCACAAAAAGACAGATTGGCGGAGGACCAGGGAGATATAAGTGGACTGGGCTATGTAATCACTACAATGGGTTAGCCAGCTCTCTTATAGAGGTCTATACTGAAACCCACTGAGCCTGGCGACTCAGGCGGATTGGCAACAGATAGATGGAGAGATTGAAGGAGGAGGTTACGAAAGTGTGGAGAGAGAGTGGAAGAGATGTGAAGAGGAGAGATGGGGAGAGGAGATGGTAGGGAGATGGACTGAGGTGGTTACAGAGAGTGAAAGGAGAGATGTGGAAAGAAGGAGAGAGGGAAAGATAAGAGATAAAAGGTTGAGAGAGTGGTTTCAGACAAAGTGGGTAAATAAGATGGGGAGTGTAGCAGAGAGGGGAAGAAAGAGGGAGAGATGAGAAATCACAGAAATTGTGAAAAGTGAGGTGAGAGAAATGGAAAAAAAACATTGAAGGACACAGAAATAGGAAAAGATTGAAGGGAATTAAAAGAGAAACATTAACACTGGACTATAAATAGTCAGGTCCAAAATGATTGGCACCCTTGATAAAGAAAAAAAAGACTATAAAATAAAATAAATAATTCAAATATGGGGCTATATTGTATACTCAAACAAATTGGGAAATGATATTATTTTATACTAATTCAAATGAAAAAAAGAAAGAGAACTGACTGTTCATAGCAAACAAATATAAAGGAAACATAATTTCGGCCAAACAGAGAGGGAATGAGGCAGAGTGGTCCTGTGAAGTGAATGACAGTGTTCCGGCAGGACTGATACTGCCAATGGAGCAGTACAGGCACTAGGAGTCAGGGGCAGGGCATTGAGTTTCAGCTTCTACACAGAGGGGCTCCTATTACAATGACTAATGGGCCAGGGGTTGATGTGTGTGTGTTTTAACCTGTGGGTGACCTTCATGTATGGCTGATTTGAAACATGGAAGATGGTCTGGATATTTGTGTGTGTGTGTATCTGTTTCTACATTTGAGACTGAAAGCCAGAAAGCTTGATCAATTTTGTCTTTGTCACATCACCCGGTTCCAGATTAAAAGCAGCATCGCTGTTATCATTCAGTTAAATGCAAATTCTCTTTATTTCGCTGTGGTGGTGCACGGCCCACCCCTCGGGCTCCGCCTGTCTGACTGACAGCTGGGAAAACATGTCAGACGAGATCTGCTCCTCTTCCTCTCTATCTCCTCGCTGTCTCTCTACACACACACACACACACACACTTTACTTGCTTTAATTACAGTTCTGTTTTCAATGCACCCCTCGACCACTCCCACGCTCACCCGCCTAGCCAAACCACATGCCACTGCTAGCACGATTAGTACTGTCAGAGATAAGCGCTGCTGCCACTGTGCTTTTTACTCCCACGCTAATTAGCCAGGTATTTTACAAGGGATGGAGTTTTTATAACAAGGACAGCAAGTGCGAAAGAGTGAAGATTTCTGACGTTTATACAAACGGCTCTGTTAGAAAACTTTTCAAATGCATCCTTTCTTCCTTCCTTCAGTCCTTTCTTCCTTTAGTCCTTCCCTGCTTCCTTCCTTTCTTCCTTCCTTGAAGTAATCCTAGATCTGACTTTTTTGGACTAGGTTAAATTATGTAGTGGAACCCTTGCTTTCACCTTTCCAGTCGTGTTCGATTAGTGATGATTACTTCAAGGCAGGGAGAAGAGGGAAACATTTGACAACTATTCAAACATTTTTTTTGTCAGATTTACAAGTGATGGATATCTGTCCTGTAGATTCAAAGTTGGGTAGCTGCTCTATACAGCCATACATTGGCAGTATAATCATGATTTCTTATAGACAGACATCATGTAGTGTAGCAACAAATGACAACCTTTTTAGGGACTGAGTTTACTGTAATGGGCATTATGTCCTTTGTATATGTCAGAACAGATCAATCTGTGCATGTCTGTTGAAATGATGACGGTTTTGAAAGAACCATGGCTATCTGGGCCGAAAGCCCTTGAAAGTAAGACCGTAGACTAATTATGTGCTAATTAACCCCCATACAATGTAAAGCGCTTTGAGACCTAGGCCTTGAGCATTATATAAATGCATTCCATCTGTGATTCACCTTGTAAAGCTTAGAGACCTTGTAGTTTATAAGCAGTAGTTTGGTACATTTTGTCTCTGAATGAGCTGTACTACCTCAGTGAACTATGAGCCTTATAGACTCAGGTCAGGGACAGCCACTGTGATACCGCACATATCTGATCTGAGGTCAGAGCAGTAGAACATGTAGGAGGCAGCATGTTGGACACAGAGAAAATACATTAATTCATTTTTTTATGACGTTGAGCAAGGTAGAAATACTAAATAATACATCATTTCTATGGGCTCATTTAAAAGTCTGTTCAACTCTGATTCCAGAAGATAGAGGAATTTGAGAGTGCCGAAAGAGAGAGAGTTTTTTTTCTAAACTTTGTTACTAGACTCTTCCACCACGGTGGTCTGAAGAGGTAAACTAGTGGGAGGTTTGGGTTTGGAGGCCAGGCTTTTGACCGCGAGGTTGCAGGTTTAGTTCCCAGACACTGTGTGTCTCTGTCATTGATCAGATAAGCCAAAGAGATGAATTATGGGAAATGCCTAGGTGCCTGTGAAGTTATACAGTTGATGGGGACTAAAAGTCAGCTCACGCCATGTTATTTGCAGAACAATTTCTGCAATGCGTGTGCAACACAGCACCATAACATCTTCTAGCAACAGTTTTTTAAAGGGTTTTGTTTTTGTTTTTTTAACAATCTAACTTTGTAGCTCCCACAACTGTAGGGCCAATAGCCAAACTAAGGGATGGCATCAGTTTGAATCAACTCATATGTTTTCCTTGGTTTCCCCTATTGATATTCAAAACCATGTCCGTCTCAAGTGTGCACAGTGTAGATGAATGTACGATATGGATGACTTAACCCAAGACTTGATTCAAGAGAGGGGATTTACATCACATTATGCTCCTATTTTCCATGACCCCCTCCCCAACATTAAAGACGGTGTACGGAAGTGAAGTTGCTAATTTACCTCATGTTTTGACTTGAGGTTTACAATACATTTTACAGTATCAGTATCTATATTTCCCAATCACGTTACCCTCTTATGCCAGCATGATACTGTATATTTGGGAGAAATAGTTCTAGCCATTTTTAGTTAATAATATTGCCCCCAAGTGGTCACGATCGTCTTGCCTTGAAATATTGGTTTGACTCAAGACCAGCTTGCCTTAGCTCCCAGCTTACACAGTGAGTGGAGAAACTAAGATGAAAGGAAAGATATCAGTATGATGTGTAAAGCTACAGTAGCTAAAATAAAGGATATCTCAGTTTAAAATACCTCTATTGGTTTAACCCCATACAGATGTAGGAGCTTAATTTGATCACCCTGTTGCAGGAGAACTTTCCTGCACCTGCAATGCAGGACATTTTAAACGTGTATTTTAGGTTTAAAAAGGCTTCTGAAGTTTGTATTTCCACTTTGATCCTGTTGGTTTGTTTTGTTGCCGGGGTAAGGATATAGCAACACACGGGGACTGGCAACAGGTGGTGCTACACAATATGGACCCAGCTGGCTATGGTTTGTTAATTTATTTTGTAAAGGACAACAAAATCATCCAACAGGATCATACAAAAGGCCCATCGCTCAATCTTGAAAGCAATAAGGAAATGTGCACCTGAATCCTTTGTGTTAATCTCTCTGTTCTTTCTCTCTCTATCTCTCTCTCTCTCTTTCTCTTTCTCTTTCTCTCTCTATCTCTTCTCTTCTGTGGCAGGTGTTACTGGCTTGGTTCAGATTGATGGGGCAGGCGATCGGGAGATTGACTTTGCCTTGTGGGACATGACCAATCTTGACTCTGGGGTCTTTCAGGTAGGCACTGACTGCTCCTCTCACAAAGTGGTGGTTAGGCACAAACACACTGGTACGTAAATACACACTCACTCTGTAGCTGTGTTCTTTATCCTAGACACTCTTCCAGTGTAGCAGCTATAAAACCTACAATGACAAGGCACCTTCGTTACACAGACAACACCCAAAGTTACAGTACTTGTCTTACAGTAAGATATGGATAACCTTCTACCCTGTGTGTCTCCAGATTGTGTCCATCTACAACAGCACCCTGAAGGAGCTGGTTCCAGTGCCGGGCATGAAGGTCCAATGGCCGGGGGGCGCCCCCCCCCAAGACATCCCCGACTGTGGCTTCAAGAACGACAAGCCTGCCTGCTTAGCACGTATGCACTGAAGAAACCCTTGGGTCTCATTTATCAACATAAAAATATGTATATTTGCATATGAATAAACACAACCCACTGGAGATTTTACGAACATTGAGAGAGAGAAAAATAATGTTGTGCTGTTCACAATTAATACATACACTACAAGACCCAAAGTATGTGGACACATGCTCGTCGAACATCTCATTCCAAAATCATGGGCATTATAATGGAGTTGGTCCTCCCTTTGATGCTATAACAGCCTCCACTCTTCTGGGAAGGCTTTCCACTAGAACTTTGCTGCGGGGACTTACTTCCATTCAGCCACAAGAGCATTAGTGAGGTCGGGCACGGAAGTTCGGCGATTAGGCCTGGCTCGTATCCAGCGTTCCAATTCATCCCAAAGGTGTTCAATGGGGTTGAGGTCAGGGCTCTGTGCAGGCCAGTCAAGTTCTTCCACACCGATCTCAACAAACCATTTCTGTATGGACCTCGCTTTGTCCACGGGGCCATTGTCATGCTGAAACAGGAAAGGGCCTTCCCCAAACTGTTGCCACAAAGTTGGAAGCACTAAGCATTAAGATTTTCCTTCACTGAATTAAGGAGCCAAGCACGAACCATGAAAAACAGCTCCAGACCATTATTCCTGCTCCACCAAACTTTACAGTTGGCACTATGCATTGGGGCAAGTAGCGTTCTCCTGGCATCCGCCAAACCCAGATTCGTCCGACGGACTACCAGATGGTGAAGCGTGATTCATCACTCCCGTTTCCACTGCTCCAGAGTCCAATGGTGGCAAGCTTTACCCCACTCCAGTCAACACTTGGCATTGCGCATGGTGATCTTAGGCTTGTGTGTGGCTGCTCGGCCATGGAAACCCATTTCATGAAGCTCTCAACGAACAGTTCTTGTGCTGACGTTGCTTCCAGAGGCAGTTTGGAATTCGGTAGTGAGTGTTGCAACCGAGGACAGGCGATTTTTATGCGCTACGCGCTTCAGCAGTCCCATTCTGTGTGGCCTACAACTTTGTGGCTGAGCCGTTGTTGCTTCTAGGCTTTTCAACTTCACAATAACAGCAATTACAGTTGACCAGGGCAGCTCTAGCAGGGTAGAAATTTGATGAACTGACTTGTTGGAAAGGTGGCATCCTATGACGGAGCCACGTTGAAAGTCACTGAGCTCTTCAGTAAAGCCATTCTACTGCCAATGTTTGTCTATGGAGATTGCATGGTGGTGTGCTCAATTTTATACACCTGTCAGCAATGGGTGTGGCTGAAATAGCTGAATCCACTAATTTGAAGGGGTGTCCACATACTTTTGTATATATAGTGTAACTCAAATTCCCAATTGACCACATTGCATTATTTGCATGATGTTACTGTACACATAGACATATCAAGTTAGGATTTGACCCTTAGGTTTTGATTATTGGAAGCTAGCATTATCTATAGGATTGTTCTCATTCAGTAAATGATCTTTGTGAATATCTACAGAAATGTCTGAAAGTCTAATTTACATAAGAGTCTCATTATCATAACGGTCTCATTATCATGACAATCTCATTATCATAACAGCCTCATTATCATGCATGGTGACATTTGTTATTCATTTGTATTTGGCAGCTGCTTCACTAGTAAGATTAGAACAGCAAGAGATTAGGTTTCCCGCTGTGTCATGATTTAGGTGTTTTTCTAGACGTGAAGTTAAATTAATATTTATGGAATCCAATCAAACATACACTGTGGGAAACCAACACTTCAGTACACTGCCTAAACAAAATGTGCAGACAAAATGCATATTTCCAAATCAAACCAACCTGTTGTTGTTTTAGCAACTTCTATTGTTTGGTTCTTTTTCCCTACCTTAGTTGAATGCACTGACTAGAAGTGGCTCTGGATAACAATGCCTGTTAAATAACTAACATCTAAATGTAATACATATATCATTTTATGTCATAGGCTTCACATGCTATTGAATTTGGCCCTTGGTATAACTTCACATAACTTCAATAACTTTGATTTTCCTTTCCTCCCAGGGACAGTTACTATGCTCCAGATGGTGGCCATCGTGGCTTGCTTCATCTTCGTCATCATCGTCACCGTCACCGTCTTCATCTACAGGTCAGTGGTGCCCCCTTCTTTACCGTCCCCCTTCCTTGAGGAAGACTCTGGTCGATGGTATTGGTTCTGATGACACCTTTCCACTCCCGACCCCTCCTCCACCCATCCTCTATCGCTCTCTCCATTCTGTTCACTCTCTTCCCATACTCTGCTCTTCTTTCATTTTCTCTATTTTATTCCCCCCTCCCATCTCTTTCTCTTCTGTTTGCTTTTCTTATTTTTTCTACCATTTTTTCTCCCTGTTAAACTTTCTTACCCACATTGTTACTCTGTCTGTCTCTCTCTTCACCCTATTACTCTCCTCTTTTCCCTCACTCTTTCTTTACACATTACAGGGAGATCAGGCCAAGAAGGAACTAATAAAAGTGTTTCTGTCTCCTCTTCAGTGATGACTCACCACCAGGGTCATGTTCATTAGGCACCAAACAGAAATAAACACACTGAAACAGGGATGGACTACCTGGGGTTGTTTAATAAGAAACATTCATTTTCGTTTTCCGTTGCAAAGCATTTTAATATATTTACCGTTGTGTGCACTAATGAACATGGCCCAGTGATGACTCACCTCCAGCCCCGTGTTTGCCCTTTGATCCTTCTCTCTGTCCTGTATCCAGCTCCATCAGACTTGTCATGTCTTCTGATGAAAGGTTGAACATTGAGTGCAAGTCCAGGTGAAAGTATACTGTACTTAAAAAAAAAAAATTGTCCCTTGAGGAATATCAGGCCTAAAATAATAATAAAGTATATTATGTCTCGTATCAAATATAGAAAAGCAATATGTTTTTACATTTTCTTGAGAGTTAACTTTGATAGGTGAAATGTGAAACAGTTTAAGTTCAGTTCCATATTCTAGCCAATAATTATGGTCACTTTGTGTTTGATATAAGCTATCCTGTCTGATATTTCCGACATTTCACATTTTATTAAATGGTTACTTCGGGATTTTAGCAATGAGGCCCTTTATCTACTTCCCCAGAGTCAGATGAACATGTGGAGACAATTTTTATGTCTCTGCGTTCATTTTGAAGGAAGTTGCTAACTAGCGCCAGCGCAATTGCTAAGTAGCGCTAGTGCAATTGCTAACCAGCATTAGCGCAATGACTGTAAGTCTATAGGTATCTGCTAGCATGCTAGCAGATACCCATAGTCTTCCAGTCATTGTGCTAATGCTAGTTAGCATTGGCTCGCAAAACTACCTCAAACTTCCTTCTTACTGGACACAGAGACATATATTTTTTATCCATGAGTTAATCTGACTCTGGGGAAGTAGATAAAGGGCCTCATTGCCAAAATCCCAAAGCATCCCTTTAACAGTTGTGATGTGCTGTAAAATTACACAGACCCTTTTGGCACTTTTTTTCATGTTATAGATACAGCAATGTGCAGTACATTTGAATAGCACATAGCCATAGGTGGATACATTTATTAATGTTCATTTTCATATTCTTGTATGATAAGTGCTTACTATATTAATTTCTTAATCTATGGATGACTTAGTCTATGTGAAGTGTGTCTGTAAATGTATAGCTTAAAGTAAATTGAAGCTACTGTATGTGTTTGTATGTTCATAGATTAAAAAAACAACAACATAAATGTGTTATTATTACACAGGAATAGTGGCCTTTTCTTACGTAAGTTCTATTACAGTAAAGAATGTTATATCAAGCACAGGAGGCTGATGAGGGAAGGACGGCTCATAATAATGGCTGGAATGGACTAAATGGAATGGTATTGAGCACATGGAAACCATGTATGTGATGTGTTTGATACCATTCCATTTATTCAGTTCCAGCCATTACTATGAGCCTGTACTCCCCAATTAAGGTGCCACCAGCCACCTGTGATACCAAGGTACACATCAAAACTGGAGTGGGGTAAATTGCCGCCATTGGACTCTGGAGCAGTGGAAACGCGTTCTCTGGAGTGATGAATCACTCAATTAAGTTGCAATCACAAATTGAGGGGCGACACTCAATGACAGATATTAATCTCTATCCATACTCAATGAATTAATCCCATCCCCAATACTATAGTTGGGTTGCACGTGTTTCTGAGAAATGTGTGTGTGAATACAGTTTGTATTTTGTAGAGGGTGGGGTGACAGGGGTACAACTTAGATTTTGGAGTGTTGATGGGCTGTGGGTAAAGGTGCAGTCCTACACAGTGTACACTCACACTGAAACACATCCATCCCTCTCCTTAATCTCTCTGTCCTTTATTCTGGATTCTCATTCTCTCTCTTTCTCTTCATTGATTTCTCTTTCTCCGTCGCCCTCACACAACAGAGGCTGCGCTCCTTTCTCTACCCTCTCCTAACTCTCTCTCTCTCTCTTTCTTTCATTCTATCTCTGACCCTCTCTCACCCCCCCCCCCCCCCCCCCCCCCCCACTCTCTCCCTCAGGAAGCTGAAATTGGAGAATGAGTTGGCTGCTCAGCTCTGGCGAGTGCAATGGGAGGACGTGCAGATGAGCAACCTGGAGAAAGTGCTACGCAGGGCATGCAGCAGACTCACCCTGTCTCTGGTACTGCATAGAGAAACACACACATAAATAGACACATGAAATAGAGTACACCTACACACACTCACACATAGAAACCATGTGTGTTGAAAAAGCACAGATATGCACGCTGACAAGTTCTCATTCCCTCTCTATATGGTCCACAGAGAGGCTCGAACTATGGCTCCCTCCTGACCATGGAAGGAAACTTCCAGATCTACGCGAAGACTGGCTATTACAAGGTCTGTTCTTTTACAATGCTTATGATATTTACTTTTTTGATAGTTTTCAAGCTAATTTCCTGCAATTCTACACATTTTGTCATGGGGCAGAGATATGTTTTGTTGTTGCAGTTTAAAGCTAATATCCTGCATTTCCACATATTTTGTCATGAGGCAGAGAGAAAACGTTACAATTTTAAAGCTTAAATTACAGTGCATTCATGTTTTAAAAAACATTTTTGGGGAATACAAGAAGTATTGAGTTGGAAAATGTATAATTGGTGGAGTATTGTGATCACCAATAACCCTGTGAGCCTCCCAGGCCCATGTTGCCCAGGGTTAAGAACATAAGTTGTAGATTAATAATATTATATTGTACAGTCGTGGTCAAAAGTTTTGAGAATGACACAAATACTAATTTTCACTAAGTCTGCTGCCTCAGTTTTGATGATGGCAATTTGCATATACTCCAGAATGTCATGAAGAGTGATCAGATGAATTGCAATTAATTGCAAAGTCCCTCTTTGCCATGAAAAAGTCCCTAATCCCAAAAATACATTTCCACTGCATTTCAGCCCTGCCACAAAAGGACCAGCTGCCATCATGTCAGTGATTCTCTCGTTAACACAGGTGAGAGTGTTGACGAGGACAAGGCTGGAGATCACTCTGTCATACTGATTGAGTTAGAATAACAGACTGGAAGCTTTAAAACGAGGGTGGTGCTTGAAATCATTGTTCTTCCTCTGTTAACCATGGTTACCTGCAAGGAAACACGTGCCGTCATCATTGCTTTGCACAAAAAGGGCTTCACAGGCAAGGATATTGCTGCTAGTAAGATTGCACCTAAATCAACCATTTATCGGATCATCAAGAACTTCAAGGAGAGAGGTTCAATTGTTGTGAAGAAGGCATCAGGGCGC
This sequence comes from Coregonus lavaretus, assembly GCF_964263955.1. Lineage (NCBI taxonomy): Eukaryota > Metazoa > Chordata > Actinopteri > Salmoniformes > Salmonidae > Coregonus > Coregonus lavaretus. The sequence continues at coordinate 23,462,254 of NC_139990.1, forward strand.
CCAAGAAAGTCCAGCAAACGCCAGGACTGTCACCTAAAGTTGATTCAGTTGCGGGATCGGGGCACCACCAGTGCAGAGCTTGCTCAGGAATGGTAGCAGGCAGGTGTGAGTGCATCTGCATGCACAGTGAGGCGAATACTTTTGGAGGATGGCCTGGTGTCAAGAAGGGCAGCAAAGAAGCCACTTCTCTCCAGGAAAAACATCAGGGACAGACTGATATTCTGCAAAAGGTACAGGGATTGGACTGCTGAGGACTGGGGTAAAGTCATTTTCTCTGATGAATCCCCTTTCCGATTGTTTGGGGCATCCAGAAAACACCTTGTCCGGAGAAGACAAGGTGAGCGCTACCATCAGTCCTGTGTCATGCCAACAGTAAAGCATCCTGAGACCATTCATGTGTAGGGTTGCTTCTCAGCCAAGGGAGTGGGCTCACTCACATTTTAGCCTAAGAACACAGCCATGAATAAAGAATGGTACTAACACATCCTCCGAGAGCAACTTCTCCCAACCATCCAAGAACAGTTTGGTGACGACCAATGCCTTTTCCAGCATGATGGAGCACCTTGCCATAAGGCAAAAGTGATAACTAAGTGGCTCGGGGAACTAAACATTGACATTTTGCGTCCATGGCCAGGAAACTCCCCAGACCTTAATCCCATTGAAAACTTGTGGTCGATCCTCAAGAGGCGGGGGGACAAACAAAAACCCACAAATTCTGACAAACTCCAAGCATTGATTATTCAAGAATGGGCTGCCATCAGTCAGGATGTGGCCCAGAAGTTAATTGACAGCATGCCAGGGCGGATTGCAGAGGTCTTGAAAAAGAAGGGTCAACACTGCAAATATTGACTCTTTGCATAAACGTAATGTAATTGTCAATAAAAGCCTTTGACACTTATAGAATGCTTGTAATTATACTTCAGTATACCATAGTAACATCTGACAAAAATATCTCATAACACTGAAGCAGCGAACTTTGTGAAGACCAATAGTGTCATTCTCAAAACTTTTGACCACGACTGTATTGTATTGTAGGACACCCTCTAAACGTATTATACGGATCCCTTTGCCAAAAGTAGTTTAATTTGTTGTTGTTAATAATATTCATTCAAAAAAACTGGGCCGCAGACCCCCTGCAGTAACTGGACCCCACTTTGAGAACCCCTGCTATAAATGGTGTATACATAGTGTGTTATGTCACATTTGGCAATTCGCCCTACAGTGGGAATGGTTATGTCACCCTTTATAAACAATTTATAGTGTAAGACATATGCTTACAGATTATTTGTGAAGCATTTATGTAGTGCTTATGAAGCCTTTACATATGCTATATAAAGCCTTTATAAGTTTTACTTTGTTTAAAGTGAGACCCAATATTTGCCAATGATAAGTGTTCGTACCAGGATTCTGATAGGGTTAATGTGGGCAGTTCCATTGTTTACATCCTTGGAGTAGGAATTGCAAGTGGATTGCACAAATTTTACAGTACTTTAAAATAAACAGATCAGCCGATATTATTGAAGGACACATATAGTACAATCATGGTGAAATATTGTGTTAATGTGTCCTCCTTTCCAGGGAAACATTGCGGCCATTAAGTACGTCACTAACAAGAAGCGCATTGAGCTCACCAGGATGGTGCTCTTTGAGCTCAAACATGTGAGTGTTTTATTCAGTAGCCTGTAAACATGTTGCCAGGGCAACAATGTCCTTTCTACTATTTCCTGTACTTATTATGTTCTAAGGTGTATACTTCGCTCAGGTGTTAATTATTTTGTAACTAAGTATGTTGGTGATTATGTATGTTGATTTTCTTGCCTCCAGATGCGTGATGTTCAAAACGAGCACCTGACTCGCTTTATCGGAGCCTGTATCGATCCTCCCAACATCTGTATCATCACAGAGTACTGTCCCCGGGGCAGCCTGCAGGTACTTCACAACCTATTGACTCTCATTGTTCCATTCTATTCTATTCCATTCTATAACCTTATAACCTTAGCATTGTTAACTAAAACCCCTTTTGGTCTCTTAACTCCCACACCACACATTCACACATTGAATAAGTAATGAACCATCTAGCTTACAGGAGCTACCCTTGGGTCTTGAGATGGTTGGTTTACCCTCTAGGCTACATGTGTTGAATACCGACAGCCTGTGTGAATGGAATATGACATGTCATGCATATTATGATGTTAGCATTGTGGCCTGGGATTAACGTGTGGGTGACCTTCATGTATGGCTGATTTGAAACATGGAATATGGTCTGAATATTAGAGTGTGTGTGTGTGTGTGTGTTTAAATAGTCATGTTTATGTTCATGTGTTGTGCAGGATCTTATGGAGAGCGAGAGCATCACCTTAGACTGGATGTTCAGATACTCTCTCATCAACGACATTGTTAAGGTGCGTCTCCATCCTTCATCCTCCATCCAGAGATTTTAAACTCAGATATAGGACAGTATAGAAGGAGGAAAGTGAGGAGGGGGTTTGTGACAAAGTAGCGATGGGTCCAGGATTCGAACCAACAAGCATAATATATATGTGCTGAAGTCCCCAGACCACTAAACTGGTACTTAATGTTGTTTTCACAGTATTGGGGCTAGGGGAGAGGTAGAAAATATTCAAATAATATTTATTCTGTCATACCTCTACAGGTTTTTGTATTGTCCATATTGTCGTTATGCCAAGTGTGTTACTTATTGCATGCTCTTACACTAGATTTGTGTCATATATTTTCAACAAGATGTTTGGGATTAAACCAGATCCAACCAATCTGTTAGGTATATTGCCTGCAGCAGGAGTTGGGATTTTCCAGGCTGTGTCCTGGTTAGAAGGATGAATGAAGAAGTCATGCATTTTACTTGAGTTAGACTCGATTTAATGCCTCTCAATGTACATTCTAGCAGAAATAGCTGTTGTGAGAAGGCTAGCTCTGTACTTTCTTTTCTGGCTTTGCAGAGGAAGTTCTGCCTATTTTCAATGTTCTGCCTATTCCAAGTTAATGGGAGGGTACACATTGTTTGGTTATTGACTTGTAATGCATAGGTTGTTCAGCAAATGCAATTTCGTTGGCAAAAGCATGTGACAGTTCCCGCCCCTCTGCATGGACCTGTGCAGGAAACATTTTACACAGGGTCGCCCACTGGTTGGATATCTTGTGAATCACACCATCTTTGATTCTAGGGGATGGCCTTCCTTCATAACAGTGTCATCGTCTCCCATGGTAATCTGAAGTCCTCTAACTGCGTGGTGGACAGTCGCTTTGTTCTGAAGATCACTGACTACGGGCTGGCCAGCTTTCGCGAAAAGTCAAATATGGAGGACACACACGCCTACTATGCCCGTGAGTTAGCTGAGCTGCAGAAACACACTCACATGTAGACAAAGACTCGAACGCATGAGCAAACAAACACACACACACACTCTAAATAACTCAAACCAAGTGATTGAGTGGCACGATCCCTGCCATTGTTGTTGTTATTCAAAAACTAAACATGCCCATTTTCCCATACAATTGGCTGGTACGTCTGTTTTACACAATAAACTGCTGTCTAAGCGTTCTGTAACAATGTCCCCTCCTGAGAAAGACCTTGCTGGCTCCATTTAATTACTTGTCATTGATGTGGCTCAACGGTCAAATCACCTGGCTGAAAAAGTATTGATTAGTTGCTGATTGAGATGGTGGGTATTAAAACTCTCAGTAAATCTGGCTCTTTCTCTCTAAGTACATCTTTGGCTAAAGAAATCTTGAAATTACCTGTTATTCTTATGTTGTGTATAATGTGTATGTATATACAGATGAAGTCGGAAGTTTACATACACTTAGGTTGGAGTCATTAAAACTAGTTTTTCAACCACTCCACAAATTTCTTGTTAACAAACTATAGATTTGGCAAATCGGTTAGGACATCTACTTTGTGCATGACACAAGTAATTTTCACTGTATCACAATTCCAGTGGGTCAGAAGTTTACATACACTAAGTTGACTGTGCCTTTAAACAGCTTTTGTTGTAGACCTCCACAAGTCTGGTTCATCCTTGGGAGCAATTTCCAAACGCCTGAAGGTACCACGTTCATCTGTACATATAATAGTACGCAAGTATAAACACCATGGGACCACGCAGCCGTCATACCGCTCAGGAAGGAGACGCATTCTGTCTCCTAGAGATGAACGTACTTTGGTGCAAAAAGTGCAAATCAATCCCAGAACAACAGCAAAGGACCTTGTGAAGATGCTGGAGGAAACAGGTACAAAAGTATCCATATCCACAGTAAAAGACGTCCTATATCGACATAACCTGAAAGGCCACTCAGCAACGAAGAAGCCACTACTCCAAAACCTCCATAAAAAAGCCAGACTACAGTTTGCAACTGCACATGGGGACAAAGATCGTACTTTATGGAGAAATGTCCTCTGGTCTGATGAAACAAAAATAGAACTGTTTGGCCATAATGACCATCGTTATGTTTGGAGGAAAAAGGAGGTTGCTTGCAATCCGAAGAACACCATCCCAACCGTGAAGCACGGGGGTGGCAGCATCATGCTGTGTGGGTGCTTTGCTGCAGGAGGGACTGGTGCACTTCACAAAATAGATGGCATCATGACGAAGGAAATTTATGTGGATATATTGAAGCAACATCTCAAGACATCAGTCACGAAGTTAAAGCTTGGTCGCAAATGGGTCTTCCAAATGGACAATGACCCGAAGCATACTTCCAAAGTTGTGGCAAAATGGCTTAAGGACAACAAAGACAAGGTATTGGAGTGGCCATCACAAAGCCCTGACCTCAATCCTATCGAAAAATATGTGGGCAGAACTGAAAAAGCGTGTGCGAGCAAGGAGGCCTACAAACCTGACTCAGTTACACCAGCTCTGTCAGAAGCAATGGGCCAAAATTCCCCCAACTTATTGTGGGAAGCTTGTGGAAGGCTACCCGAAACGTTTGACCCAAGTTAAACAATTTAAAGGCAATGCTACCAAATACTAATTGACTGTATGTACACTTCTGACCCACTGGGAATGTGATGAAAGAAATAGAATCTTAAATAAATCATTCTCTCTACTATTATTCTGACATTTCACATTCTTAAAATAAAGTGGTGATCCTAACTGACCTAAAACAGGGAATTTTTACTAGGATTAAATGTCAGGAATTGTGAAAAAATTAGTTTAAATGTATTTGGCTAAGGTGTATGTAAACGTCCGACTTTAACTGTATATACAGTACCAGTCAAACGTTTGGACACAACTACTCAGTCAAGGGTTTTTCTTTATTTTTACCTTTTTCTACATTGTAGAATAATAGTGAAGACATCAAAACTATTAAATAACACATATGGAATCATGTAGTAACCAAAAAAGTGTTAAACAAATAAAAAATATGTTTTATATTTGAGATTCTTCAAATAGCTACCCTTTGCCTTGATGACAGCTTTGCACACTCTTGGCATTCTCTCAACCAACTTCACCTGGAATGCTTTTCCAACAGTCTTGAAGGAGTTCCCACATACAGTGAGGGAAAAAAGTATTTGATCCCGTGCTGATTTTGTACGTTTGCCCACTGACAAAAAAATTATCAGTCTATAATTTTAATGGTAGGTTTATTTGAACAGTGAGAGACAGAATAACAACAACAAAATCCAGAAAAACGCATGTCAAAAATGGTATAAATTGATTTGCATTTTAATGAGGGAAATAAGTATTTGACCCCCTCTCAATCAGAAAGATTTCTGGCTCCCAGGTGTATTTTATACAGGTAACGAGCTGAGATTAGGAGCACACTCTTAAAGGGAGTGGTCCTAATCTCAGCTTGTTAACTGTATAAAAGACACCTGTCCACAGAAGCAATCAATCAATCAGATTCCAAACTCTCCACCATGGCCAAGACCAAAGAGCGCTCCAAGGATGTCAGGGACAAGATTGTAGACCTACACAAGGCTGGAATGGGCTACAAAACCATCGCCAAGCAGCTTGGTGAGAAGGTGACAACAGTTGGTGCGATTATTCGCAAATGGGCCTGGGGCTCCATGCAAGATCTCACCTCGTGGAGTTGCAATGATCATGAGAACGGTGAGGAATCAGCCCAGAACTACATGGGGGGATCTTGTCAATGATCTCAAGGCAGCTGGGACCATAGTCACCAAGAAAACAATTGGTAACACACTACGCCGTGAAGGACTGAAATCCTGCAGCGCCTGCAAGGTCCCCCTGCTCAAGAAAGCACATATACAGGCCCGTCTGAAGTTTGCCAATGAACATCTGAATGATTCAGAGGAGAACTGGGTGAAAGTGTTGTGGTCAGATGAGACCAAAATGGAGCTCTTTGGCATCAACTCAACTCGCCATGTTTGGAGGAGGAGGTATGCTGCCTATGACCCCAAGAACACCATCCCCACCGTCAAACATGGAGGTGGAAACATTATGCTTTGGGGGTGTTTTTCTGCTAAGGGGACAGGACAACTTCACTGCATCAAAGGGATGATGGACGGGGCAATGTACCGTCAAATCTTGGGTGAGAACCTCCTTCCATCAGCCATGGCATTGAAAATGGGTCGTGGATGGGTATTCCAGCATGACAATGACCCAAAACACACGGCCAAGGCAACAAAGGAATGGCTCAAGAAGAAGCACATTAAGGTCCTGGAGTGGCCTAGCCAGTCTCCAGATTTTAATCCCATAGAAAATCTGTGGAGGGAGCTGAAGGTTCGAGTTGCCAAACGTCAGGCTCGAAACCTTAATGACTTGGAGAAGATCTGCAAAGAGGAGTGGGACAAAATCCCTACTGAGATGTGTGCAAACCTGGTGGCCAACTACAAGAAACGTCTGACCTCTGTGATTGCCAACAAGGGTTTTGCCACCAAGTACTAAGTCATGTTTTGCAGAGGGGTCAAATACTTATTTCCCTCATTAAAATGCAAATCAATTTATAACATTTTTTACATGCGTTTTTCTGGATTTTGTTGTTGTTATTCTGTCTCTCACTGTTTAAATAAACCTACCATTTAAATTATAGACTGATCATGTCTTTGTCAGTGGACAAATGTACAAAATCAGCAGGGGATCAAATACTTTTTTCCCTCACTGTATGCGTAGCACTTGTTGGCTGCTTTTCCTTCACTCTGCCGTCCGACTCATCCCAAACCATCTCAATTGGGTTGAAGTCGGGGGATTGTGGAGGCCAGGTCATCTGATGCAGCACTCCATCACTCTCCTTCTTGTTAAGATAGCCTTTACACAGCCTGGAGGTGTGTTGGGTCATTGTCCTATTGAAAAACAAATGATAGCCCCACTAAGCCCAAAACAGATGGGATGGCGTATCGCAGCAGAATGCTGTGGTAACCATGCTGGTTAAGTGTGCCTTGAATTTTAAATAAATCACAGACAGTGACACCAGCAAAGCACCCCCACACCATAACACCTCCTCCTCCATGCTTTACGGTGGGAAATACACATGCGGAGATCATCTGTTCACCCACACCACGTCTCTCAAAGACACGGCGGTTGGAACCAAAAATCTCAAATTTGGACAGTTGATGTTGAGATGTGTCTGTTACTTGAACTCTGTGAAGCATTTATTTGGGCTGCGATTTCTGAGGCTGGTAACTCTAATGAACTTATCCTCTGCAGCAGAGGTAACTCTGGGTCTTTCATTTCTGTCGCGGTCCTCATGAGAGCCAGTTTCATCATAGCGCTTGATGGTTTTTGCGACTGCACTTGAAGAAACGTTCAAAGTTCTTTACATTTTCCGTATTGACTGACCTTCATGTCTTAAAGTAATGGACTGTCGTTTCTCTTTGCTTATTTGAGCTGTTCTTGCCATAATATGGACTTTTACCAAACAGGGCTATCTTCTGTATACCACCCCTACCTTGTCACAACGCAACTGATTCACTCAAAAGCATTAAGAATGAAAGAAATTCCAAAAATTAACTTTTAAGAAGGCACACCTGTTAATTGAAATGTATTCCAGGTGACTCCCTCATGAAGCTGGTTGAGGGAATGCCAAGAGTGTGCAAAGCTGTCATCAAGGCAAAGGGTGGCCATTTGAAGAATCTCAAATATAGAATATATTTTGATTTGTTTAACACTTTTTTGATTATTATTCCATATGTGTTATTTCATAGTTTTGATGTCTTCACTATTATTCTACAATGTAAAAAATAGTAAAAATAAAGAAAAACCCTTGAATGAGTAGGTGTGTCCAAACTTTTGACTGGTACTGTACATATACACACAGTGCATTCAGAAAGTATTCAGACCCCTTCCTTTTTTCCACATATTGTTACGTTACAGCCTTATTCTAAAATTGATTAATTTAATTATTTTCCTCATCAATCTACACACAATACCCCATAATGGCCAAGCAAAAACAACTTTTTAGAATTTTTTGCAAATGTATTAAAAATAAAAAACAGAAATACCTTATTTACATAAGTATTCAGACCCTTTGCTACGAGACTCGAAATTGAGCTCAGGTGCATCCTGTTTCCATTGATCATCTTGTTTCTACAACTTGATTGGAGTCCATCTGTGGTAAATTCAATTGATTGGACATGATTTGGAAAGGCACACGCCTGTCTATATAAGGTCCCACAGTTGACAGTGCATGTCAGAGCAAAATCTAAGCCATGAGATCGAAGGAATTGTCCGTAGAGCCCCGAGACAGGATTGTGTCGAGGCACAGATCTGGAGAACGGTACCAAAACATTTCTGCAGCATTGAAGGTTCCCAAGAACGCAGTGGCCTCCATCATTCTTAAATGGAAGAAGTTTGGAACCACCAAGACTCTTCATAGACCTGGCCGCCCGGCCAAACTGAGCAATCGGGGGAGAAGGGCCTTGGTCAGGGAGGTGACCATGAACCCGATGGTCACTCTAACAGAGCTCCAGAGTTCATCTGTGGAGACAGGAGAACATTCCAGAAGGACAACCATCTCTGCAGCACTCCACCAATCAGGCCTTTATGCTAGAGTGGCGAGACGGAAGCCACTCCTCAGTAAAAGGCACATGACAGCCCGCTTGGAGTTTGCCAAAAGGCACCTAAAGGACTCTCAGACCATGAGAAACGAGATTCTCTGGTCTGATGAAACCAAGATTGAACTCTTTGGCCTGAATGCCAAGCGTCACGTCTGGAGGAAACCTGGCACCATCCCTACGGTGAAGCATGGTGGTGGCAGCATCATGCTGTGGGGTTGTTTTTTAGCGGCAGGGACTGGGAGACTAGTCAGGATCGAGGGAAAGATGAACGGAGCAAAGTACAGAGAGGTCCTTGATGGAAACCTGCCCAGAGCGCTCAGGGACTCAGACGGGGGCGTGTCCCTAAGGACTGGGGCGGTGTCCCTAAGGACAACGCAGGAGTGGCTTCGGGACAAGTCTCTGAATGTCCCTGAGTGGCCCAGCCAGAGCCCGGACTTGAACCCGATCGAACATGTCTGGAGAGACCTGAAAATAGCTGTACAGCGACGCTCCCCATCCATCCTGACAGAGCTTGAGAGGATCTGCAGAGAAGAATGGGAGAAACTCCCCAAATACAGGTGTGCCAAGCTTGTAGCGTCATACCCAAGAAGACTCAAGGCTGTAATCGCTGCCAAAGGTACTTCAACAAAGTGCTGAGTAAAGGGTCTGAATACTTATGTAAATGTGATATTTCAGTTTTTTATTTTTATACATTTGAAAACACTTCTAAAAACCTGTTTTTGCTTTGTCATTATGGGGTATTGTGTGTAGATTGATGAGGGGAAAAAACAATTTAAAATAAGACTGTAACGTAACAAAATGTGGAAAATGTCAAGGGGTCTGAATACTTTCCGAATGAACTGTGTATATATATAGTGTATAATGTGTATATTTATGTTGTATTATACAGGGCACATTCGAAAACGAGACCTAGGTCTCAATATGTCTTCTCTGTTAAAATAAAGGTTTCCACCTCTACCTCCCTCTTTCTTTCTTTCCCATCCCCTTTCACTCCCTCTCCCTCTATAGGGAAATTATGGGCAGCTCCAGAGCTGCTGAGGGCAGATAGTCCCCCGCCATGTGGCACTCAGAAAGGGGACATCTACAGTTTCGGCATTATCCTGCAGGAGCTGGCCCTGCTCCGAGGGGTCTTCCACGTCGAGGGGGACACCCTTAGCCCCAAAGGTGTGTGTGTGTGTCTGTGCGTGTTTTTCAGGCAAGTACAGTGCATTCAGAAAGTGTTCACACCCCTTGACTTTTTCCACATTTTGTTGTGTTACAGCCTGAATTTAAAATGGATTAAATTGAGATTGAGATTTTGTCGCTGGCCTACACACAATACCCCATAATGTCAAAGTCTTTCGAAATTTTTACCAATTAATTAAAAATGAAAAGATGAAATGTCTTGAGTCCCACCCCATTGTTATGGCAAGCCTAAATAAGTTCAGGAGTAAACATTTTCTTAACAAGTCACATAATAAGTTGCATGCAATAATAGTATTTAACATGATTGTTGAATGACTACCTCGTCTCTGTACCCTACACATACAATTATCTTTAAGGTCCCTCAGTCGAGCAGTGAATTTGAAATGCCTCGCAAAGAATGGCACCTATTGGTAGATGGGTAAAAAAAAAAAAAAAGCGTTGAGTTTAATGGCTGTATTAAGAGATAGCTGAGGATGGATCAACAACATTGCACTTGCTCCACAATGCTAACCTAATTAAGCGAGTGAAAAGAAGGAAGCCTGTAGAGAGAAAAAATATTCCAAAATATGCATCCTGTTTGCAACAAGGCACTAAAGTTATACTGCAAAATGTGGCAAAGCAATTCACTTTTTGTCCTGAATATAAAGTGTTATGTTTGGGGCAAATCCAATACAACACATTACTGAGTACCACTCTCCATATTTTCAAGCATAGTGGTGGCTGTATCATGTTATGGGTATGCTTGTAATTGTTATGGACTGGGGAGTTTTTCAGGATTTAAAATAAATGAAATGGAGTTAAGCACAGGCAAAATCCTAGAGGAAAACCTGGTTCAGTCTGCTTTCCACCAGATACTGGGAGATTCATTCACCTTATAGCAGGACAATAACCTACAACACAAGGCCAAATCTACACTGGAGTTGCTTACCAAGAAGACAGGAAATGTTTCTAAGTGGCCAAGTTGCAGTTTTGACTTCAATCTATTTGAAAATCTATGGCAAGACACAACCAATTTGACAGAGCTTGAAGAATTCTGAAAAGACTAGTGGGCAAATGTTGCACAATCCAGGTGTGGAAAGCTCTCAGAGACTTACCCAGAAAGACTCACAGCTGTAATCGCTGCCAAAGGAGCTTCTACAAAGTATTGACTCAGGTGTGTGAAAACGTATGTAAATGAGATATTTCTGTATTTCATTTTCAATACATTTGCAAACATTTCTAGAAACATGTTTTCACTTTGTCATTATAGGGTATTGATTGTAGATGGGTGAGGGGAAAAAATCTATTTAATCAATTTTGAATTCAGGCTGTAACACAACAAAATGTGGAATAAGTCAAGGGGTATGGATACTTTCTGAAGGCACTGTAATTATTATAGAATACATATCAAGGTAAATAGGGTTAGAGTTAAAGATTGAAGCACAGACAAATATGGATGGACACTTGAAACAATGAGAAGAAAAACAGATGAGGTTGGCAACTTTTATTTTGATTATTTGGGGAAAGACAAAGCATTTAATTGCACAATATATATTTATTTTATTACCATCATTTTAGTCTCATTGAGATAAAACAAATTATTCAAGAGAGACCTAGACTATATTACCTTCTGTGTAGAACACAAATCTTTTTGAAAGGCATCTTGGAGAGGGAAAATGTACAACACATTTTTTGGTTTACACATTTGTCATTTGTTATTTGTGTTCTCCGAGAGGCATGGCACTGAATCCAAGTAGATTCTGAGAAGTGTTTCTCATCCCTCCTTCCTCCTGTCGCTCTCTCTCTCTCTCTCTCTCTCTCTCTCTCTCTCTCTCTCTCTCTCTCTCTCTCTCTCTCTCTCCTCTCTCTCTCTCTCTCTCTCTCTCTCTCTCTCTCTCTCTCTCTCTCTCTCTCTCTCTCTCTCTCTCTCTCTCTCTCTCTCTCTCGGAAAGTACTATGAACATGTGTGTATGTGTTTGTTCATGCAGGTCTAGTAATACCTATAATTACTAGTATACTAATAATGTGCCCGCCCCAATAGTGATAACCCATAGTTGTAATACATTACTTTTTTTAAACTGAAAATATAGAAAATCATAGGGTACTCTCTGTCTCTTTCCTTCTCTTTTTTCTATCTTTCTTACTTAATTTCTGTCTTTCTCCCCCCCCCCCTTTCTGTCCCTCTCTCTCCCTCCCCCTCAGGTGTTTTTTTTTATCAGTCTTCTCCTTCCATCTTTCCTTTTACATTCCAGTCCTGTCAGCCCTGGGTCTGTGATATCTCTAAGGTGCCGACTATCTGTCACCATATATCTTTCACCACACACACAGACACACACACACACACACACACACACACACACACACACACACACACACACAATGTATAAGTACACATCCTTACACATTCTAAATTGCTGCCATCCACCTTATTCTCCAGGGAAACATACATCTCCTGCATAGGAAAATATCCTCAGGATTCCTTGACATTCCCCTAAGTATGTAGGATCAAAGCAGATCCCATTGGTCATAAAGGGCTAGCTCCCTAGTTGCTGTAGAAATGCCTAGTCAGGCTCTTATGGAAGCACATTGAAATACTGTACATTGAACTAGAGTTAAGAACGTGCAGTAAGCTCACTCCACAGCTAGCTTGAAATGACGCCAATCGGTTCGTATGTTGTCAAGTTGTCATGTGTGTAGAGCAGGTAGGTAAAGCATGGGTTCCCAACCTTTTTTCCCCAGGGCCACCTTTTTCACATTTGTATTGTTTATTGAGATTGCCTGTATTAAATACACCACCAGCTTGATTTGTTTAATTCTCACATATTCTCTCTCCCCCCTCTCTTCCTCCCTCTTTCTCTCTACCAGAGATCGTAGAACGTGTGGCGCTGGGCCAGTGGCCCTACCTGCGGCCCTCCCTCTGCCCTCAGAGCCACAGTGAAGAGGTGGGCCAGCTCATGCTGCGCTGCTGGAGCGAGGACGTGAACGAGAGGCCCGAGTTCCACCACATCAAGCTGCTGCTGCGCAAACACAACAGGTACGCTATGTCTGTACGCACTGCTTAAACCTCCATTAACACCATACACGTTATGTGGTGCCAGATCTACAGACATGCACTTATACCCATCCACTCACTTTAGAGATCTGCATGCATTCAAAATAACTCTCCACACACAAACATGTCTGTGTTTATTTTACCCAATGACTTGATGTACTCACAACAGGTTTGCACTGCTCTGACAACTATCTTCAAAAACCTCCCTCCACCGTTTTACCCGTTTATTACTCCTCTCCCCCATCCCTCTCGTCATCCCTCCCTCCACAGAGGTTATGGGTCTAATATCCTGGACAACCTGTTGTCTCGTATGGAGCAGTACGCCAATAACCTGGAAGAACTTGTGGAGGAAAGAACACAGGCCTACCACGAAGAGAAACGCAAGGCTGAGGCACTGCTCTACCAGATACTTCCACAGTGAGTGTATTAAAAGGATCACAGTGGGAATAAGTTGTGTAGCTTTTTAGTTTTCCTCAATGAATTTAAATGTTATCCTCAATGATTGTAAAGTCAGTGTACTGGGTTGTGTAAAAAAATATCTAATTAAGTCCAAAAATGATATACACAAACACACCCTCACACAGAAACGTTCATCAAAGGCTGTACTCTGCAGAGGACTAATAAATACAAACATCATTTGGTGATTGGACTGAAACACAGACACACATACACACATGCATACACACACACCACACACACTCTCTTGCACACACACGCACACAAACGCAA